>NC_044032.1:513488507-513818778 GCF_901765095.1 Microcaecilia unicolor
CATGGTCAGGGTATGTTTTGGGTGGGATTAAGACAGGACTAAAATATACACAGGGCGTTCCCATTTCAGACAGGGAATACACATTTATATCTCCCAAGATCAACACAGGATTTACATCTGTTCCCAGAGATGTCTAGGTTATATAAAGGTGCCCATGTTGTGCAGCAACTACTGGAGGGGTTAGGGGATGTCCCCCAGTATTTTTGTTTCCCCCTCCCCACCACTCTATCTCCCCACCAAAAGAGATACTAGCAACTGATCCTTTGGGATCTTGCCAGGTATTTATGACCTGGATTGGCCACTGTTGGAAACAGGACGCTGGGCTTGAGGGACCTTTGGTCTGTCCCAGTATAGCAATACTGAAGTACTTACATATGCCTATGATATTAGGCACTGTGATAGCTTGGCATTGATGTGTATGTTTCTGAAATGGCAGACATACATGTGTGTGTTGCCGTGTTGACCCTATTAATATTTTAGATGTTGACAACTGCAAAATGCTGCTGCTGCTTGGAACCAGCACATACTTGTCCATTCCTGTATGACTTTTAGAAAAGGCTTTATGTCAGCAGATCCTTTTCTAAAATGCTAGCGGAAATTGGCACATCTCGACCTGGACATCCTGGTTCTGATCTGAATGTTCTTTCTAAAATCTGCCTTTAAATTTTTTATGACATATCAAACATGGTGATTATTATATTACCTTAAGTTCCTGATTCTTCTTTTTCTCGAGAACCTTCAGAGTCTTTTGATGTGAAGCCTCCAGCTGAGCCTTCATCATTTGGTTTTGTTTAATGTTGTCCTGGAGATCCTGCAGAAGTTTCTCCTTTTCTTTGCTGGACTGCATATCTCGCATTTTCAAAACTTCCTTGTAGTTGTTTGTTTGTTGCTCTAAAGTTTGCTTTAGCAGTGCAATCTGAAAACATGTTATTTGTTAAAAATTATATGGCACATATTGATGAAACAGAACAAAAGTACATGTCATTCTTTTTACCCTTATTTTACTAGAAAGTTTTATTTAAAAAAAAAAAGACATTACTGTAACACCCCACCATACACAACCCCATGCCCCCCCCCCCCCCCCCACACACAACTTAAAAAGAAAAGCCACAGAAATTAGAGTCCTGTGGCAATTCAGAATTCATTAAAAGTGGATGCACAAATGTAAGTAGGTCCTGGAATAAAGAGTGATGTGGAAAGGCTCCAATCCTTAGCTTAACAAGCACTTAAAAGAGATATTCTGTTTCACAGCAATGTGAACCTGCTTGATTTACTTGCTCCTTGGATGGAAATTTTTCAAAAGAGAGAGAACAAAAGAAAAGGTGACAAAAGTATTGTTTTATATCAGCACTCCTTAAAAACATGAGGAAAAGCAGCCTAGCACATTTTTTTTTTTGAAATATCAGTTTTGAAAGTAGTAGAAACATCTTCATGATATGACCTTTCTAAATTGCCTATCTTCCACCAAGCATAGATAGGGGCCCTTTTAATAAGCTGCATTAAGCAGCTAGCACAGGTTTTACCATTCAATAGACATTAACACAGACCCATGCTAACATCTAATGCACTAGCTGCCTGATATTTAAAAGAAAATAGCTGCTAAAATGGCACTTGGGCGGCTAAACGGCATTGAATATTGCCAGGTAGCAACTTAAGGATAGCCAGTTATATCGCATAATATAACCGGCTATCCGCCGATTTTTAAAGGCAGACTGGCCAAGTTTGGTGGTCATATTTGGCCACCACAATAGGTAGAATAATTTTAGCTGATCTGACTTTGAATATCAGCTTGGCCGGTTAAAGTCGGACCGGCCAAAGTTAAACTGGATATTCAATGCCAATCACTGGAAATGGCCCGACATTGAATATCCGGGTTAGCACAGACCATGGGAGACAGCCCGATAATTAATTTATTTGTTTGTTACATTTGTATCCCACATTTTCCCACTATTTGCAGGCTGAATGTGGCTTACATAGTACCATAAAGGCGTTCGCCAAGTTCGGTAGAGAAACAAATACAAGGTGATGTTGTGGTTGAATAAGGTTCATGAGTTTCAGGCATAATGGGGATAGAAGAGAGGAAGGGTTATGTGGTGTCCATTACAAGTTGTGGTTTTGTTGTGTTGCAGAGTTCAGGCACTTATGTTGCAGTGGCGTAGCCAAGGGTGGGCCTGGTTGGGCCAGGCCCGCCCACTTTGGGCTCAGGCCCACCCAGTAGCAGCACACCTATGCTGATTCCCTAGCCCCACCAGCTGAAAACTCCCAACAACTGTCCCTCCTGCATACCTTATAAATAGCAGATGGCATGCAGGTGAACAAGGGGAGACCAAATCACCTGTGGGACAGGAAGGGGTTCTTCTGCCCACTCATCTTAGTTCAGGCCCACCCAAAGTTGGGTGTCTGGCTACGCCCCTGTTGGGTCGGTAGGATATGCCTTTTTAAACAGGTAGGGTTTTAGTGATTTTCTGAAGTTTAGATGGTCGTAGGTTGTTTTCACGGCTTTTGGCAGTGCGTTCCATAGTTGTGTGCTTATATAGGAGAAGCTAGATGCATAAGTTGATTTGTATTTGAGTCCTTTGCAGTTTGGGTAGTGGAGGTTTAGGTATGTTCATGATGATCCGATTGTGTTTCTGGTTGGTAGGTCTATGAGGTCTGTCATGTATCCTGGGGCTTCGCCATAGATAATTTTGTGGACCAGGGTGCAGATTTTGAAGGCAATACGTTCTTTGATTGGGAGTCAATGCAGTTTTTCTCAGAGGGGTTTGGCATTTTCGAATCGTGTTTTACCAAATATCAGCCTGGCTGCTGTGTTTTGGGTGGTCTGGAGTTTCTTTGTAAGTTGTTCTTTACATCCCGCATAAATTTCATTGCAGTAGTCTACATGGCTTAGTACCATTGTTTGTATTAGGTTGCGAAATGTTTCCCTCGGGAAGAATGGTTTCACGCTCTTAAGTTTCCACATTGAGTGGAACATTTTCTTAATTGTGGAGTTCACTTGGCTCTCAAGTGTGAGGTTACGGTCGATTGTAACACCGAGTATTTTCAGGCTGTCCGAGATAGGGAGGGTGTAGTCTGGGGTGTTTATAGTTGTGGGTTTGTGCGTATTGTGTTGAGATGAGAGGATGAGACAATGTGTTTTTTCAGTGTTGAGTTTCAGTTAGAATGCATTTGCCTATGAGGCCATGGTGTTCAAGCTGAGCTTGATTTCGTTGGTGATTTCTGTCAGATCGTGTCTAAAGGGAATGTATATTAGGATGTCATCTGCATAGATGAATGGGTTGAGGCCTTGGTTGGATAAGGACTTGGCTAGTGGGGTCATCATTAAGTTGAAAAGTATTGGTGATCCTTGGGGTACTCCGCAGTCTGCTTTCCACGGCAGTGATATGTTTGAATTTGATTTCACTTGGTATGTTCTGGTGGATAGAAAACCCTTGATCCAGCTAAGTATATTTCCACCAATCCCGAAGTAATCTAGAAGTCTTAGTAATATATTGTGATTTACCATGTCGAATGCGCTCGACATGTCGAATTGGAGGAGAAGTATGCTTTTACTTGTAGCTATTTCCTGCTTGAATTTGGCCAGGAGAGTGATTAGCACAGTTTCAGTGGTATGGTGGGGGCAGAATCCTGATTGTGGTAGTGGACATGACTGGGACAGAGCACAGGAGTGGTCTGCTATGATAGCCAACTTGTGGGTCATTGCTGTGCACTAGCTATCACAATTGCACTTACTGCCACCTCAAGAGGAAGCGATAGATGCGGCTGCACTACTGGCAGTTTGTAGGGAGTCCCAGTCAATTCTCCCACTTTGATCTCCTCTTTCCAATCCCCCAGTCCCCCTCACCTCTGCACCCACTCCATATTGCTACAGGTTTAAAATGGTGTCACTGGCCCCTAGCAGTAGTCTCATGGTATCACTGGCCCACCAGGGCTCACCTTTGGGTAAGACCTAGGGGGTGAGTAGGGGAGTCCAAGGAGTGAGGGAGGATTGAGTTGGGGAAAGATGGGAGGGGCTCTACTTTATGGGAGGAGATTGGCAAAGGATTGGCGGGATTGGGAGAGCTGATCAGGGGCACGGAGGATCGGAAGGGATCGCTGATTGGGAGGTGATTGGGGATATTGCCGGGAAATGATGGTGCCGCTGTGAGTTGCAGTACTGTTACAACTTAGCATCAAGGACGCTTTACATGCCCAGGCCAATAAAGCAAAGGGTCTGGACATGTAACACAGTGCCACTGCATTAACTATCTGCCCTGTATGGTAAATGCAGATGCTGACCACACCCCCTCCATTTACTATACAGACTTTGCACTTACATCATGTTAATTATTGCTGTTACATGTAGTAAGTGCAAAACCCTACTGCACTTTAGTAAAAGTGCCCCTTAGATCAATCCAAAAAAATCTTTTCAATGTTCCACATTGTATCAAACTTCAGGTTGGAAAATACCCTTTGCACTGTCAATCTCATAACTACTGCACTCTTTGGGACTCATGGTGTCACTAGAGCTATAGCTGGAAAGCTGTCATAACTGCTTCAAAGCAAGCTTGAAGGCATGGCTTTTGCACCCTTTAGTGTCCAATGTTCCCGTAATAAGCCATATGGGAACAGATTGATGGGAACATTGGACACTAAATTAAACTTGCTCCCCTTCCCCCCCCCCCCCCCCCCCCCCCCCCCCCCCAGGGAAATGCTAAAACTGCAATTCCAGGCCCATAACGCATAATAATTACATTACAATTAATGTCTATTCTAGGAGGGGGACACCTTGCCAAATTCTGCATTTTGTTTGTTTATCTTGAACATTTGTTAAACATGCAAAACCATACAAAGAAGTACTGCAATCTCCTTCAGGACTGCTTAAGGAGGAAGAAGCTTACTGCTTTTATTACCCTCTTTCTTCAAATAGCCTAGGGACAGACTTGTAACTGTTTGTATGGTGTTTAAAGGTCTAATCAGTAGGATACTCTCCATGGTTTAGAGACAGACACACCAAGGAGGGGAGCAGAGAATGAGACAAGAAGTTTCACACTTTTGGCTCAAGATAGGAGGCTGGAGGGGGGTTGTCTTGTGATGAAGCACAGTTGATCGGTGGCTCTCTGCCTGGGCTCCAAACCCATTTCACTTATTATTGTTAATTACCCCATATCACACTTGTTAGAACCAGATTAATTTGGATGACAGACCCTATTACTATCATGTGAATTTGATAGAAGAAAGAAACGCGGCTTCTGTAGTGTGTGTGGAGAGTTATGCCTATTAAGACCCTGCGGCCTGCACGGCAGAAACAAAGAGAGGCGTCCTCTAAAATGGCAACTGCAACACCCCCCGACACCACCTATGTTTACACAGCAGTGGTAAGAGAACTCACCAGAAACCTCTCCGCAGTCATTGACAATAAGCTGTCTATACTTCAGTCATTGGTGGATGATATTCAGGACAGCCTGGAATGGCAGGGCCAGAGCATATCCCATGTGGAACAGTGTGTGATGCAGCAGGAAGACAGATCGGGCACTCTGGAGGTGCAGATTCGGGAGTTGGAAAGCCAATGTAGGTCATTTCAGGCACTCCTTGAGGACCAAGAAAATAGGGGGTGCCGGAACAACTTAAGGATCATTGGCATCCCAGAATCTGTTATGGATGCGGAGCTATGGCCTTTGGTGGAATCTTGGATACAGGAGGCAGTGGGCCTCAGCACGGGTGTAAAGGTGGAGAGAGTACAACATGAGTTATATAGCAAGGGCCCCTATGAAACTGGCTGTTAAGTGTGGAGAGTTTCAGGGTGGAGGTCTGTTATTGCCTGAACAAAGCCATATGCATATGGTGGTCCTTCCCAAGCTGGGGAGAGACCCAGAAGTTGTAGGCTCGTACAGGCCCATATCTCTTTTGAACCAGGACATGAAACTCTGACTGCAGTACTAGCACAGAGTCTAAGCAGAGTGATCCTAACTCTGATCCACACAGACCAGGTAGGATTTGTGCCAGGTCATTTTGCCTCATCGAATATCCTTAAAGCAATCACTGTCCTAAGGGAAGGCAGAATGCAAAGGGGTGATGACATTCTTGCTAATCTAGATGCGGAAAAGGCTTTTGATAAGGTGACTTGGGAATACCTCTTCTGGGTGGTGTAGCAATGTGGAATAATGGGCTCATATCAGCAATGGGTGGTTAACCTTTATAGGGCTCCCATGGTTCAGCCATTGATTAATAATAAATGAACTGATTCCCCTTACAGAAAGGAATTTGCCAGGGGTGCCCTTTGTCTGCATTGCTGTTTATACTATTAAGAAATTCAACAGTGTTAAAGGAGTTGCAAATAGAAGTACAGGAGTACAGGATTACTATGTTTGCAGATGATATGCTGCTCTTTATCCATAAGAACATAACAGCGTAAAAATAGCCATACTGGGTCAGACCAATGGTTCATCTAGCCCAGTATCCTGCTTCCAGCAGTGGCTAATCCATGCCACAAGCACCTGGCAGAAACCCAGTTAGTAGCAACATTCCATACTACCAATCCCAGAGCAAGCAGTGGATCCCCACATGTCCATCTCAATAACAGACTATGGACTTTTCCTCCAAACCTTTTTTAAACCCAGATAAGATAACCGCTGTTACCACATCCTCCGGCAACGAGTTCTAAAGCTTAACTATCCTCTGAGTGAAAAAAATATTTCCTCTTATTTGTTTTAAAAGTATTTCCATGTAATTTCATTGAGTGTCCCCTGGTCTTTGTACTTTTTGAATGAGTGAAAAATTGGTTCACCTCCACTCAATCTATACCAGTCAGGATTTTATAGACCTCAATCATATTCCCCCTCAGCCGTCTCTTTACCAAGCTGAAGAGCCCTAACCTCTTTAGCCTTTCCTCATATGGGAGCAGCTCCATACCCCTCTATTATTTTGGTTGCTCTTCTTTGAACCTTTCAAATTCTGCTACTGTCACGTCCCTCACCTTGCCAGTACTGGCACTCCCTCTGTCGGTGTAGGCCCGGGGTTTTCTTCACAGCATCTCTGCCCTGCCTCCTTGCTCCTTGGGGATTGGATCCCCATGACTGGTGTTCTGGTTGTCCATCTCTCAGCCCTTAACCTATGGGCTCTCTGCCCCGCCTCCTTGCTCCATGGGGATTGGATCCCAGTGACTGGTGTCCTGGTTGCCCATCTCTCAGCCCTTAACCTATGAGCTCTCCCTTGCCTCCTCTGCTCTTTCCCTAATGGATGCCTGGCTGCTTTCCTTACTCTCCTTCCCAGCTGTTTCCAGTGAATGCCTGATGCCAGCACTATTTCTGTGGAACCCTTCCCTGCCTCAATGCTTCGGCTTCTACTTTGTTAGGTGTTATTTGCTCTGTAGTTCGCTTCTTCTCTACTTTGTCCCTCGTTGCTGACTTTGCCTGTACCTGGATTACTCTATTGCCTGCTGCCTGCCTATTGAATTTGCCTGTACCTGGATCACTCTCTTGCAGTGGCGTAGGAAGGGGGGGGGCGGTCCGCCCCGGGTGCACGCTGCTGGGGGGTGTTGGCTCCGCGCTGGTGCACTGCCCTCTCTGCCCCGGAACAGGTTACTTCCTGTTCCGGGACAGAGAGAGCAGTGAACCAGCGCGGAGCCGACACCCCCCAGCAATGTGCAGTCAGGGCAGATCGGCCCTCCCGCCCGTCCCTCGCCGCAGGTATGCGCTCCGGGGGGGGTGCACTCCAGCGGGAGGAGGGTGTGCCGTGCTGCACCCGGGGGGGGTGAGCAGCGGCGACCCGCCCCGGGTGTCAGCTCCTCTCGCTACGGCTCTGCTCTCTTGCCTGTTGTCTGCCTATTGTCTTTGCCTGTACCTGGATTACTCTCTTGCCTGTTGTCTGCCTATTGACTTTGCCTGTACCTGGATCACTCTCTTGCCTGGTGCCTGCCTGGCCGATACATTCACCACCCCGCTTCCATCTCCGTCTTATAAGTCCTGCAGACTGCCCGCACCTAGGGGGCTCAACCTCTGGGGAACGGCAGTCAGCGCAGGTGAAACCTGGGGTTGTCCGGCTGCCAAGTAGAATCTGGTCCTAGTACCGGGCTCAGCAGCGCTCTACTTGGTACAAGAACTCACAAGTCTGACACCTACATTTTCTTTGAGATACGGTGACCAGAATTGATTAAGCAATTTGGCTCTTTTCAGGCCTTTATCAATTTTTGCAAATCAGAAACAATGCCAGTAACAAATCATGTTATTCTATGACAACTCCAAATTAACCATTGTGTTGGCCTGAAAGGGAATTAAAACATTTGGGAGTATATCTCAGTGCTGATTGGGCAACAGTATACCAATGTAAAGTTGACAACTGGTTAAAATCAAAGAATTTTGTACATGGTAGATCAAGCTACCGCTATCATTATTTGGAAGAGTAGCTTTGGTGAAAATGTTATTACTCCCCAAGATTTTATATCCTTTGCAAATGATACTGATCTGGATATGCAGTCAGGATGAGCAGATGTACTGCTCTATCATAAGATCTTTTGTTTGGAAACCCAAGAAAGCTAGGATTAGCTTTTGGAAGATAACCCAGTGCAGGGAGAGCTAGAGTTATTATATAATGTTGCTACTCTTATGCGATGGATTCACGAGCTCCACTCAAGGGTTTGCAATATGTGCCATTAGGATTGTTTGCCAATTGGACTAAATCATATTATCCACTGGCTTGTTTTGTGGGGGAAAATGGCAAAAAGAGCTGGTAGTAGTTTCTAATCCATGTTTAGACTCCATGACACAGGTATAGACTTGGTGGAGGGGGAAAATAGGTGGTGACAATGGGAACTGGGCATTCGCAGCAACCCAGAGTTTCCCCCAGGGGTGGGGGGGATAAGAGGAAAACTGAACAAGTTGGGAAGGGTATTTATATGGATAACTGTGAGGAGCTAGGAAAAGGTAACTTCCCCACTTATGAAGAGCTAAAAAGGGAATAGAATACACCCACAATGCAGTTTTTCGCATACCTTCAAGTTAAGCATTATTACCAACAAAATCTCAGATGCTCCCTGCAAGGAGATGGTTTTGAAGATAGACATGGCCTTTCTATGCTTCCTAATGTCTTTTAATTCAGTCTTAGTCTTGTACAAGGTGGGGAGAGAGGAGAAGGTGACATCATATTTGGAATCATTAGTTCAGACGTTGTCTAATGATATAAGGGAACAACTAACAGGCAGAGAATTGCAGGAATGTTTCTTGAATGCTGCCAAAAGCTTGAGAAATGTACAGTTACAAGAACTGCAGTTCAAGATACTGTACCGAGCATTCTTAACTAGGTACTAAAGGGCCAAAGTGGGCCTGTGAAAGAGAAAGGAATGTGTAAAGTGCAAATGTAAGAGGCATGCTGGCTCACATGTTGGTTGAATGCAATGAATTGGGATCCTATTGGAGAGGGATTATGGATTCTCTGACCAATATCATTCAACAGACTGTACAATGGACATAGGGTATGTCGCCACCTTGGACAATCAGCACCTGTCTTCAGTACATTGCAAGTTTTTATCCATAGCATTTTTGCTGGCCAAATGAGGGATAAAACGCCTGTGGATGGATGAACCTTCTCTGAACTTGCAGGCCTGGAAAGAGAGTATGAAGGAAATGGTCCAGTGGAAGTTTTACAGGAAGCAACATGATCTGAGAGGTTGTAAAACTGTGTACAGGAGATTTGGCAGGATTGTTTATCTCTGTAACCTCATTTTTGGTCTTTTTGAGGTGAACTAGCAGTGGGTATAGGAGGGAGGGGTTGGGGAGGCTAGAGGGAGGGTGGGTGGGAGGGTTGAACTAAACTAATAATGGGAAACAGGCAATTCAAATTGTTTGAGGGTGGCCTTGTGCCAACTGGCTACCCCAACGGACATGGAAAAGTTGGTCTGTGGGGTTGAAAACAGGGGCAGCAGCCAGACCACCTGGGTTGAGTACCTTTACCTATATGACTTCACCTTGTATCCTAGTTGTGATATTATGCTCGATTTTCATTCATGTTCAAGAACTGACCATGCGTGGCCTGCTGATGGCAAAGTCAACTTGAGGCAAGTGCTGCCAGCTTCCATTTGGAAGAGCGCTGGCTGATTGAAGAGGAGGAACACTTCAGTTGGTGGGGTTTGGGGATTCCCACCAGCTCAGGTATTTAATATTTTGGGTTGGCGGGTGGGTGGGTGGGAATGGGCAGAGAGCGGAACTTGGGGGGGGGGGGGAACGAATTCCATGCCCACCCATCTTGGGCTCAGACCCACCCAAAATCAGCCATCTGGCTATACCTTTGCTTCAAGATTACATTTCAGCTTAGTACCAGTTCTGATCCTGTGTTTGAAAGTCTGTCTGACAGCCATAATAAACCTTTATAGGGTGTCTAGCCTGTATAAGCCACCATAGACCAAACTGCTGGGCCTGTTTACCACTATACTGCAGAAACAGCTGAGCTGGAACTGGAAGTCTGAGGTGGTCTCTGCTCCCGCCTCTTCCATCCTTGTCCTCCCTAATTTTGCAACAGACTGGTGTGGCTGCACTGATTGAAATGAGGAGGACTCAGAGGAAGTGGTACTTATGCACTGAAGTTGTCACGTGTGCTCGTTGTGTTCAGCGTAGTCATGCGTTTGCAGCCTAAGTTGCCCATAATCCCTCCATTAGTGCTACTCACTTATTTCCAGCTGCCAGGGCTATACGGCCTGGTGCAGCTCCTTGGCAGAGATGGGCTGGCACTGCTCTGCAATTCTGCAGGGAAAGCCTCCCCAGAACTAAGTCCTTCTGCCCAGGCTGATGTAGACTCACGCTGTCTGATGCACGCACGGCCAGTAGCATCAGAGGTCACCTGACTATTGGTGCCTGCATGTGGGGACCTCCACGTGCAGCAGAGCAAATTTTCCAGACACTTCCACGTGCAGCCAGGAGGTAGTAGTGCTGCTCATCCGCTGCCTGTGATGGTAGTTTGCCCTCAGTCTCAGAGTCTTCACTGTGTCTGCTCTGTACTCAGATGTATTATGTTTTGCTAAGCAAAGCAATCAGCCCACCACTGAGCCAAGAGAGAGCCGACCAGATACTTGCAGGTACCATTCCCTGGCTTGACCTCTTTAGGGTTGCGGAGGAGGCGGGGGGCAGGGGAGGGGAAGCAGTGGGCCTCTTTTACTTAACCTCACTAGCGATTCCCAGTGCGGCAATGCAGACACAGCCCGTTTCGTCAGCATTGCTGTACAGGAATCGCTAGTGTGGTTTGGTAAAAGGGGCCCTTCATTTATTAAGTTTCTGTTCCATTGCACCTACAAAGATCTAGAATAATTACAAGTTGATAGGTACATAATCACAATACAGTATTGCTTATAAACATACTAGATTCTGTGGTCCAACTTGTAAAGAATACTTTTTACTTTGTAATCAAAAAGTAGTTTTAAGAGCTGTACTTTTTTACTTTTACTTGAATATTTTTTTTGGATAAGATTTTCCACTTTTACTTCACTTCTTTTGAAGCCAGTACTTTTACTTTTTACTTAAGTACTTTTTTTTTCAAAATTTTATTTATAGATTTTCAAAGACATTACAACAATCTCAAATAGCAACAGAGAGTTAACAACCAAGTTGTGCAATGAGGGTGAGGTAGCATAAAAAGCAAATTTAGGACCTTGTTTACTAAGCCGTGCTAGCATTTTAACGCACGCTAACTGTGTAGATGCCCATAATATTCCTATGGGCATCTACACAGCACACGCTAATTTTTAGCATGTGCTAAAAATGCTAGCGTACCTTAGTAAACAGGGCCCTTAAAGTAAAAAAAAAAAAAAAAAAAGGCTACTTAAGTACTTTTAAAAAGTAACGACTCCATCTCTGGACTATTTTAAGCTAAGGTTCACTGACTACCTTTGTAGTCTGAATGAACTCAAACTTCTAGAGAATTTTACACAGCAGAAGGGCAGGCCACAGTCCTCTGATAAACTGGTACAGACAGAGAGCCTTGATCTTTCAGGTCTGACCTGCAGAGACTGTTACTTTCAGTCTTGCTGTATCATCTACTACTTATCATATCTACTACTACTTATCATTTCTATAGCGCTACTAGATGTACGCAGCGCTGTAAACATGAACATGAAGAGACAGTCCCTGCTCGACAGAGCTTACAATCTAATTAGGACAGACAGGACAAACAAGAGATAAGGGAATATTATCTAGTGAAGATGCTGGGCAGTACCTGATTTACGATTAATATAGGACATACCTGGTGGCCACCAGTGGTGGAGCAGCTACCTTGGTTTGCATTGCAAACACAGTGAAAGTTATAGTGATGTCTGTGCGCCATTTTGTCACTACTGACAGTATATGTTTTATATTATATTCTGTAATTAACATTAGATAATATATTTCATGCATTTTAGTAGTCTCTAGGTAACCCTGCTGGGGGCTGTGTTCAAGCAATTGTGTGTTTTATTGGTTTTTCTTCCAAAGTAGTTCCTCACTGTTCCGTTTTTACCTAAATGTTAATTTTGCCACATATACATTCTTTCAAAAATATGCCCCTAAATGTTCTATAATCATTGCACTAATGAATGTGACTAAGTAAAATTGTTAGGGTAGATGGAGAGGAATGTGGGTTATAAATTCCATTAGTATCAAAAATAAGAGGCCAAAATTTCTCATTATCCCTTTTGTACTATTTTAAATGCTTATATTGCAATGCCCAAGCCACATTCTAGAACATACTGTGGCCTTGTTAGACTCTTGTCTTCATTACCACACCCCTGACCTGTTCTTTCTTCTGTGCCATAGGTCCTGGGTTCTAGTCTGCAGCCAATGATGATGATTGTCCTCTTTTCCTATTCTTCATAATTAGCACCAGCGATCATTAGCAACTTTTCCTGCTGTTTATTTTCAGTCTGTGATCTTCTTATTATTTATTCTAACTGTACTTGAAACTCCTAAATAAGGGACAAGGTACAGAGAGTGTGACTCGTGGAGTATGAGTCATACAATAAGCAAGGTACTCCTTTATTGGTTAAAGCTTGCTGGCTCCCTGTTCAAGCTAGGGTGCATTTTTAAGCCTGCACAGTTATCTTTAAAATACTGTATAGCTTTGCTCCAGAATACCTGTTGTCGTTACTTACTTTCCCCTGTTGAGACAAGGTTATGTCATTGTGAAACACATTTCTTTTACATCTTCCATCTGCTAGATCCGTTAGCTATAAAAGATTATTTTAGCCGTTGTTTTCCTTTTGCAGGAATTAAGCTTTGGAATGATGTTCCTGCAACTGTGAGATCTACTGATAGCTTACTTTGATATAGAAAGCTATTGAAATCTTGGATGTTTGAGAAATGTCTATACTGAGATTTTTAACATGTGTCTGTTCGAATAGTTCTTAACCTTTCTGGATAAATTTAACTGAGTGTATGATCCCAGGTATACCTGGTATCTTTTATCTGTAAACCACACAGAACCGTTGCGATATAGAAATATTAGATTAGATTAGATGCAGATGAGCTGAGAACATTTGATAAAGTGCCACAGTGGTATTATTATAAATATATTGTACCACAGCTCCCTCTGTTGCCCACTCTCTTTTTCTTGCAACTTAGATTTTTATTTTTATTGCATAGAAGGATATATCCATAAGAGCACACTGGTGCTAACACAAACATTAACATGTTTTGAATGCACCCAGAGCATGTTAAATCAGTGTTAATGAGTATGCATGTCAATAATGGCAAAATGCTTTTGTAAACATTAAGTGGATTACTGTCTTAGAAATGTAAATGTACTGATAAAATACAAAGCCATACAAATTATATCATTTAAATACAACAGATTTTTTGCTAAGCAATGCATGTACGTTAATACTGATATTAACACAAAAACTAGATACGTTGTTGAGTGCATAACAACAATGCTAATGTGGACACATTAGTTAATGCAAAATGTGCTTTCAAATGCACAATTCACCAACGGCTTTACATATATTAGTTAACACTATGTCAGAAGCTTTGCTAATACACATATTAAAATTATGTATTAATACACAATTTTAAAAGCACTTTCACAAACAGATCCTCAAAAATATTTTCCTTTCATTTCCTCTCACTCAGAACAAAATCAATATACTACAGTAGATGAGGGAAGCTGGACATTTTGCATGTTCTAAAACCTATTTTCTCTTATAATTGCAAACAAGTTAAAACTTGGAGGAGGTGGTAGAGTCCCACTTGGCTCCCAAAGGTAGAGCATGAGCAGAGAAAAATAAGGTGCATCTTGCTAGGCTCAGTGGAAATTATGATAAAAGGACAGAATAACTTCCTTACAATAAATGAATAAATAAGAGGAGAGAGGTGTGAAGAAACTGTGTTTTAAGCCTTTAGAATTGCCTTTATTGATTCTTGAAGTGCATTTCTCTAGTGTGGCCAGCAGGTGGTGCATGTTATGTTTTAAGCCGTTAGAAAGTACTGACCTTTCCCTTCTTTAGTTAACACAGATAAGGGCAATGCCTGTAGTGAATGTTGTTGTTCTGAGCTCTGATTGGCCTTGAGTTTGAAATTACCCAGTTGTGCTGGCTTTTACTCCAGTCTTAGCCAGGTACTTTTCAGAAAGTATACACGTTTAGTTAGTGTTACAATTGATCCTGTTATTGTTTGCTGATTGCACTTTTCTGTTCCACTGTTCAATATTTTTATGAGAAAAAATACAATTGTTTGTTCGCCTTGTTTGGACTGAAAAAGAATCCTGGTGGTTTGTGTTTTGGGTCTGTGAGTGCTTTCTGGGAACTGTGGGACCACTGAGAGTGTGGCGCCAGTAACCTAGAAATCACTGGGGATAATTTGAGAGTGGGAGACTTGCCCAGAGGTGGTTGTGACCCAGTCGGTGGGAGGAGGGTGCTAGTGTAGAGCACAAACGGCAGGTGCAGGTGGACCTGAGCTGTGCTGGGGATAGACCCTCTATTATAGCTGGATTTAACTTGAAAAAGTAGGACTAAGATAAAATGAGGAAATTAGAAAAAAAAAGCTAAAAGGAGAAGTTACAAAGTTTGCATGCAATGTGGACACTGTTTAAAAACACCGTCTTAGAAACCCAGATGGATCACATGTATCCCACATATTAGAAAAGGTCATTTTGTCAGACTCCTAATATCACTACCTGATTACTATAAATTGCTGATTTGATAAGGGTATTGTCATGAAATGCTGGTGGTGTTCTGTCTTTTCATTTTTGTTTCTTTATTTGCCATGGATTATTGTTACTTTTGGTGTTTTCCTTTTTGTTTTGTGTTATGCTTGAAAACCCTTAATAAAAATATGAAAAAAAAAAAAAAAAAGAAAAGGTCTACGAAAGCTCCAATGTCCAATTCAGTATCAAAATTTACTTTTAAGTAACTGCAATTATCTTTCTATGGTTACAATAGCAATCCTCTGTTAGATTTAGGATTGTAGATATCTTTCACAGCTATAGTCTGCATTTGAAAGCTAAATAAAGTGATTTGTATTTAGGGGCGAATTCATCAATGTGAGCTACTGTTAAGATGGGTTATTTTGGCACAGGTCCTATTTTATGCAATGAGACCTAGTTACCAATAACCAAGGTAACCAGTAAAATAACAACAGTAGCCCACGTTAACTTCCTCCCTTAATATTGAAGTTTATAATTGCAGAGTCTACAGCTACTTAACAAAATTATAATTAAGGGATTGAGAATATATAAAAGACTGATTAAAATTTTATGTGGTCAAGTCTCTCTCAGATCTTTACCCCAATATAAATAATTATTTTATATTAGTCCTAAATCTTCTAGAGAATTGCTGTTGGGGCTACTGAAGGACGATTGCAGTTACCTAAAAGTAAATTTTGATATTGAATTATGGGCTTTTTTTACAGCATTTTTGAAGTCTACCTTGTCTATTTATTCTGTACATCAAATGTTTTCTGCACACAAATATCAGAGCTTAATTAGTAAGCTGCTCCGTTAAAACACAGGAAAATTGTTATATTGAATCAAAAATGAACAGACACATCCACACAATCTACCATAAAGTCAGCAACACTTTCATTCATATCAAAAAAGTAATAAAACATCATGCCTTGTTTAGGGGCTCTTTTACTAAGGTGCGCTAACAGATTTATCACGTGCTAAATGATTATATGCCCATAGGAATACAACAGGCATCTTATCACTTAGCGCATGCTAATCATTAGCACATGCTAAATCCAGTAGTGCATCTTAATAAGAGGACCCCTACATAAGCTTTTCCCAATAAACACAGAATGGGAGTGTGACATCCCGAGCGAGGGTAGAGGGTGGGCCTCTGAAATAATATAGCCAGACAAAGGGATATAAATGAAAACAGGTGTTTATTTAATTGAATCCTGAGGCCTGTTATGTCCCAGCACCAGGAACAAGAGATCAATAAGTTCAATAAGCAGTCTTAAGCAGGTCTCAGGCTGGCAAGGCCTGAACACAGTCTGTGGCTGGTAGGGTGACCATGCCCCAAACACAGCCTATGAGTCTTTCTCAGTTCTTCTCCAAGTATTAGTGTCTGGCTCCAACCAGACCTCAGAGCAAGACTTGTCAGTCTCAAACAAGAAGCAAAAGCAGTTTACCTCAGCCAGATCACAATTCTTAACCATAGGTGGTAGTGGCGTACACTGGGGCTTCAATACCTTATTCTCTCTGGGCCTGCTTAACCTCATTCCAGCTCTGTGTTATATAGTTTCTGGTTTAGGCTCCATTCCTCCTCCTGGCTCACTTCCTCCCGGGCAGTACTAGTGCTGTTAAGTTGGCTCAGGCTGACTAAGGGACTGTTCTTAAGGGTGAGGGGCAGAGTTCTATAAACCCCCTCACATACCCTCCCCCTCAGCTCAGCCATACCAGGTTGAGTGCCTGCCCTATCAAGGTCCACCTCCCAGGACAAAAAGTCTGCATTAGCATGCTCTCGACCTGTCCAATGTCTCACCTGATAGCTAAAGGGCTGAAGGCTAAGGAACCAGTGCATTACACATCCACTGGAATCTTTATATCAAGCCATCATAAGAACATAAAAGTAGCCAGACTGGGTCAGACTAATGGTATAGCCCTGTATCCTGTTTTCCAACAGTGGCCAACCAGGTCACAAGTACCTAGCAGAGACCCAAATCGTGGCAACACTCCATACTACCAATCCCAGGGCAAGTAGCTGCTTCCTATGTCTGTCTCAATAGCAGACTATGGACTTTTCCTCCAGGGATTTGTCCAAGCCTTTTTTAAACCCAGATACGCTAACTGCTGTTAACCACGTCCCCTGGCAAAGAGTTCCAAAGCTTAACTATTTTTTGAGTGAAAAAATATTTCCTCCTATTTGTTTTAAAAATATTTCCATGTAACTTCCTCAAGTGTTCCCTAGTCTTTGTACTTTTGGAATGAATAAAACATCGATTTACTTCTACTCGTTCAACAGAACTCAGGATTTTGTAGACCTCAATCATATCTCCCCTCATCCATCTCTTTTTCAAGCTTAAGAGCCCTAACCTCTTTAGCCTTTCCTCATATGGGAGGAGTTCCATCCCCTTTAACATTTTGGTCGCTCTTATTTGAACTTTTTCTAATTCTGCTATATCTTTTTTGAAATATGGCAACCAGAATTTAATGCAATACTCAAGGTGCAGACACACCATGGAGCGGTACAAAGGCATTATAGTATTTTTGGTCTTATTCACCATCCCTTTCCTAATAATTCCTAGCATCCTGTTTGCTTTTTTGGTCGCCACTGCTCACTGAGCAGAAGATTTCAGTGTATTATCTACCATGACACCCAGATCTTTTTCTTGAACGCTGACCCCCAAGGTGAACCCTAGCATCAGGTAACTATGATTTGGATTATTCTTTCCAACGTGCATCACCTTGCATTTGTACACATTAAATTTCATCTGCCATTTGTATGCCCAGTCTTCCAATTTCCTAAGGTCTTCCTGCAATATTTCACATTGAAGATGTAGGTGAACAGTGACCAACAGGAAGTGTTGCCCCAACAAATAGTACTGAAAGGTTTCCAGGGTCCTCTTGACAGCTAGAGCTTCCTTCTCAATTACTGCAGAATCTTTCTCTCTAGGGAACAGCTTCCAGCTAATGTATGCCACCAGATGGTCTTCCCCATCTACTTCCTAGGCTAGAACAGACCAGAGTCGAAACTCGGAGGCATCGGTTTGCACGATGAAGGGTCGGTTGAAGTCTAGGCCGACCAACACTGGTTCCGAACAGATATCTCTCTTCAGAGTTTGAAAAGCACCATTCAGCTCTTCAGTCCAATACATCTGCTCTGGAGCTTTCTTCTGCAATAGACGTGTTAGCACGTTCTGCTTTCTCAGCAAACCCTGGAATAAACTGGCTACGGTAACCAACGAACCTGAGGAAGGCTCATACTTGCTTCTTCGTTTGTTGTACTGGCACCTAGGTGATGGCCTCTACCTTCCAGATCTGGGGTCTCATTTGTCCTTTTCCGAGTACCCCAGATACTGGACTCCTTGGCCTTCCAAGAAGCACCTTTTGGGATTTGCTGTTAGCCAAGTGGTTCATAGACTAGTACTGCTTCTACTTGGATGAGATGGGTCCTCCAATCCTTACTGTAGATGACAATTTCATCTAAGTAGGCAGATGCATTAGTTGCCCTGGGGTTTAAGTAGGTGATCCACAAGGTAGCTGGAGCTCCATGAAGGCCAAAAGGTAGCACCGTGAACTTGAACAAACCCTGGGATGTAAGGCTGTCTTCTCCTTGGCAGCTGGGGTGAGAAGTACCTTCTAATATCCCTTGGTTAGGTCCAAAGTCGAAATGAATCAAGCTCCTCCCAGCTGCTTAGTGAGTTCATTCACCCTTGGCTTGAGATAGGCTTCTAATTTAGAGACAGCATTCACCTTCCAAAAATCAATACAAAACCGGATGCTCCCATCCAGCTTTGGTACCAGTACAATAGAAGATGACCAATTAATGGTTGACTCTTTGATAACACCCAGTTCTAGCATTTCAACAACCTTTTTCACCACAGCTTGCTGCTGGGCTTCTGCGATTTGATAACAATGTTGCTGAACTACCACTCCTGGCTCGGTGATAATGTCATGAGTTGCAAGGTGGGTCTGGCCTGGCACTCCAGAGAACACACCATCATTCTGATGTACCAACTGCTCTAGGTGAGCCTTCTGCAAGACACAGAGATGGTCGCCAAATGGAACTGGAAAGGATCTAGATTCTGTCAGGACTTCCAGCCCAAAGTTGTTTCTTTGGACTAGGGCTGCAGTCATGGGGACCCACTTCTTCAATAAATTAATATGAAAGATCTTCACCTAGTCTCTTGTCAGGTTGGGCCACCTTGTAATTGGCACATCCCATCTTTTCCACCACTTCATAAGGACCTTGACACTTGCATAATAATTTATTCTTGGAGGACGGTAACAGGACTAGGACTCTATCCCCAGGCAGGAAGGTTCATTGTACTACCTTCTGGTTGTAGGCTCGGGCTTGACCCGCTTGAGCCTTTTCCAGGCAGAGCTTGGCAGCCTCATCAGCCTTCTTTAGTCTCTCCTGCACAGTGAGCACATAGTCAGCCAAGTTCCTTCCCGGACTGGGTTCTTCTTCCCAAGCCTCCTGAACCACATGTAGGATTCCCCTAGGTCTCTTCCTACATAACAGTTAAAATAGAGAGAATCCTGTCGAACTCTGGGGCACCTTCTGGATCGCAAACAGTATACAGTATATGTGAGTAGGGAATCTCAGTTCTTTCCTTTCAGTTGCAGCCATCTCCAGGTGACCTCCTTAAGTCAGTAGAAGAAACTCCAGGAGTTTTCTTTTATTTGTAGGGACCCCCATCTGGAACTGCTGCTGATAGGCCTCTAGGGTGCATCCTGCCCTCTCCAAGATGGCAGCTTTCACCTCCACATAAGTGGCTGTCCCAGTGGTATTCACTTCTTGGAGTGTCATCTGGCTGCTACTGGTCAGTAAATTTCCCAGATAAGCTGTCCATGACACTTCTGGCCAACCAGCAATGTGGGCAGTTCTCTCAAAACTACTACTACTGCAAATCATTTCTGTAGTGCTACCAGTCGTACGCAGAAATAGTCCAGGTTGTCTTCTGGCACCATTTTCTTTAATACTGAAACTGGAGGGGTCACTTGCAGGCTGGATGCCTGGGCAGCCATTCCTGCTTGGGCCCGAGAGCTTTGTTGTAGCTCAACCAGCTTCTGCAACACTTGCTGCTGCACCTGTTGTTGCTACTGTGGCTGTTGCCGCTGTTCAAGATGTGACTGCATAAACTGTTGTTGTTGTTGCTGCTGGCCCTCCACCAAGTCCTGGAGTAGCCTTTCCATGTTTGTACTGTATTGCTAGCAGCCAGAACCACACAGTATACCAGTAAATAAAAATAAAACCTGCCTGTCCGGAACTAGCTATATATTTCCCCCTAACTAGGGTAGGGCTAACCCCTTTTGCCCAATGTCCTGGCGTACTGGTGTTGATAGGCCCAGTGCCCCAGAGATCACGAATCCGGCTTCCTCGGTCAGGATAAGCTCAGTGTCCCATCACTGCCACCATATGTGACACCCCAAGCAAGGGTTGAGAGTGGGCCTGTGAAATAATACAGCTGGACAAAGGGATATAAATGAAAACAAGTGTTTATTTAATTGAATATGACACCTGTTATATCACAGGACCAAGAACAAAAGATAGAACGCCTCTGTAGTTCAATAAGCAGTCTTAAGCAGGCCTCAGGCTGGCAAGGCCTGAACACAGTCTGTGGCTGTTAGAGAGGCACCGCCCCAAACACAGCCTATGAGTCTTTCTCAATTCTTCTCCGAGTACTAGGATCTGGCTCCAGCCAGACCTCCGAGAAAGGTTAGTCAGTCTCATACAAGAAGCAAAAGTGGCTTACCTCAGCCAGGTTACAATTCTTAACCATAGGTGGTGGTGGTGTACACTTTGGCTTCAATTCTTTCTTCTCTCTGGGCCTGCTTAACCTCAGTCAGGCCCTGTCTTATATACTTCCGGATTTAGGCTCCACCTTTCCTCCTAGCTCACTTCCTTCTGGGTGGGACTAGTGCTTTTAATCTGGCTCAGTCTGTCTAAGAAACTGTTCTTAAGGGTGAGGTGCAGAATAATATAAACCCCCTCACAGGGAGAAAAGCTTTGGTGAATCAGGTCCCTAATTACCAAATTAATCTATATTTCCTTTCAGAAACAAACATTATCAGGATTTCAGAAAACCCTTAATGTATATGTATGAGATAAGCTGGCAACAATCAACTTAGCCATTAGACCTAATGCATGCAAATAAAGCTCATATATTTTCGTTATGGATATCTTGAAAACTACAACCTACAGACTTGGTTAGGAACCATGGCACTGTACTACATATTAATGATTTCTATGAATAAGCATTTTTTTCTTCAGACCTGGAATTAGTATTATTTTTTTTATTAGTTTGGATTTGAACATATTTATCATGCATAAGTGAGATCATAGTTTAGGTTTCTAGAAGCTCTGGGCTTCCTCTGTATTATGATCTTGGACTGACTACCTGTTTGAGAACTGTGGAATCTTCACTTCCCTTCCTGCCGTGATTTGGTTTATCAATAATTTTCTGCTGCAGCTGATTTATTTGACTCTTTAATTCGTCTGCTTCTTGGATGGCTTCACTTTGAGACATCAGGACAGTTTTCATTTGCTCTACAAACATAAAGATATAAAAGTGTTAATCACTGGGACCACTTAGATATGACTTTAATGAGGTTTCTGCTTCATACCAGATTTAGTATGTATTTCATTCTCTTGCAGCATGAGTCTCTCTTTTGCTACAGTCAGTTCTTCCTCTATTTTTTTCAAGGAATTTTGCGATTCTAGTGTTTCATGTCGTGCTTCTCCGAGCTGCCTTTCCAAGTCCTAAAACAAATATACATGGTGTCAGAATTTCTCTTCTGTTGCCTACTACATTTTGTCCAATACACATCATAGATAACTTAAGAAAATAAATAAATGTATCTATGAAGTTGTAGAAAGATAGGGCTCATTTTACAAAGCTCTGGTATAGATTTCCCCAGCGGCAAATGCAATGAAGCCCATAGGAATTGAATGGGCTTTGTTGCATTTGCTGCGCAGGAATCAGTACCGTGACTTTGTAAAAGGAGCCCACAATGAGGTATTTTGTGCTATTTATACAGATATACTACATGCTTTGAATGTAAGAGAAATGATTGGAGAGGCAAAAAAAAAAAGGTAACCACCTAGAGTTTTTTTGCTGTTTTCTCAGCAACTGCTTGGAATTTCCACGTGAATTTTATAGCTTCATTTGTTGTTTCTATTTATGTTTACGTGCCTAGTGGAATGAAATTATCTTTAAACACGGTGAAATTAAAGACTTTTTAGCGTGACCACCCAGCAATTTTCACGCATTCAAAAATGTTTACACTGTAAAATATAAAAATTCAGTAATCTGCTAAGAGCAATAAGAAATGAGAAACTAAAAAAAACAATTTGCCCTTGAATAGGTTATGAGAATTATCTGAGCTGTATATGAAAATATATCATTATTGTTTTAAATAAGAGGCCTCATTAGCCAAGGGTACCAACTCAGTGGACACACCTGTAAAGGCTTCAATCATGGGCCAGCCACCACCTCCGAAAAACCTACAGAGTGGAATAACTGAACCAGTCTGTAGTAAAAAAACGGGGTAGGGCTAATATAGATTTAATTAACAACAGGCACAGATAATATCTAATAAACCAAATGGATATAATGTCATATAACGGAAGAATGAAAAAGTACAATTCAGATGGGAAAAAAAACAGGATTATAAAATACCATATAGCCAAAAAGGTTACTTAGCTTCCAATCCAGGAGGGAAAAGAAAACCTCATCAAAAAGGCGCCTCAGTGGGTTCCTTAGCAAAAAATGGTATAATATAAGTATAGTCCTTTCAAGATCCACACGAATTATTCCTTTAAGTCACTCTCTCGACAGTTATAGAATTCTCACTGTTTCGTTACTTCTTCAGGAGAGGATATGCAAAAGTAGCGAACATCTTCCGCATTGCATACACTGTAAAATACCATTCTTTTAAAACAAAAACGGGGTACCAGCTTAGTGTTAATGACATCACAGTGATGTAGACTTTTGTCTGGAGAGCAGTGTTGGAGGCCTATCACAAGCTCCACCCATAGCCACAGATAATTGCCAAACTCAAGGAAGCGCTGCAGATGATCTGGGGCAGCCTGCCACAGGGATCAATGGACAAGGCTGATAAGAACTTCACAAAGTGAAGGCCTGTGTTAAAGCTGGGTGTGGACACTTTGAGCGTTCAGTGACTGCGAAATTCTGACACATTGTTAATTGTATTGTTTGAATGATGTTATCTTACTGTGTTTAGCTCAAATATTTTTAATGCACAAATATCGCTATATAGTAACGCTTAAATGTCAGTAACATCCACATAGCTTAAGATAATTAAATGTTGTCTAACAGTAATACATGCTTAAAATTGCTTGTTGAAATTCAAGCAGTTGCTGAGATACAGCAAAGAACTCTGGGTGGGAGGGACAATGACCCTGGAACTGGGAGGGGGGACCCTGGACTGGGAGGGAGGGAGGGAGGGAGAGGGGACCCTGTGGAACTCGGAGGGAGGGAGGACCGACTGACCCTGGAACTGGGAGGGAGGACCGATCGACCCTGAAATTGGGAGGGAGGGAGGGAGGGAGGGAGAGGGGACCCTGTGGAACTCAGAGGGAGGGAGGGAGGGACAGGAACCTAGAACTGGGAGGGAGGGAGGGGGGACCCTGTGGAACTCGGAGGGGGGACCCTGTGGAACTTGGAGGGAGGGGGTGGGAAGGAGAGGGACCCTGTGGAACTCTGAGGGAGAGGGACCCTGTGGAACTCGGAGGGAGAGGGGGACCCTGTGGAACTCGGAGGGAGGAGGGGGGACCCTGTGGAACTTGGAGGGGGAGGGACGACCCTGGAACTCGGAGGGAGGGAGGGACGACCCTGGAACTCGGAGGGAGGGGGAGGGAAAGGAGAGAGAGAGGGGAGGGAGGGGGCCTGGAACTCAAAGGGAGGGGGGCCTGGAACTCAAAGGGAGGGAGGGAGGGATGGGGCCTGGAACTCGGAGGGAGGTGGAGGGGGGAGAGGGAGGGGCGAGGGGGGAGAGGGAGGGGGGCAAGGGGGAGCAGGACAAGGGGGAGGGGGACAAGGGGGAAGGGGGGAATGTACCACCTGTAAAAAAAAACTTTACAGCACCCCCAATCACTTTGAAAAGTTGGCTCCTATGCTGGATAGCACTGGAGTGGTGTGTAATAATTTTTAGTGGCACACTCTAGACAGAGCCACTGAAAATTGACAGATAAATGCTTCTGAATATCCAGCTTTAAAGTCTTAATTAAAGAGTTGGAGAGAGGTAAAACTGTTTCTTCCACTTTACCTGCACCCTTTCCTGCATTTTCTGAGAGTACTTCATTAGTTCATTTATCTTTTGGCCTTTGGTGTCCAAGTCAGTTTCCAACTTCTGTCTGTGTTCTAGCTCCTTTTGTTGACAGTGCTTTAATGTTTCTTCTACTGACTGTTGCAGAGTCTTTTTCAATACCTCTTTCTCTTTTTCATAAGCTTCCAATTTGTCTGTGTTTTCTGCATATTCCTCTGTTATTTTTTGGTTCTCCAACTTAAGGTTTCCCAGTTCATTTAATAAAGCTTGCACTTCCAAATTATGGTTTTCTTTTACTCTCTCCTTTCCTTCATACCTTCCTCTACCATTTACTCTACATTCGTTTCTCAAGTTGTCGGTCTCCTGTTTCAAGCTCTGAAGCTGGTTTTCAAAGTCTTTCTTCATGTCTAGCATCTCCTTGGAAAGAATTGTTATCCTTTCAGCATGTTCAGTCTTTGTTCGCAGTTCCCTGTCTTCAGCTTGCAGTCTATAAGTGGCAAAGTCAGCTAAGGCTTCCTCCTTCAGCTTTTTGTCTTGTTCCAATGCTTCTTCAAGGATCTGAAGGCGTAGTCGCAGGTCCAACTCTTCCCCTGCCTTGTTCTTATACTGGAGGATCTTTTCCTTTGTCTCACTGATGATTTGATCAATTTCCTCCTGGTGGGCTTCTTTCAAGGCATGTATATTGGCTTCATGCTCATCGTTTTTAGAATTCAAAGCATATATCACCTTAAAGAATACAAAATAATACTAATCAATGATAGCAAAGGATTATTAGTTTGGTTTATCTGTTGTAAACTTAAAAGGCAATTCCACAAATGAGCGCCAAGGGTTAGGTACCAGATACCTGTGTATGTTACAGAATAGTCGCACATACAGAGGTAACAGATGCCACAAATTGGCACTTACCCACATATGTAGTTGGCATTATTCTGTAATATGCAGGGGTATTGTCATTCCTACATGTGTGTGGCGGGTGTACACCAGGGTGGAGCATGGGTGGGCAATAGGCGGTATCTCCAGATACATGCGTAGCATACAGAATAGTGTAATTGCTACAAGACGGCTGCAGACACTTAATGCCTGCAATTGATATGGCGTAAGTGATCACAGCTACGTAATGGCGCATATCACCCTCCCTATTCTCATGTTCTGTGACGGCTCGTGCCCACATACTTGCTGTTATAGTCCAGCATTTTCATCGCCCAACACTTCTACATGTGTGGAAAATATGCATGATATATTACGCAAAGATATTTACATTTAAAATAGGACATATCACCTTATGCACATTAAATATGTCTGAAAAACTTGCCCAGAAAGGTAGTAAAAGATCAAAACCATGACAGTTCATCAGTGGTAGGCAACTGCATAGCACATATCACAGTTGGGTTGAGGAGGATGGGAAGAGGGTGAGGGGAAAAAGGGAGACCTGTGTAAATAAAACAAGAAAGAAAATCGGAGAGATCTGGCTTCAGTATGTGTTTAATGAGGCGCATATTTAGGCACAAAAGAACAGGTACCAATGTGTGGTGGCACTTTCACTTTGGACATTGTTTGTGATTACCGGCATGATTCCCTCCCTCCCCCCCCCCCCCCCCCATTTGCTGCAAGTTTTCTATGCATATAATTTTAATGTATTTAGCTTGACTATGTGATGATGTGTCACATGATGAAATATCTGTAGTGGTGAGTTGTCACATGATGAAGTAGAGGATTTAAAGTGATAAAAAACACTGTTCTATGTCTAAATATGAGCCTTGCAAAAATTTTATGTGTAAGAAATTTTGGCAAGGCTCATGTTTAGGTGCAAAAGATTAGGTATGGATTAGCTTGAATATGTAATGAAGTGTCACGTGATGAAATGTCCATGATGATGAGGTGTCGTGTGATGAACTAGCCCAGTGATGAAGTGATGCAGTGAGGAAGCATCTCAGTGATGAACTGTCAGGTGATGAAGAGTCTTTATACCCAAGTACACACTTATTTTGAGGCTATTTTATAAAGACACCTAGGGGCTGATTATTAAAGAGTTTACTAAAGCTTTTGCAAAACCCATGCAGTAAATGCAAAGGGTGTGGCCAGCATCTACCCTGAAGTTAACACACAGGGTAGACATTTGTCGATTGGGTCCACATTACATACACTGGCAGATAGTGTGGGTGCACCCACTGTACCTGATACATGTAATAATGGGCCCCAGCACTACCCCTTACCATAGTTTAAAAAAAACTGCAGCCAAAGAATCACTGTGATCTGATCCCACTCCAAATGCAAACTCTTCCCCTGATCAGACCACCTCACCCAAGATTAATATCCCAGAGCTCTGATCTTTCCCAAGTCAACAGCCTCCCTTAAGAGCCCATTAGGATTAAGTCCTCCCAGAGCAAAGCCCTCCCCAATCCAAGTCCCACCTACAAGGACCACACCTTGCATCTCCCCTCCCCCCACCCATCATTTACCCAACCAATTCCTGGTAATCTAGTGCACGGGGCAAGAGCAGTCACCTTTGCTCTTGCTCCCTCATCATCTTGGATTCAAGATGGCAGTTCTGACCTTAAGCTGTAGTTTCACAGTTATAGTACTGTGAGATTTTCACTAGGGTTCAGTGCTACTATTTTGAACCCAGGACACTGACAGGGCAGGAGAAGAGAGGGCCCACTCTTGTTACATGCACTAGACTAACAGAGATTGTTTGGGTAACAGGAGGGTATCATGAGAGTGGGAGGAGAGTTGGATGTGGTCCTTTTACACCCTTGGATCTGGGCTTGTTTCAAACAGTGGCCTGTGCTCCAGGAGAGCTTGGGAGGGGATCAGATCAGAGGAATCAGATGGGAGGGTACTGAACTGGGGGGGCTGTGGCTTGAGCCGGGGGCCTGATCAGTGGGAGGGCTTGATCAGGGAGCAAGGTTTGCATCAGGGGGAATCATTGCTTCAGGGGTTCAGGCTGTGTTTTTGGGGGGCAGCTGCCGTGCTACCCGACTACTGGTAGTGTGATTACACTTAACACCGTCTATTGAGGTCAAGTACAGCCATACTAGTAGCTGTTGTGATAGTGTGCAGTAAAATCTCATGCGCTAGCTGTCAGTGTCAGCCATGTCCCATCTCTGCCTATGACCTGCCTGGATCCTGCCCATACCAGCACCCAGCAGCTAGTCCAGGAATTTATCATACTGTCTGATTTTAGCATGTGGTAGCTGCATGGCACAGCTTAATAAGCATCCTCTATAGGCACTTACAAAATACCAGCACAACATTGCAGCTAAAAATACAGCTATGTAGATAGGTGCATATTGTGTGACTCCACCCATGCTCCCCCAAACTCCTGCCCCCAAGCATACCTAGAACCAGATTACACACAAGTACATACCTACTGTTCACAGTGCATACTTCTATGCATTGGATAATTTGATAAGAAACATTTTATATTTGTACACATGAAATATCCTTTATAAAGTTACCCCCATGCTGCATATTTCTCTCTCTTAGGAAAACACTGCCAGTTTTCACCACACTAACTTCTTCATTCATATGAAAGTATTGCCCATAGAAGCTAACTTGAATTGCCAAGAGGTTCCGATGTGGCCTGCTGTCACTGGGTGTTTGTCTCTTTTCTATTTTCATGTCATAGACAGTGTAGCTCATCATCAGTGGTGATATTTCAGTCTGTCTGCAATAGCACACATTTGTCTGCTGTCTGTACCATTTTAACATGCCAACGTTAACACATATCATATTTCCAAATAGTATAACATGGCACAAAGTGTAGACATTTACTGTGGGTTCTTTTTCATTGCATGCTCAAAGCAAAATAAAACTTGACAGTGCTATGAATAAAAGTAAACATTACAGGATGTCTCATGAAATGAATACAGTATATGTCTATGCCAAGATGATCTCCTGTCCTAATAACTATGTGTGCAGTTTCAGAACTGGTAATGCACGATGGCTATGAAGAACTTCAGGATTTCTAAGAACAGAGAACCATGAGAGGTTATTTTAAAATAAAGCACTTCTCTTTAAAGTCTGGAAATACATGTCTCACAGTTTTTTAATAGCCCTAAATGAATTCTATTAGGTGACTTTAGACCTGGCCACATAAAGCAGCCAGTATAGGTGTAAAATGCAGCATTTAAAAAAAAAAGGAAAGTATAGTCCACCCTCAGAACAACAGACATCGGAAACAGTAGACAGGTGCCAAAAAATTAAATAAAATTTAAAAATTACTGAAAAACAAAATGAAAGAAAAATAAAAGAGGGTTAGCATTTAAAATAAAAACAATAAACATAAAAAATAACAAAAGTGTATAAATTCATACTGAACATGCATACAAGCTGGAGTTTATTGAAATCTTATTAAAAATACAAAGCATCAGGAACAAAGGGCACTGCTTCCTCCATATAGTCCATTTCTCTGAGGATGAACTGTACATATAAATTTTCCAATTGCTGCAACCAGCAGCACAGGCACACGTGGATATTCACATCTACTCTGGAGCACACCAGGGGCGTAGCCAGACTTTGGCAGGAGGGGAGTCCAGAGCCCAAGGTGAGGGGGCACATTTTAGCCCCCCCCCCCCGCCGCCACCAACAACTTTGACCCCCCCTGCCGATGACCCTCTCGACCCCCTCCCACCGCCAACCCTCCACCACCATCGCCTACCTTTGATGGCGGGGGACCCCAACCCCCGCCAGCTGAGGTCCTCTTCTTCCGGTGCAAGGCTTCATTCTGTTTCTGTGAGTCTGACGTCCTGCACTTGTGCTCCAGTAGCATAGCTATGTGGGGCCACAGGGGCCTGGGCCCCTGTAGATTTGGCCCTAGACCCCCCTGCCGATGACACTCTCGACCCCCCTCCCACCGCCAACTTTCCCCCGCCGCCATCGCCGTCCACTACCTTTGCTGGCGGGGGGCCCTAACCCCCACCAGCCGAGGTCCTCATCTTCTGGCGCAAGCATAGGCGGTCGGTGGCCCAACTGTTTGGGGAGGCTAAAGGGGGCGGGGTTAGGGGTGGGACCAGAGGCGGGGCTTACATCCATAATTGTCTGACAACAGAAAAAAAATAAGTAAAAATAAGTCACAATTAATACCTTTTATTAAATTTAGATATTAAATATGTATCATATGTCAAAGAATAAAGTGGTTGCTCAAAGCATGTACTAACCACAATTGCTCAACTGCAAAACACTATGCACAAATTTGTGCAAAAACACACTCATAAACCTTACTGTACCATAACACTGGGCAGACCCTAATAAACCAATATACCACCCATACGGAAAATGCAGACCATCAACAATATGAAACAAGGGATCATAATATCACAATTCTCATGTAGAGCCACAAAACACCCTTTTAGGGTGGAAAGTGTTCACAATGAGCTCCTTTTATGAACGACTATATGTAGATCCTTCAAGAGGTAGTGTGTCATGATTTAGGCTCTAAAACCCTTTCTGATGATTTGGTGCCACCTCAGTAAGGCCAATACACAATCTCTCCACTGCAAAACACTATACACAAACTTGTGCAAAAACACACTCATATAGCCTTACCAAACCATAACAGTACTAATTCCAAGGACAGGACGAGCTAAACCTTATGCGTGGAAAGGCAGCACTGTAATTACACGGGGCTCTAAAACTCCAGTGCACAACCTAGTGAAACAAAAAAAAACAACCCAAAAAGGGCTGAAAATACTACACGCTAGCAGAATACTGCATCTTGATCACACATGAAAAACACATGACACAACAGATATGAAGGCAAAATACTGAACTGGAAAGTTACCTCAAGAAGTCAGACTCAGCATGCAGCAATACTAGAAAAATTGAAATTTACATGCAAAACATCACAGATGCACATTTCCAAAAGCTGACATATTCCAGTTAATAAAATCTGAATAAAATACTTTTTTCTACCTTTGTTGTCTGATCATTTAGTTTTTCTATTCGCTTTGGTCCCAGTGTCTTCTGTTTTATGCAGTGTCTTCTTTCCATTTGATATTTTTTCTCTCACCATGTCCACCATCCTCCTGTGTCCTTATGCGTCCTGTCTACCATCTGTAGCCCTGTCCCTATCCTTCAGTATCCCGATCCAGCTCTTATATTCAACAGTTTTCCCTCCATCCATATCCAGCATTTCTCCTCACTCTCCTCCATCCATGTGCATATACTTCCCTCCCTTCATCCATGTCCAGCACCTTCCCTCTTTCTCTCCTACCATGCCATCCAGTGTCATCCCTCTTTCTTTCTCTCTCCATCCTTCCACCCATTATCCTCTCCCAATCCTTCCGTCCATTGTCTTCCTCTATCTCCCCTTCCTTCTAGACAGTTCTCTCTTGACCCTTTTCCATTCAGCATTTCCTCTCTCACCCCATCCTTCCAGTGTCTTTCCTCTTTCCCTCCCTACCAGTTTCTTCCCTCCTTCCAGCATTTTTCCTCTTTCTCCCTCCTTTCATCCAGCCAGCATTTCTCAGTCTGACAGCTAGGGTCTCCCCCAGTTTCTCCCCAGCAGCTTCTCTCTCTCTCTCTCTCTCTCTCTCTCTCTCCTGCCCATGTCCCCTCTTTCTCTCTCCATCTCTTTCTGGCTCTCCCCTGCTTTTTTCCATGTCCCTGGCTCTCCCCTGCTCTTTTCCATGGCCCCTCTTTCTCTCCCCATCTCTTTCTGGCTCTCCCCTGCTTTTTTTCCATGTCCCTGGCTCTCCTCTGCTCTTTTCTATGGCCCCTTTTTCTCTCCCCATCTCTTTCTGGCTCTCCCCTGCTTTTTTTCCATGTCCCTGGCTCTCCTCTGCTCTTTTCTATGGCCCCTCTTTCTCTCCCCATCTCTTTCTGGCTCTCCCCTGCTTTTTTTCCATGTCCCTGGCTCTCCCCTGCACTTTTCCATGGCCCCTCTTTCTCTCCCCATCTCTTTCTGGCTCTCCCCTGCTTTTTTTTCCATGTCCCTGGCTCTCCCCTGCTTTTTTCCATGTCCCTCTTTCTCTCCCTATTGCTCTCTGGCTCTCCACTGTGCTGGCCATGTCCCCTGGCTCTCCCCTGCTCTTCTTCTCTCTCCGCCTACCGTTTCCAGCCAGTGGCCACATTCTCTTCTCTCCCTCCGGCCCGGGCCTCTTTAGCTGACAGAAGAAGAAAAAGAAGCGCGGGGCCGCATCAGCGTTCAGACATGCGCTGTCGGCTCTGCCGGTCCTCTGCCCCCGGAACGGGAAATTGACGTCACGGGGCAGAGACCGGCAGAACCGACAGAGCATGTCTGAACACTGCTGCGGCCCCGCGCTTCTTTTTCTTCTTATGCTGGCTCCGAGAGAGGCGGCGGCAGCGGATCAGCTGCATAGATGTCGTTCCTGGCTGCCGCTGCGCTGCTCAATAGAAGCGGCGGCAGCAGAAGATTTTGTCAGGAGTCTCGGCAGGGCCGCGGGGAAGGTCAGAGCTGGGCTGGGAAGGTTTAGCCTCCCCAAGCCTCTTATACGGGGCGCCTATGGGTGCAAGGTCTAAAGCAGCATGCATACTGCTTTCTCGTTGAGGCTGCTGGGGGCTCGGGGGATTGGAGGACTTGGTGGGGGAAGTGATACTGTGTGCCGCGGGGCTGGAAGGAGAGAAAGAACTGGAAAACTCCAGTGCTGTGGTGGCGTTGGAAGGAGAGAAAAAAAGATGCTTCTGCAGCTGCACCACTCAGGGGGATGCAAGGCAGAAAAATGGAGTGGCAGCTCATTTGGGGGGGCATTGCACCCCTTGCCCCCCAATTATGCCCATGAGCAAAACAGGATACTAGGAATTATTAAGAAAGAGATGCAAAATAAGACCAAGAATATTATAATGCCTCTGTCGCTCCAAGGTGCGAGATCACCTTGAGTATTGCGTTCAGTTCTGGTCGCCATATCTCATAAAAGATATAGTGGAATTAGAAAAGGTTCAAAGAAGTACAACCACTCTTCAGCCCCCATTGAGCCACTGTCCTCCAACACACATGTGGTATTGAAGTCAAATACATTCTGCATCCAGAGAACCTCCTGGCCCTCTACCAACAATGAATGTAGAATAGAGCAAGATCGTTACCCCATAAAACTCACCATACAAAGAAATTTTGGTTTCTAGTGTAATCTCAATAATAGACATATTGTAAAGTAGTTTTTAAAAAATCTATAAACAAAATGTCACTCAGAATCTAGAGCAAATCTACCATGCCAGCACTAAATTCCAAAACACAGATCCTACCTATGAAAAGGTAGTGCCCTAAATATTACAGTGAGGCCCTAAAATATCGATACATCTATTGAGAAAACTGAACAAGCCAAAATACTACAGAATGGTGACAGAATACCCCGGTCACACACAAAGAACACAAATGGCAAATGCAGAATACGTGACCACAAACTCTATAAATATAAATTAAACTGAACCCCCAAGAAGCCAGACCTTGCATATAGTACCAGAGAAACAAGAAAGAAAGGCATTTCCTCCTGTGCAAAATATAAAGATAGCACATGCCATGGATGGTGGTAGAGGCGTGTAACTTGGGCAATTGTGTTTGGCTCTCTGGCCAGAGAGAGCCCCAAGCCTGCCAGAAGCTAAAGTAGGCATAGCCTGGTAATGGGCTTTGGGGTCCTCTCCCAGTTTTCTGCTCTGGGCCCCAGCCATGTCTAACACCAGCTCTGGCAAGATGTACATGCAAAATCTGATATAGTCTAATCACAAAATAGAAAATAAAAATCTTTTTAGTACCTTTTTGTTGTCTGGTCATTTTATTTTTCATATCATATTGGTCCCAGTCTATGGTTTCTGCTTCCCTCTGTCTTTTCTATCAATTTTATATTTCTTGTCTCTCCATGTCCACCATCCATCTCCCATCTCTGTGTCCCTATATTTCCTTGTCCAGCATCTCCCTTGTGTTCATATCCCTGCACCCATCATCATTCCTTTGTACACGCATGTACCCCCATGCCCAGCATCTCCCTTCTGTGTTTCTATTCTCCCCCTTGTCTGGTATCTCCCCTCTGTGTCCATGGTATCTCTATTCCCATATCGCTCTCCCCCCCCCTTCACATCTCAGGCATTGCCCCTCTGTGCCCATATGCCATCCCAATACAGTATCTCACCTGTGTCCCTGTCCCCAAGCTCCCACCTAATGCCCATCATCTCCCTTCTGTTTCTCTATACCTATGTCCCCTTTCTCCCTCCCCCACACCAATGTATCCCTCACCTCTCTGACCCCACCCCAACCAGCTCTTCTCATTCTCTTTTACCTCCCCCTTATGCATCTGACTCATTCTCCCATCATAGGTTCAGCATTTGGCCCCCTCTTCCTTTATCTCCTTGGTTCAGCATCTCTCTCTCTCTCTTCCCTCTAATCCTAATCCCTCCCCCTCCCTTGGTCCAAAACCTCTCTCCCTTCACTCCAGCTCCCCTTGCAGGTCCACATCTCTCCCTCTTCCCTCCAGCTCTTTACTGCATATCCAGCACCTCTCTCCCTTCACTCCAGCCCCCCTTGCATGTCCAGCGCCTCTCCCTCTTCCCTTTTGCCCCCCACGTATCCAGCATCTCTCTCCCTTCCCTCTCACCTCCTGCATATCCATTATCTTTTTCCCTTCCCTCTCCCTCCACATATCCAGCATCTCTCTCCCTTCCCTCCCATCCCCTACATATTCAGCACCACCCTCCCTTCCCTCCCCTCCCCAATATGTCTTCCCTCCAGCTCCTCCTTACATGCCCAGCACCTCTCTCCCATCCCTCCAACCTCCCCCCCTGCATGTCCAGCACCTCTCTGCCCTCCCACAATTCCGGCACCTCCACGTCTTCCTTACCCACCCCCCATCCCCACCGCGTCACTTGAACTTCATGCTATCATTGCTGCACAGCAGGAAATCCATACAGGCCTGTGTCAGGGCCTTCTCTTTCTGCTGCGTCCCACCCTGCCTGCATAAACAGGAAGTTGCATCAGTGGGTGAGAAGGCCCCGATGCAGGCCTATGTGGAGTTCCTGCTGGCTGAGCTGTGGTTTTTTTAAAAGCATGTATATTAAGGGCTACCATCTAGATAATCAGTGGCACTAACTACTGACAGCTATATATATAGCAGTGATATTCAGATGCTAGTCATATAGCTAAGCAGTTTAATTTAGGCCAGCTTTTTTTCTCTCCTAAATTAAACTTCCTAGCCATATGTATAGCACCTGAATATAGTTATGTGCTGATTATGTGCATAAGTCATTAGAAAAATGGCAAATACACACAATATGTGCTTGTAAAATGCAAAAATTTTGCCTAGGCACTATTCTGTAAATACTTGAATTTTGCTGCTCACATATCAGTGCATTATAACACTAAATATGTATTTTCTAATATATTACCACTATTCATGATGTATTGTAAGCCACATTGAGCCTGCAAAGAGGTGGGAAAATGTGGGATACAAATGCAATAAATAAATAAATAAATTATGTGATATAGTCTGCTCCTTTCTTTGGTGGAGAGTATTCCAACCTTAACTCTCATTGTGTAATAAGGGGTAATTCTATAACTGGATGCCCCATTTTAAGTGCCCTAATGCCACGCGGCAAGAGTCTATTATGGGGGGAATTCATCAAGCAGCATTAAGGCCTTCATGCAGGTGTTATGGCTTTAATGTGTGTTAATTCCCAATGGGGACCTTTTACTAAGGTGTGGTAGGCCTAACATGGGCCTACTGCTCGCTAAAAGGGCACTACCGTGGGATGCGCTGAGGGTCCCTTGGAGGGGCATAATCGAACGTGAACGCCCATCTCCATGGGCGTCTATGTCCAAGAACGGGTTCGTGAAGGGGTGGGAAAGACCGTATTTAAAAAAAAAAAAATAGGCGTCCATCTTTCGTTTCGAAAATACGTTTGTACGGACCAAAATGCCATGGATTTAGTCATTTCCGAGCTGGGCGTTTGTTTTTTTTGCGATAATGGAAACTAAAAACGCCCAGCTCAAAAACGTCCCAATCCAAGCCATCTGGTAGTGGGAGGGGCCAGGATTCGTAGTACACTGCCCCCCTGACATGCCAGGACACCAACTGGACACCCTAGAGGTCAGTGCGGTGAACTTCAGATGCTGTAACAAATACAGAAGAAACCTGTCTTCGCAGAAAACAACAATAATCAAACACAGCGAAGATGACGCAAAATAACGGTAAAATGAAAAAAAGAAGAAAAAAAGAAGAAACAACAAAAAAAATGGAACAAGGAAATAAAGAATTGAAAAAATGAGAATTGCAAAAATATGCACAAGAAAAAAAGAAAAATGTGTATATAAACAAAATCAAAAATCAGAAAAAGATGACACAAGAAAAATGCAAAAAATGAATTAATTAAGATGATTTTATTAAGGTGATATGACTCGACACAGCTGTGTTTCGGCCCAACCGGCCTGCGTCAGGAGTCTGTTACACCATGTATATATTCTCTGGCAATATAGGTTCTTGTAGGAAATTCAATAAAATTTTTATTCAATAACACTCTACCTTTAAAAAGGCTGTGTGCGTAGTTTGACAACAATCGTTATGTAGAATTCTGGTATGAAAAGTATATCTATATCTTGTTGAGCAGAGTTTCAAAGCTACTGGCGTTCACTGAATTTCCTACAAGAACTTATATTGCCAGAGAATATATACATGGTGTAACAGACTCCTGATGCAGGCCGCTTGGGCCGAAACACAGCTGTGTCGAGTCATATCACCTTAATAAAATCATCTTAATTAATTCATTTTTTGCATTTTTCTTGTGTCGTCTTTTTCTGATTTTTGATTTTGTTTATATACACATTTTTCTTTTTTTCTTGTGCATATTTTTGCAATTCTCATTTTTTCAATTCTTTATTTCCTTGTTCCATTTTTTTTGTTGTTTCTTCTTTTTTTTTTCTTCTTTTTTTCTTCTTTTTTTCATTTTACCGTTATTTTGCGTCATCTTCGCTGTGTTTGATTATTGAACTTCAGATGCTTCCACATGCATAGGTCCCTTACCATGAGTGCTGAGCCCCCAACCCCCCTCCCCAAAACCCACTACCCACAAATGTACAACACTACAATAGCTCTTAGGGGTGAAGGGGGCACATGTGGGTACAGTGGGTTTTGGAGGCCTCCCATTTACCAGCACAAGTGTTACAGGTAGGGGGGATGGGCCTGGGTCTGCCTGCCTTAAGTGCACTGCGGTACCCACTAAAATTGCTCCAGGGACCTTCATACACGCAGGCCTCTAGGACTTGTTGCTGCTGTATAACCTTGGCACACCAGTTGACACCTGAAGACTAATGTCTCCGAAAATGTCTTTTATTGGAATAAGCACGTTTACTCACAGTTAATTGCAGATCAGAGGTTGTGCCCCACTGGCAAAGAGTCTCCCTGGTACTGAGATTAGCAGTAGGTCAGAGCTGGCAGAATGTTGTACAATGCCCACTTTCAGTAACGTGGGTAACACATGAAAGGGAGCTAAAACTGGCTTACAAAAATGGCCACTACCTCATGGACTACCGGAAACAAAATGGGGCACACTCTGACCCAGTAAGCAGGGGGGAAAGCACCATGGGAGTAGAGCCTACCAACTACCAACATTGTGAGCATTTAAAACAAGCTAGTGGAATCACGGAGCCCAATACCCTACACCCAGCACAATGCATTGCTGATGTAACTCTGCAGTACGCATAACAGAAAAGGTATCACACTCACCCGAGAGCCACATCAGAACCAGGGAAAGGCTGTCACAGGATAGAACACATTCTGCTGTCATGGAGGTGGGTACGGCATTTGAGGCTGGCATACAGGCTGGAAAAAAAGTTTGTAAAGTGGGTTTTTTTTGGTGGGAGGGGGTTAGTGACCACTGGGGGAGTGAGGGGAGGTGATCCCTGATTCCCTCCGGTGGTCATCTGGTCAGTTGGGGCACGTTTTTGGGACTTGGACCTGAAAAAAAAGGGTCCACATAAAGCGGACCAAATTTTTGTTAAAAATGCCCTTCTTGTTTCGATTATCACCTAAAGACGGCCATCTCTCCTTGGCCGATAACCACGCCCCAGTCCCGCCTTCACCACGCCTCCGACACGCCCCATCCACTTTGTTCGTTCCTGCGACGGAGTGCAGTTGAAGATGACCAAAATTGGCATTCGATTATACCGATTTGTTCGCTCACGGGAGAAAGATGCCCATCTCCCTATTTGGGTCGAAATATGGGCGTCTTTCTCTTTCGAAAATAAGCTGGTTGGTAGCTTTCCACTCAGCATGCACTAATCTCACACTGAAAAATATTTATTTTCAAAGCAGGAGGTGCGTCCATGGGCGGAGAGTAGGCATACCTGTACTAGTAAAGTAGCACGGGCACATTACCACATGCTACTCGATTAACATGAGAGTAGTGTGGGAGCTCTTACCACCTCCTAAATAGATGGCGGTAAGGGCTTCCCTGGTAATGGTAATGGTAATAATAGGGAAATTAGCATGTGGCCATCACAAAAAAGTATGGCGAGGCGGCCATTTTACCGTCATGCTAAAAGTGGCCACAGTGCATAGAAAACCCACGTGCTGACACCATTTTTTTAGCATGGCTTGGTAAAAAGACCCCTTAATGCATGTTAAGTTCTTAATGCCCATTGCATGTTAAGGCCCTAATGCCCACTGCAACAAAAATAAACATTTTCTTACAAGAAGACTTGAGCTTTAATACGTGAATAGCATGATAAGAAAGCTTATTCTTATGGATTGATCTAGTAGAATGGCAATCAATGGGTAAAGAGTATAAGGGGTCCTTTTACTAAGGTGCGCTAATGATTAGCATGCATTAAATGATAAGACGCCTGTAGGAGTAGAATTGGCATCTTATTATTTAGTGCACACTAATCATTGGTGCACTAACAGGCTCATTTTCGAAAGAGAAGGATGCCCATCTTTCGACACAAATCGGAAGATGGGCGTCCTTCTCCCTGGGTCGTCCAAATCGGTATAATCGAAAGCCAATTTTGGACATCCCCAACTGCTTTCCATTTCAGGGACCCCCAAAGTTCAAGGGGGTGTATCGGAGGCGTAGAGAAGGTGGGACTTGGGCCTAACACATGGACATCCTCGACCCATAATGGAAAAAAAAGGGCGTCCCTGATGAGCACTTGGATGACTTTACCTGGTCCTGTTTTTCTTACGACCAATGCACAAAAAGGTGCCCGAAATGACCAGATGACCACCAGAGAGAATCAGGTATGACCTCCCCTTACTCCCCCAGTGGTCACTAACCCTCTCCCACCCTCAAAAAACATCTTTAAAAATATTTTGTGCCAGCCTCAGATGTCATACTCAGGTCCATGACAGCGCATGCAGGTCCATGGAGCAGTTTTAGTGGGTGCAGTGCACTTCAGGCAAGTGGTCCCAAGCCCATCCCCCTCCACACCTGTTACGTTTGTGGAGGAAACAGCAAGCCCTCCAAAATCCACCAGAAACCCACTGTACCCACCAGGGGCGTAGCCAGACCTCGCCAGGAGGGGGGCCAGAGCCCGAGGTGGGGGGGGGCACTGTTTAGCCGCCTCCCCCCCCGACGCCGCCCACCAGCCGCCGCCGCCAATTTGGACCCCCCTGCCGAGTACGACCCTCTTGAACTGCCCCTCCCACCACCAACCCTCCCTCGCCATCGCCGCCTGCCCTGCCGCACGAGGTACCTTGTTTGCTGGCGGGGGTCCCCAAACTCCGCCAGCCAAAGAGTCTTCTTCAGCACCGGAGTTAGTAGACTCTGGCGCCTTCGTTCAACGAAGTTTGTGTGAAGATCAGCTGTTTTTGACGCCTTACATCCTGCACCATGCATGTAGCCCTCTGCAGGACGTAAGGCGTCAAAAACAGCTGATCTTCACATGAACTTCATTGAATGAAGGCGCCGGAGTCTACTAACTCCAGCGCTGAAGAAGACTCTTTGGCTGGCAGGGTTTGGGGACCCCGCCAGCAAACAAAGTACCTTGTGTGGCGGCGGGGCGGAAGGCGACGGCGGGGGAGGGTTGGTGGCAGGAGGGGGGTTCAAGAGGGTTGTCGGCAGGGGGCCAGGGCTGAATCTACGGGGGCCCAGGCCCCCCAGGCTCCATGTAGCTAGGCCACTGGTACCCACATCTAGGTGCCCCCTTCACCCATAAAGACTATGGTAGTGGTGTACAGTTGTAGTTAGTGGGTTTTAGGGGGGGGGGGGTTGGGGGGCTCAGCAAAGTAAGGGAGCTATGTTCCTGGAAGCATTTTATGAAGTCCACTGCAGTGCCCCCTAGGGTGCCCAGTTGGTGTCCTGGCATGTCAGGGGGACCAGTACACTACAAATGCTGGCTCCTCCCACGACCAAATGGCTTGCATTTGGTCGTTTCTGAGATGGGCCTCCTTGGTTTCCATTATCGCTGAAAATCAGGAACGATCAAGTCTAGGGACGACCATCTCTAAGGACGACCAAAATTTCAAAATTTGGGCGTCCCTGACTGTATTATCGAAACGAAAGATGGACATCCATCTTGTTTCGATAATACAGGTTTTCCCACCCCTCCATCGGAATGTTTTGCGAGGACGTCCTCAACAAAACTAGGGCATCCCTTTCGATTATGCCCCTCAATTTGGTATAAATCTGCATTTGGACGTTTTTCTCACAAAACATCCAAATTGGTATTTTCAAAACCAATTTTTAGACGTTTTTCTATGAAGTCCATCAGAAGTGCATTCAAAACAAAAGGGGGTGTGTCAGGGGCGCGTTAAAGGCGGGGTCTGGGCATTTCTAACACTTGGATGTTTTTTTGCAATAATGGATCAAAACATTAGATGTTTTGGTCTAGACCTGTTTTATTTTGGTCTACACCTGTTTTATTAAGAAATAAGCCACAAAAAATGACCTAAATGACCAGATAACAACTGAAGGAAATCAGGGATGACCTCCCCTTACTCCCCCAGTGGTCACTAACCCCCTCCCACCCCCCAAAAATGTGATTAAAAACATTACTTACCAGCCTCTATGCCAGCCTCGGATGTAATACTCAGGTCCATTAGAGCAGTATCAAGGTTCCTGGAGTAGTCTAGTGGTGGGTGCATTGCACTGCAGACAGGTGGACCCAGCTCCATACCTCCCCTACCTACTACAGTTGTAGTGGAAACTATGAGCCCTCCAAAACTCAACAGAAACCCACTGTACCCACATATAGGTGCCCCCTTCATCCATAAGGGCTACTGTAGTAGTGTACAGTTGGGGATAGTGGGTTTTGGGTGGGCTTTGGGGGAGGGCTCAGCAGACTAGATAAGGGAGCAACGATGAGATGTGTACCTGGGAGCATTTATTTGAAGTCCACTGCAGTGTCACCAAGGTTGCCCCATTGCTCTCCTAGGATGTCTGTGTGGCCAGTCTACTAAGAATCCTGGCTCCTCCTACATCCTAATAGCTTGATTCTGTGCGTTTTTCACTTGGACATTTTTGTTTCAAAAATAGACCAAAAAGATAAATGCACCGAGCACAAAAGCACCTAGCAAATAGCCATTTCCAAAAAAAAAAAAAAAGAGAGACATTTTTCTGTTTTGAAAATGGCTTTCTTCCCCACTTGAATTTTGGACGTTTTTAGCAAAACATCCAAAGTTGGACTTAGATGTCATATCGAAAATGCCCCTCCACATCTGTTAGTACACCTTAGTACAAGGACCACTAAGTGAGATAGCTAACCTGGACACATACCGTCAATAATTTTGAACACAAGGCATAAAATTTAAATTCAATTCTAGCCACCACTGGGAGCCAGTGTAGGGATTTCAATAGTGGAGTAATGCTGCCCTAACGAGACTTGTTCAGAATACTTCTAGTGACAATATTTTGTAATAATTGAATCCTTGTTAATTAAATTTTAGAGATGTATATCCAAAGAATTGCAATAATCAAGTTTGGAAAAAAATCAAAGTATGAACAACCTTCTCCAGATAATCAGGTGATAAAAAAGAACGAATTGGCTGTAAAAATTATAATTTGTTAAAGACAGTAGAAACTAACCCCCCTACTAACAACACTGTGGTACGCATGGCAATGCCAATACAGCCCATTCAAAGTGGCTTTGTAAACAGAGGGGTAAATGCTTAATTTGAGAGTTCCAAGATAATTCAGAATCTAACCAAGCACCTACATGCAGAGGAGTAGCCTAGTGGTTAGCACAGAGGACTTTGATCCTGGGGAACTGAGTTCGATTCCCACTGTAGCCAGGGCCGGTCTTAGGCAGAGGCAACAGAGGCGGCCGCATAGGGCCCCGCGCTTAGGGGGGCCCCAACTCTGCCTCACTCCAACCGACCCCCGCTCGGACGACTGCATCATGATCCCGCTCAGCCACTGCCGCTCCGCTCCCGCCACGTTGCGGCACGGTGCCCATCCCCCGCTGAGCCCGCCGTCAGCAGCCTCCCCGGCCCCCGACAGTTGCACCGACGGCCCCGACAGACAGTTGCAGCGCCAGCGCAACAGCCCCGGCTCCCGACAGAGAGTTGCAGCGACGGCTCACCCCAGCGTTTCACTTCCCGCTCAATGTCCCACCTTCTAATGAGGTATTTCTTGTTTGGCGGGCGGGAGTCACTGAGCGGGAAAGCTGCTTGGAGCCTGGTCGGAGGTGAGCTGGTGTGCGAGTGAGTGCGACTTAAAAATAAATAAAGACAGTCAAGTGGAGCTCGAGCTGGAGCAAGTTTGTGCCACTGCCATTCAAAGGTAAGCCAGGTATGGTGATAGCTTTTCTTATAAGGAAGAAGGAAGTTTCAAAACCCTTTTGTGCCATTTTAAAGGTAAATACTATTGCAGTAGTCTATTATTCTCCCATCAGTGATTAAGTCAAAATTCAGTGTTTTATGAAGGGCAGTGACAGGAAAAGATCAAGAGGTTAGCTAAAGTGATGCGTGTATGTGAGGGGTGGGGACAGGGGCAAGTGGAGAGGGCTAGCAGTGTCAGACTTTACTGTTAATTTGCCCAAAGTTATTGAAAACCTAAAGAATCCCAAGTGGGCAGACTAAAAATTGTCCATCTAAAGGTACTTATCTTGCTAAGCTGGCCAGATCATGTGTATTTAGGAAAATTTGAGTTTCCAAAGCAAATAGCATTGTAGTCTCAAGAAAAAGGGGCATTTCTCTAAGCACGTTCAGCTTAGGAGAGGAAAAAAGCACATATAAAATCAATTTCCAAGGAACCTTTTTAAATTAAAAAATAGGGGAATTTGAAAGTACTGGATCTTTTCTTAGTATTTTTCCTTTTTTCTCCTTTGTTATGAGAATTGGACTTGAACTGAATTTCTAGGGAGGGGGGTTCATGATAGCATTGTGCTTATTATTTCAATCCGTTTTTTTGTACAAGTTTAGATTCATTTGTCTTTATTTGAAATTTCATAAATAAAAAATTTTCTAAAAATGGAATAATCTTATCAATGGGGTGGAGCTAGGGTGGGGGTGGGGCTGGGGTGGGGAGGGGAGGGGCTAGGGTGGGGCCCCACCAAATTGGTCTGCACAGGGCCCCGCACTTGCTAAGACTGGCCCTGTGCAGCTCCCTGTGACTCTGGGCAAGTCACTTAACCCTCCATTGCCCCTGGTACAAAATAAGTATCTGAATATATGTGAACTGCTTTGAATGTAGTTGCAAAAACCACAGAAAGGCAGTATATCAAGTCCCATTTCCCCTTTCCCTAAAGTACTGTTTGCAGCTTAATAGGTTTACCATCTAATGTAGGATCGTGATTTGGAAGAGAACAGTTTCTGCTCACCCAGAGTAACTTAGGCTTGTCAGAATTCAATTTTAGAAGGTGAGAACCCATCTAATTTGAAGTTTAAAAAAAAAAACTTTATGCGATTGCAGAGATCCTGAATAGTGGTAGTTAATGGAAAAATGAACTGTAATGGCATCTGAGCACCCACATTCCATTACAGAAAACTAACGTAACCCGGCATTGGCGTGCCTAATATTTAGCTGCCAACAGTTACATCAGCCGTAGATCTGGCATAACTGCAGTCATGAATATACAGCAGTGGGGTACATACAGTATTCTGAAGCTGCACATATAAGTGGCAGCTCTGCCCATGCCCCTCCCATGTTCCACCCATGTGAATACCTCCCTTACTTTTACACGCTATCAGGCTTATTTTCAAAAGAGAAGGACGCCCATCTTTCGACACAAATCGGGAGATGGGCGTCCTTCTCCCAGGGTCGTCCAAATCAGCATAATCGAAAGCCAATTTTGGGCGTCCCCAACTGCTTTCCGTCGCGGGGACGACCAAAGTACCTGGAGGCGTGTTGGAGGTGTAGCGAAGGGGGGACTTGGGCGTGCCTAACACATGGGTTTCTCAACCCATAATCGAAAAAAAAGGGTGTCCCTGACGAGCACTTGGGTGACTTTATTCGGTCCTTTTTTTTGTTACGACCAAGCCGTCAAAAGGTGCCCGAACTGACCAGATGACCACTGGACGGAATCGGGGATGACCTCCCCTTACCCCCCCCCCCCCCCCCGTGGTCACTAACCCCCTCCCACCCTAAAAAAACACTTTAAAAAATATTTTTTGCCAGCCTCTATGCCAGCCTCAAATGTCATACCCAGCTCCATGACAGCAGTATGCAGGTCCCTGGAGCAGTTTTAGTGGGTGCAGTGCATTTCAGGCAGGCGAACCCAGGCCCATCCCCCCCTACCTGTTACACTTGTGGTGGTAAATGTGAGCCCTTCAAAACCCACCAGAAGCCCACTGTACCCACATCTAGGTGCCCCCCTTCACTTGTAAGGGCTATGGTAGTGGTAAGGGAGCTATGCACTTGGGAGCAATTTGTGAAGTCCACTGCAGTGCCCCCTAGGGTGCCCGGTTGGTGTCCTGGCATGTCAGGGAGACCAGTGCACTACAAATGCTGGCTCCTCCCACGACCAAATGGCTTGGATTTGTCGTTTCTGAGATGGGCATCCTCGGTTTCCATTATTGCCGAAAATCAGAAACAACCAAGTCTAAGGATGACCATCTCTAAGGATGACCTAAATGTCAAGATTTGGTCATCCCCGACCGTATTATCAAAACGAAAGATGGACGCCCATCTTGTTTTGATAATATGGGTTTCCCCGCCCCTGTCTGGGGATGTCCTGCGAAGACGTCCTCAGGAAAACTTGGGCGCCCCTTTCGATTATGCCCCTCCACGTCACTTACATGCATCCTTACAGAATAGTTCTCAGGGCCCGATGCACAAAGCTTACCGTGCTTGCAAAGTTTCCTTTAGCCCGGATGTAGCCATTCTAAAGCAAACATTATTTAGCGTCTAATGCATAAAGAGATTTTGTGTGGCTTTAACTGTTTGCTGTAGCAGCTACTGATAATCCAATGCAAATGTATTACAACATGCTCATTAGTACGAAAATTAGCATTCCGTGCAATGCACAGAAAGGAGCACCTGCCTTTAACATGCAAAATTTTCTGGCAGGTCTGGAGCTGTCGTGTGAGGGCGACTTCTGGGATGAGTAGTCTGCTTGCATTTTCAATAGCAGGAGGAACACAACAGTGTGGGAGAACAGAGAACAGCTTAGAGGGGCGGAGATACAAAAGTAGACAGCCAGTTGGCAGGGGAAAGCCCCTATGATGTCAGCTGGGGGGGGGGGCTTTCAGCAAGGAAGAGATTCCCAAGAGTGCCGGCAAAATCAATCGGGGGCAGCCAGAGGGAAAGCAAGTAAACTGAAGGAGGAAGGTGTAGGAGAGCACTGCAGGGGAAGGGAGAGACTTGGGACAGTGGAGTCAGCCTCAGAGCACTGCAGGGGAAAAGTGCAGCAGTGGGACAAAATGATTCCTGGGCATGCACAGAACATGGACACTTACCAAGAGACGGTTCTGTGCATGTGCAAGGCACTTTCCTTAACGAGCTGCTTGCAGAATTTCTGTGCATCTCATTTGCATGCAATTCCCTTTGAGCTTCAGTTGCCGTAGGAATTGGTAACTTCACCCGCGGCTGCCGTATTTAACGGTGACTTTTGAGCATCGGGGCCTTAACCATTTTGCTGCTACTTACCCATGAATGTACATCTACTACACGTGTAGGTGATGCATAAATACAGGCACCCAGTTATAGAAATGCCCTTCAATTTCAAATGCTGTGCAATAACACATTCAAATTGCAGAATATACAGCAGAGGCGCCTGACATGAATATTAAAGAAGAACCATGAGCAATTTGTCTGTTAAGAGCTCATTTGAAATAAAGCTCCTGCAATAACCGAGTCTGCTTTTCAAAAAGTGATTTAAAATAGCTCTCTTTACCTTGCACACACACACGTTATATTGTGCTGCTGCAGAATTATACAATGCTCCTTGCAGTACGTCATTGCTGCCATGCCATCCCTCCACTCCTCAGACTAAGTACCTTCTCACCTTAGTTAGCTGTGCAATCTTCTTGCACATTTTCATGTGTATTTCCTGATTGTATTCTTCTGCAGAGCTGAACGGGTCACTTTTGGATCCATTGCAAATCCCAGACTGATGAACCTTGCCTGTGGCCATTCTGCTGAAAATGTTACTCAGGCTTGTGCTCTGTGATTCTTGGCACCCCTGAGCTGCACCAGCTCTGACCACCAGTATGTTCAGTGTTCGGACTGACTAAAATGACACAGAAATTCTCCTTCATCCAGATCTTCTCTCTCTCTCTCTCTCTCTCTCTACATATGTTAACATCCTTCATCAAAGCCAGAGAATGCTTAACAGCAACAAGTGCCACTCCCCTCTGGGTGATTTTTGGCAGTGATTCTGTTTTGACATAAGACCTTATCCTTGCTGGACACTTCAAATTCCAGGGAAGCAGGTCACTTTGGGAGATACAAAACCAAGATATATATATATATATATATAGTTTTGTATTTATAGTATTTCACAAAAATTAAATCAAATATAATAAATGTTGACTGTGATAATGTGTGCCCCGGCAGAGCAGGGAGTCCTCATAAAACACACAGAGGGCAGTGCAAATGTGAAAAGGAAAGGCTTTATTTTGCACCACAGGAAAGATAAACATGCCTGTTTTCTCACAGGCTTCTCACTTTTAGTAAAGTCTGTCAAGCACAGTCCTGGAATCTTGTCCCTGACAGCTTCCACACTTCAATATATAGTCACTTCTTAACTCTGAAGTTCAAGGTCGCTTCTCATACCTCCTTGACTTGACCGGCTAATAATTGCTCGATTCTGGGAATCCTCTGCACTTCAGTTCCCACTTGCCCGCTTACTTGGAAACCTCTGTAGCGGGGCCTCCTTGATCTGTTCAGCCTCAGTGCTTTCAAGGCTGTCCTGGCCTGAGCCACGCCCCTCTGACTCAGGCTCAGTCTTTGCCTCAGCAGACTAGCACCCAGTGGCGTAGCCAAGGGTGGGCCCAGGCCCACCCACTTTGGGCTCAGGCCCACCCAGTAGCAGCACACCTATGATGTGGCTGGCAGGGATCCCCTAGCCCAACCAGCCGAAAATTCCCAACTACTCTCCCTCCTGCATAACTTGTAAATAGCATATCGTCGCCTGCAGTGAGCAGCGACTGATACATACTGTTCGCACTGGCCCCACAGCCTTCCCTCTGATGTATTCCCGCCTATGCGGAAACAGGAAATTGCATCAGAGGGAAGGCTGTACGGCTAACATAAGCAGTGTGTATTAGTTACTGCTCGCTGCCAGTGAAAATTTTTATTTTTGTTACATTTGGATCTATTTTTCTCTCCAGTCACTTTGCTTAAGTCAGGGAAAACCATCTATGTTACTGAAGTTTAGTATATAGGACTTTCATTGCTTTTGTAATCTAGACTATTTACAGAATGTATGTACTCTCTTTCATTTCTGGCACATCTGAAGCTAGATTTATCAAAATATTTTTATTTTATGGCAACTTTAAAAAATGTTTCATAAATCTAGCCCTTTGCATTTTTATATTTCTCTCCCAGCGATTCTGATCGTGTGTAGCCACCATGTCTGCAAGTGGAATGCCTGAGCTGTGCTCCTTCTTTTTTTGGCTTGTTAGTGATCCATAACAGGTTCCAGTGCAGGGAGCAGACTGACCCATTTATAACACTGTCAGTAACACTTGCTGAGACATCTCAGCTACGATTTATGAGTAACGAAACAGATGCTCTTTCCACCATTACCCTGATTCTATATAGCTTACCTAGGGCCCCTTTTACTAAGCCGCGTAGGCACCCATGTGTGTCCAACACACGCCAAATTAGAGTTACCACATGGCCCTTGCAGTAATTTCAATTTTGGCGCGCATCCACTACGCATGCCTGAAAAAATATTTTTTTATTTTCTGGCGTGCGTAGCGGATGCGCGCCAAGTGGCATCTGATGCGCATAGGTCCTTACCGCCCAAATTCTTTACCGCTAGGTCTATGGCTGGCGGTTAAGTCTCAGACCCAAAATGGATGCGCGGCAATTTTGATTGTGCTGCATGTCCATCTTCGGCAAAAATATAAAAGGCCTTTTTTACAAGTGCGCTGAAAAATGATTCCCTGCGTGCCCATTACTGCAGGCCGTTCTTCAGCGCGCCTTTATAAAAGGACCCCCTAGAAATCTGTGCCGAAATCCAAGTGTGTTCTGTAACAATGCGTGTAAGTTAATTGGCTTAACAAGCCAATCAGCATTGTTAACAGCACTTAACAAGCAATAATGAGCACTAGTTGACAATAATTAGAATTTACACACACACAACTCCCTAAGCATATTCTGTAAAACACTGCGCCTAAATTTTAACACATGCAGGCAAAAATGGGCATTGTTATGGGCGGACAAATGGGCATTTTGTGGGCATTTCAAAATTTATGCGTGTTGTTATAGAATATGGCCCTCTGCACCTAAATCTACATGCCGGGATTTACGCCATGTTTTCATTGGTGTAAATGGAGGCGTGTAGTTTTAGGCGCTATGATTTTATTTATTTATTACATTTGTACCCCACGCTTTCCCACACAATGCAGGCTCAATGCGGCTTACATGATATCAACTAAGCTTATTCTATATGCCATGCCTAAATCTAGGCACTGCTTATAGAATACGCTTAGGCGGGCATGTTTTCCGCACAGATTTTCTAGGGGCCATACATAGAATCACCCTTAGTGTTTAAACTATTTTTATGCATTCTTGCCATTTACATTAATTTTTTTCATTTATGTTTATCAATATTTGATAATCCACCCTTAATTAACCTCAAAGCAGAATAAAATCAGTGTAAAGAACTATGGGCTCTGTTTACTAAGCCGTGTTATAAGCGCATTAACCATATACACATGTTAACTGTGTATGCGCCTGCAATATCCCTATAGATGCCTACATGGTTAGTGCCCACGCTAATTGCAGGCACATTAAAAATGCTAATGTGCCTTAGTAAACAGGGCCCATAGTATTGAATAGTACAAATAACAAGTTTAAAATACTCATTACATCTGTCCCATTGCAAATTTCACTGCTACACCCTATATTCCCCATTAGCTACCAGCTCCAAAAACGATGTACTGAACTCCAACAATCGTTAACAAATACCTAGCTAAAAGGTCACATCTTGACCACTAATACATATTTCTAGTCCAATCTTGTATGGTATTTTATTCCAGAAACACACACACAACTAAAGGCTGATGGCTGCATCACTACAGAGAAAGAGGAAGTACCATTAATATCTGTTGTGCTGAGCATAAACTTGATCTGAGTCATACCAAAGTAATAATCCTTCCAAGTACCCCGACACTATTTATTTTTTTTACCCATCACAGTTTATTAATCATCTGTACAAAAAGGTAGAGATGATTTACATTAACCAGTAAAATATATATTACTTAGCGTCAGCCCTTAGTATATTGGCAGCAATATTCTGAAGCAACTGTAGCTGATTAAAATGATACTGCTCTAATCCCCTCATATAGGAGCATGCAGTAGTACAGACACATGTATAACAGCAGATCTTTCTCTAAAATAGATTACAGAGAATGAATTTGGTCTAATTGAAAACCACAGCAGAAACCTGAGAATTCATGGTCAGAGTAGCATCCAAAACAAACCCCAAAATCAACACTGACCCATGATGTCAATGTTATTCCCTCTCAGTAAAGAAGGGACATCAATACCTAGCTCCTTCTGCTAACCCACATTGCTTCTGAGGAATTTAATCTTCAACTAGGTGCCATAATCAATGAAGCTTCTGCATCTACAGTAGACAAGCATTCAAATTTGCAAGTCCCTGAACCTGAAAATTATAACTATTAGAACATTTGTATACGCTGGACTTGTTGGCCCAGGGATTTCTTCAGTTGTAATATTGAGAATGTGGTGTATGTGGTTCAATGCCCATGGAGTTTACTGTATATAGAAAAGACCAAAAGAAGATTACAGAAGGAACTGGCCAAGAACAAGAGTGCTATCAAAGAAAGGCCATGCAGAAGCACCCTTACACCATGGTTATGTATGCTAGGTTTATTAGTATTTCTATTGAGGGTGTCTTATGGGGTAATTTTATAAGTGTTTTACAATATTTAAAGGCTGTTTTGCAAGCAGAGAAAGGCTTTTATCAAATATCATGACCACTTGTGTTCCCAGGGGCATAGTTTCAGTGGAGCAGAGGTGAAGTTGTGATATATATGCTCAGAATACACATATGCATTTACACCAATTTTGGAATGTTTGTACACTCTCAGGGCTGATTCTGTGTGTCTAGGTTTCCATTGTAAAATAGGTGCCTTTTTATATAGGTGTCCCATTACAAAATCAGGCCCTTAAAGGGCAAATCTAAAACAGGGCACCCACATTTATGCATCTCTTGAATGTATAAGTGGACACAATACTGTCACTTTCAAGGGTATGTGTACATTTACACATGTAAGTGGCAGCAAAACACCTAAGCTCTAAAGGAAGGAGCATGGGAGGGACAGGGGTGGGGCTGCCACTTATATGCATAACTTTCAGAATATTGTAAGTCATGCACTTCCTTGCACATTTGGGTACCCAGAGTTACACCAGATCTGTGGCTGGTATAACTGCGGATGCCTAAATATAAAGTGCACTGCTGGTACCGGGTCATGCTGGTATTCTATAACGGCATCTAGGTCCAGATGCTATTATAAAATAGGCTTTCACTGCATGGCTTTGAGGCAACTACTTATAGAATGTCTCACAGTAATGCAGGGCCGGTCTTAGCAAGTGCGGGGCCCTGTGCAGACCAATTTGGTGGGGCCCCATCCTAGCCCCGCCCCACCCTAGCCCCACCCTAGCTCCGCCCCATTGATATGTCTCTGCCACCCTACGACACATTTTATCATGTCTTTTCGCCCTCAGTCCTTAAACAGACAGATGAGTTTTGCAAATGAAGGGAGGGGAAATTTTGTCACTTCTTAACTTGTTACTTGTTGGAGAAACAGGAAGCCCGTCATCTCTCAATAGATTCTATTCATATCTAGGACAGACAGAAATGTGCAACACAGACTACTGGCTCCTATGCAGCAGAGATACCATGAGCAATACTGGTAATACGTACAGTAACTCAACTGGAGCCATTCATATGATCACATGTGCATCAAACCAGTGATGCAAGGAAGAGAAAACAGAAGAAATAAAAAATGGCTACAGGACCTGAATGCTGTAGCATTTGTGAAAATATTCTACAGTCAGCTCATAAAACCTTGCCAACCACACATTAAATTCCTAAATAATTTAATAAGTATTTAGTTTTAGAATTGGAGTTCTTGGGTGTAAGTTCAAGACTTTGGTGTGGAACTGGCTGATGTCACTCTGTAAAATTGAATGGAGTCATTGTGGATTCGATGCTAGTGTATAAACCAGCTCCCTTGGTGCCCTGCAGCACAGGTTCTCATCCAGAAAAACTATTTGCCATTCTGAAGGGCCTTCGGTCTGGAATAGGAGAGAGACGCACCTCACCTGCCTTAATGGATTGGCTTGTGGCACAACTGTTGTAGGCAGCAGCCCTGTCTGTTGCTTTGCTCGCTGCCTGCCTCGCTCGGCTCCAGACCATGAGGAGTCTGCACGCGCTCAGCTCTCCCTCGCAGGCTCTCGCACCACACTCAGCGACGATGGCTCACCACCTCGGACCAGGCTCCAGCTTTTCCTGCTCAGTGACTCCCGCCCTCACAGAAACAGGAAATACATGCAGAAGGTGGGACATTGAGCGGGAAGTGAAAAGCTGCTGGAGCCTGGAGGAGGTGAGCCGTCGCGCTGCAACTGGCTGTCGCCGTCGGGGGCGGGGCCGTCGCTCCAAAGTTTACTGTCGCGTGACGCCAGGGTCCGGGGACTCGGGAGCAGCTGATGGTGGGCTCAGACAGACAGCGGGCCCAAGCCGGGGGTGGGCGCCATGCCGGTGGTGGTGGGAGGCTTGGAGTTGGAGCGGAGTGGCCGAGCCGCGGGAATGGGATCATCATTCACTCATGACTGATTATGAAGCAGTCCGCCGGGTCATCCGAGGCAAGCGGGAGCAGAGGTACGAGGCAGAGTTGAGGCGCGCCGCGGGGGACCCCCTTAGGCGCGGGGCCCTATGTGGCCACCTCGGTCGCCTCTGCCTAAGACCGGCCCTGCTGTTATGTTACCAGTGGAACAGTTGATCTCAGACCTGGCAGGAGGCCTCTATAATTTGCCCAGGAGCAAAAAGGTTGTATTTAGAGAGGAATAATGGATGATGTTCTTGTTGGTAGTCAAAGGTATAGTTTGAACAATATGGGCAGAGGTCCTCATAAACAAATTGACTATTGTTGCAAACACTGTACTGACTTCATTGTTATTACACAGGACATTACTGTTATTTCAACCTATTTCTTATATACAGTATATATGTTAATACAAGCTCCTCCCTTGTCCAGATCCTGGCTTGTGAGCTTCAGTGCTCCAGTGCATATTTCACTGCCTATAATATTACTACTACTACTACTTATCATTTCTATAGCGCTACTAGACGTACGCAGCGCTGTACACTTGAACATGAAGAGACAGTCCCTGCTCGACAGAGTTTACAATCTAATTAGGACAGACAAACAGGACAAACAAGAGATAAGGGAATATTAAAGTGAGGATGATAAAAGGGTTCTGAACAAGTGAGTAAGGGTTAGGAGTTAAAAGCAGCATCAAAAAGGTGGGCTTTTAGCTTAGATTTGAAGACGGCCAGAGATGGAGCTTGACATACCGGCTCAGGAAGTCTATTCCAGGCATATGGTACAGCAAGATAAAAGGAACGGAGTCTGGAGTTAGCAGTGGAGGAGAAGGGTGCAGATAAGACAGATTTACCCAGTGAATGGAGTTCCCGGGGAGGAATGTAGGGAGAGATGAGAGTGGAGAGGTACTGAGGAGCTGCAGAGTGAATGCACTTATAGGTCAATAATATGAACTTGATCCGTGCTTTGTCTTATAACTCTTTACTGGTCTATTTGTACGCTTCTATCTTTCCTAAAGTAAGTCAGGAGCAGTGCCTACATCTGTTAAAACTAGATTGTGTTAATTTTTTCCCTTACGTATTTTCCTTCTTTATTATAGATTTCACCTCTATCCCCTTCATTTGTTCTAGGACCCTGTTAACTAAGGTTCGCTAGCGTTTTTAGCGCAGCTAATACTTAGGAATATATGGGTGTCTCTAGCATTAGTGTGCGCTAAAAACGCCAGCGTGTCTATAGCGCAGCTTAGTAAACAGGGCACCAAGGGGCCCTTTTACTAAGGTGCGTAGGTGCCTATACGCGTCCAACGCACTCCAAATTGGAACGACCACCAGCTACCACGTGCCCTGGGCAGTAATTCCATTTTTGACGTGTGCCGAAAACATGCGGTCGAAAATATTTTCTATTTTTTACTGCATGGCGCTTACCTGGCGGTAATCAGCAGTTTACGCATGCTGGCTGCTTACCGCCTGGTTAGAACATGAGACCTTAAGTCAGTGGGTGGCGGTAAGGTCTCAGCCTGAAAATGGACAAGTGCTGGTTTTAATTTTGCTGCACGTCCATTTTCGCCCACAAAAAAAAAGCCTTTTTTCCAGAGTCGCTGAAAAATTGACCTGTGCGCGTCCAAAAGACGCGCCTACACCAGAGAAGACCCCTTTTAGGTGTGCCTTAGTAAAAGGGCCCCCTAGTGTCTGGTCCTAAAAAAACAAACAAACTCAGTTTTGTTATGTTGACTCATAGTTTAATGGTTAATAACGTCCTCATGTATCCTGTGCTTTCCCAGCTGTTGCAATGCGTCTGTGTTCACCTTTTCTAGCCCACTGAATTGTACAAATTATTAGCAAATACCATATGTTGTAAGCATAGTTTGTGTAACAACAACATCTGTTCCAGTTCCACCTACTTAAGCCACACACATTTCATAATCTGGCACATGGCACAGTTTATTCACACAGACACTGTTATGGTATACTTTCAGGCCATTCTAATAAAGCCTGTCACAATAAAGAGGAAAAAAATAAACATAAATACTTTAGCAGTGAATTAAATATACATTAGTTTTCAGAAATAAAGGACACAACTGTCTTTCACTGATCAAACCCTGACAATTCAGAAAGCTGATAGTACAGGGCTGTGTCACCAGGGCACAATATCATGTTATGTGGTATTTGACAAGCAGTGAAGATTAAAGGGCAAAGTTATCAACATAGGCTACTGTTAAGAGGTCTCGTGACATAAAATGAGACTCACGGCATAAAATGGGACCTGTGATAAAATAGCACAAGTAAGTGGTAAAATTACATATCTTGATGTAGCCCACATTGATAACTTCCCTCTTAGTGTGGATGAAAACACTCACTATACACCCATATAGGATGACTGGAAGCATATTACATCACTCTGACAAACTTTTAGCCTTGCGTGCTCTCCCCGGTCTAATTACCTTTCATGGCTATAGGTCATCCCCACTGCTCCCTCCACCCTTTCCCCTGAGATTTGATCATTAAGCTCAAGATAGTAAAAAATGGCATGTAAAGACCAAAGTGGCCTATCTATTCTGCCCAGTAAGGTTAGGGGTGTAACTGCTGCTCCATGCACATAACCCTAATCAAAGGTAGATGCAATTCTAAAAAAGGCCATGGAGGTATTAACTGCACCTCTGTGCAAGTTGGCCCGTCTTCTTAGAATTGCAAAACGTTATTTCACTGCTGTTTCAGCTGAAGAGCATAATAACCAGTTTCCATTGTCTTGCCATTTAGAGACAGTTTGGGACCCCGTTTACCAAATGGCGGTAAAAGGTGACCCACAGTGGCATCGGTGTGTGGGAATGCCATGTGCAAAAACCACCTTTTACCGCAGGCGGTAAAAAGGCCTTTTCTTTAAAGACCAGTAATTTAAAAATTGCTGTGTGGGCATTTACTTCTGGAGACCTTGCTGCCTCCTATTTAGGAGGCAGTAAGAGCTCCATCAGTAACCTGGTGGTAATTGAGCAGGACGCGGTGCTGTCTGATTATCACTGGACCCCCCCCCCCAAGTATTAGAAAATACAGGTGTATTTTCTAGCACCAGAAATGGCGCACAGGAGACCCAGAACTACCTGGCGCTGAATAACCACACTCCAAGCTGGCGCAACCCCTACCATCCTTTGGTAAAAAGGCCCCTTTGGGCATATCCCACTCCTTTTGTCTCCATCACCTCTTCCACACCAATCTTTCTGTGAAAAAATATTTCATGACACTGCTTCTGACCCTGCCTCCTTACAGTTTCATATTGTATCCTCTAGTTCAAGAGCTGCTTTTCCACTGAAAAATGTATATTTGACATTTGTATTATGTCTCCCCATCCTCCATTGCTCTAGGGTATACATGTTTAGGTTCTAAATTTTTATCTCATAAGTCTTCTGGTGCAGATTCTGCATCATTTTTGTTATTTTCCTCTGGTTTCCTTAAGTCTCTTTATATCTTTTCTGAGATATGGCCTCCAAAACTGAACACAGTATTCCAAGTGAGGCCTCATCAATGACCTGTAAAGGGGCCCATCATCACCTTTATTCTACTGGTTATGCTGCTCTCTATGCAGCCCATCATCTCTCTATCTTTGGTGACCACCTCATCACCTTGTTTCACTGCACAGAGATTGCCAGACAGGTTTCTCTCCTGTTCCATGTAGATCAGCCTCTCCCCTCCTATCACATATAGCTCACTGGTTGTCTGTACCTCAAATGCATCACTCTGGAACAGTCATGATGACCCTAACTCTATTCATTTCAGATCAAACCTGGAAAAAATACATAATTGGACATAGGTAGGGCAAATTTCAAAAGCCATGTATGCAGGAAAATATTTACCTAACCTAAAGATCATTGGGAAAACTGCTCAGCCTAAAACCTCCTAAAATGTCTGCACAATTCAAAGAGTAAATATACTCATAAATTTTCCCTTGAAAATTTGTTCAAAGGCCAAGCATAAAATAGCCTGGAGATGTTTCACTAAAGCAGGGCCGGTGCTAGGACTCTGGCAGTCCCCAGTAAACTATCAGTCGGCGCCCCCCCCCCCCCCCCCGTTCCATTATCTCCTTTCTCCCTTCCCCATTCTCCCGCTCTCCCCAGGGTTACAAAGTGCTAAATGACATTTACCTATTACCTGCACCTGTTAGCAAATGTTCTGTTGCATTTCCCTTACCTGTCCGGTCTAATTTAAAAATGTTTTTTTTCTAAACAGAGGATTTCCGATGCGGGAGCGATTGAAACATGCTGCCTTCAGCCTCCTCGGCATTCTCCCTCTGCTGCTGCGGTCTGCCCAGGTGGAAACAAGAAGTTGCGCTTGTGTCAGAAGTAGGGCGGACTGCAACAAATGGAGAGTGCAGAGGAGGCCAAAGCAAACTCGGGTTCAATGTGGCTTACATTTGAAAATACAGTGAGACAGAATAATAGAATTCAGTTATATCATAGGAGCAAGTAGATGGATATGTCTGAAACATTTAATAAAGTTGAGATTAGCATATATACCCAAATGGGCATTTAAAAATCTATCCTTTAATGATGCTGCATGTTCAGAAATCATAGCCATAAGTACAGACAGTTATTCAAACAATATCACATACTCACATCAGATCAGGCATCCATACACACATTGCAAAAGTAAACAACAACTTCTACAAAGTATATCCAAAACTTAATTTTTATTTCCTTATTTCCATCTTCCAAAATTCTAGACAGCAGATGTACACAGATCAGTAGGACCCAAAGCAGTCCAAAACATGTAAACTCAGAAAAACAGTTTATACCTAATTGTTCCACCACCCTTAAGATTCACCTACGGGTTTAAAAAGCAAAACCATGTGCATGTAAAGACTGGTTACATGAATTAAAACAAAGTTTAAAGCAAATGTAATACTTGGTAGCAATAATGAAACAATGATGGAATATTCACATAGCAGGCAGCCTGAGCCAACAGATTTATTTTCCACTGAACATAATTAACTTTGCATGAACTTTGTAGCTGCTAAACTGGACAATGTTGGCACATTTAGAATCTGACTCTGGACAGAACTTGTGCATGAAGGATGCCCTTACCTCATTATTCAATACTTCTCTGAAATAGTAGTAATAAAAAAAGAGGCAAATGCATTTTTATAATATACCATTGCATTCCACAAAACAAAACAGTGCAAGTTCCCAACATGCCATCTTTTTCTTTTGATGTAGGCACTGGAAAAAAAATGCACCCAGGTTTCAACCTAATTAATGGGTTAAAAAAAGTTTTACTTATAAATATTAAGTCTGATTTTTAAGCACCTGATTCTCAGAACATGATGTTTCTTTTGCTGGCCCTTCACAGGTGAAAGCATCTCTGCACGAATATAGAGAGTCCCTACAACCAGTCCCTCCAAATGACACAATGCTTTACAATTTAAAACTAATTACTACTAACCGATGAAACCATTTCTTCCTCAGTGTGCATCCATATGCAGCACAAGCAGGCATGTTTGAAAATATAAGCGAGATCAAATAAAAATGCTACCAACAACAAAGAACGACAACCCCTGGCTAGAGCAGTTTTGTTTTGGGTGAATGGGGATGACGACAAAGCGGAGGAGAGGGAAAGGGAGATTAATCGGCTTGGCTTCAGCTTCTTGACGTTATGCCGTGACAGATCGCCTGTTCTGAATCGAAGGAGGAGGTGTTTTCACACAACCTCCTCCTTGGGTAACGCGGCCCGGTCTCCCGCCTTACCGGAAATAGGAAGTTGCGTCAGAGGAGGAGGAATGGATCTCTCGTCGCGGGCGATTTCAAAAACGAGTGGGAAGTAGGCGGACGTTTTGGATGCCTTAGAGAGAAAGAAGTTGTTTGTTTTAGAGTGGCCGGGGCACTCGGGGAAGGAAAGCTGCGGGATTGTCGGTGGGCATCTTCAGGTATGAGTTGGACTTGGACTTGGACCGGGGGGGGGGGGTGCGGTACGGTACCTGGACTTGGACCGGGGGGGGGGGGGTGCTCGCGAATGCGCGTGAGGAGTGCTCGGTGTGTGAAAGTTTGAGGGTAGCCGAATGCGTGAGACTTGTATCGTTGGCTAATACATGGTGGTAGTTCAATACGGGTCAGGAAAGGCTTTATAAAGGACTTGTCAAAAATCGTCGGACTGGTTTTAATAGCTCTCCTTCGGCAGCTCTGAAATCTCGTGTGTTGGCAGAATAGCATTGGTCTGGGCCATTCTGGTTCAGGGTCAGAACTGGATATGTGTAGCCAGGCTTGACATAGAGACTGTGGAAGAAACACATTAAGGGTAGAAAGTCACCGATACTTATGCAGTTGTAGGTAAGGATATTCTTCTATTAGTTTCCTCATTTAAGATACCATCTATGATCATATGGTTGTGTATAATTATACACACACAGTCTGTTCAGTAGAGGTGCATGCTGATGGCTCAGCAAGCATAGTAATACATGAATATGCAAATTACTGCTTTGTTAAAAATGCATCTGTAATCTGCAGTTCATCACTAAATGTCCCCTTTCCGATCAGTGTATGAGTGGTGATTTGGCTCTTGCACTGACAGGAAGGATAGTATTTAAAGAAAGTAAAAAAAAAAAAAAAGCAGTCTGCTGGCAAGTAATCTGTAACCTCTCATTAAAATTGTCTGTAGTTTATGAAGACTAGAGGGTGGCCAATGAAATGCCAAATTTTAAAAAGGGTTCGGGGATGATCCAGGATATTACAGACCGATAAGCCTGATGTCAGTGCCGGGCACAATAGTAGGAGCTGTTATATAAAGAATAAAATTATAGAACACATAGATAAACATGAATTCATTCAAAGGAAATCTTGCCTTACAAGTTTCTCATTTTGTTTAAAGGCATGAATAAACATGGCTCAATGTGAGCCATTGATGTACTGTATCTAGATTTTAAGAAAGCTTTTGACAAAGTTCCTCATGAGAGACTCCTGAGAAAATTAGTCATGGGATAGCATGCAATATTCTGATGTGGATTAGGAAGTGGTTATTGGCTGTTTAACTCTATCCTCTGTTTTTTGTCCATTTTTCTCAATGGAAGAGGGTGAATAGTGGAGTGCTGCAGTGATCTATACTGGGACCAGTGCTATTTAACATATTTATAAATGATCTGGAAATCGGAATAACAAGCGAGGTGATTAAATTTACAAATGACACACAGCTATTCAAGATTGTTAAAACACATGCAGACTGTGAAAAATAGCATGAAGACCTTAGGAAATTGGAAGGCTGGGCATCCAAATGGCAGATGAAATTTAATGTAGACAAATGGTAAAGTGATGCACATTTGGAAGAATGATCCAAATTATAGTTACCTGATGCTAGGGTACACCTTGGGGATCAGCACCCAAGAAAAAGATCTAGGTGTAGACAATACGCTGAAATCTTCTGCCCAGTATTTGGTGGCGACCAAAAAACAAATAGGATGCTAGAAGTTATTAAGAAAATGATTGTTAATAAGACCGAGAATACTATAATGCCTCCGATATAGTGGAATTAGAAGAGGTTAAAAGAAGAGCAACCAAAATGATAAAGGGGATGAACTGCTCTCATATGAGGAAAGGCTAAAGAGGTTAGAGTTAGGGAATGACACGGGGACCTGCAGTAACTGCAGGGATGGGGACAGAGACAGATCCCACAGGGCAGGGATGGGGACAGAGCCTGTGAGGACGGGGACAAACTTTGTCTACGTGTTACTTTCTACTTGGAAGCCTGTTAATTTTTTATTTTTGGGGGAAAAACAAGCAAACATGCTGGCCATAGCTAACAAAATTAGCATTGGGGGGTCCTGTACATCCTGCTACCAGCACATCTTCTAAGAAGACATCTTCTATTGCATGAGGGACTGTGGAAGACAGGAGAGCTAGACTAAATCCTGAGATTAATTACTTATTCATCCACAAATTTAAAAAATCATAATGGTGCTTCATAGGGCATATTTCTCCCCTCTAGGGCATACGGAATGGATTGTATTTTGTACCCCTAGACAATTTAACAGGGTAGATTGGGGTAGTAGAAGTCAGCTATTGTTGGGATTGGTAGAGGGTGGTGGTGGTGGGAGGATTATTATAGCTGCTAGTTGTTGTTGTTTTCTGTTTTTAATTTATACACAACATTTGCACAGTATGTTGTTTCTTTTTATACTTAATAAAAAGATTTAAATATAAAATTATAAGTGTTCGAGGCTTCTGCAGATCAGACCAGACTCGCCTGTGGGGATGGAGACGGGGCCTACAGGGACAGGGACAGAGACAGAACCAGAACCCACAGAGATGGGGCGGGGATGTGGACCAATTTTGTCCCAGTGTCATTCTCTAATTAGAGCTCTTCAGCTTGGAGAAGAGATGGCTGAGTGGAGATATTGAGGTTTACAAAATCCTGAGTAGTGTAGAATGAGTAGGTGTGAATCATATATATTTTTTTTACTATTTCAGAAAGTACAAAGACTAGAGAACTCTCAATGAAGTTATATGGAAATACTTTTAAAACAGTAGAAAATATTTTTTCACTCAAAGAATAGTTAAGCGCTAGAACTTGTTGCTAAAGATGTGGTAACAGTAGTTAGATAAGCTGGGTTTAAAAAACGTTTGGATAAGAGGAAAAGTCCATAGTCTGCTATTGAGACAGACACAGCGAAGCCACTGCTTGCCCTGGGATTGGTAACATGGAATGCTACCACTATTTGCGTTTTTGCCAAATACTTGTGACCTGAATTGACCATGGTTGGAAATATGATACTGGGCTAAATGGGCCATTGGTGTAACCCAGTATGGCTATTCTTAAGTTAGGAGCCCCCCCCCCCCCCCAACCAATGCTGCCAACATAAAAAAAAAAAAAAGCCAAGAAAATAATAAAAATCCATGGTGCTAGCGACACTCTCCTCCCCAGCCAGACCTTTCCTCCCCCCCCCCCCCCCATTATTTTAAAGAAAAATCGTTGGTGTCTATCAGCATCTCCAGCCGAACCCCTCCCCCCTTGATATTAAAATCTGTGTTCTTTTAATGGTACTCTTCCCCCCAATATTAAAAATGAAAAACAAAAAAAAATAGTGGTTTCTAGCAGCACCCCCCCCAACCCAAATCCCCCTCTCAATTAAAAAATAATAAATTCCCTGATGTTTAGCAGCACCCTTCTAGCCTGAACCTCCACTCTCTTGATATATAAAAAAATCTCTGGTGTCTAGTGACAACCCTGACCCCCCTCTCCCAGCCCTCCTGTTGTATTTAGAGACAGGAGTGATACCCATTCATTGCTGCCTCCTTTGCTGCCATCTTGGAAAATGGTGGCACTTGACCAAGCAAAGTCTGTCTGCCAAATAAGAGAATGTGTGATCTCTTGAATCTCTATCTTACTACTCCTTTTGGCTGTTAGAGAGAGACTTTTTCAGGTGACTGCCGTCTCTCTTTTATTTATTTATTTTAAACAGGTAAGAGCAAATGTCACCTTATCGATGTACAAATGGATAAAAATGAGAGAATACAGCACTTTTGTTAAAATATTTTTTGTTTTGAAAATTTAAAATAGGAAAAAAAGACAGGATCCAACTCTTGACCACATTGTATGCAGTCTAGTGTTATATTTATTTGTTACATTTGTATCCCACATTTTCCCACCTATTTGTAGGCTCAATAAGGCTTACATAGTACTGGAGAGGCGTTTGCCGACTCCGGTGTGAACAAATACAATGTGATGATGTGGTAAGATAAAGTTCATGTGGCATAGCCACATTAGGAATCGTAAAGCGGAAGAGTTGTGTTATGTTCATTATGTGCTTTAGTTTTGTTGTGTGGCCAAGGTCAGGCATTTACGTTGGATCGGTAGGGTATGCCTTTTTAAACAGGTTGGTTTTAATATTTTTCCGTAATCAATAGAAATAAAACATGGAAAAGAAAATAAGATGATACCTTTTTTTATTGGACATAACTTAATACATTTCTTGATTAACTTTTGAAGGTTGCCCTTCGTTTTTTTCCGGAAATTTAAGTGGCCGTACGTCATTTTCAAGGCTTTTGGTAGTGCATTCCACAGTTGTGTGCTTATGTAGGAAAAGCTGGATGCATAGGTAGATTTGTAGTTAAGTCCTTTGTAGCTTGGGTAGTGTAGATTTAGATGTGTTCGTGTTGATTCGGATGTGTTTCTGGTTGGTATGTCGATTAGGTCTGTCATGTATCCAGGGGCTTCACCATAGATAATTTTGTGAACCATGCAGATTTTGAAGGCTATGCGTTCTTTGATTGGGAACCAGTGTAATTTTTTGCAGAGGGATTTTGCGCTATCAAATCGTGTTTTTCCAAATATAAGCCTAGCTGCTGTGTTTTGTGCAGTCTGAAGTTTCCTTAAGGTTTGTTCTTTGCATCCTGCATAGATTCTAGAATTATAGGGTCCTTCTGGTCATGGATCCAGGTTTCAGTGATGAAGAGTAGGTCAAGGTTTTCTGACATGATCCAGTCTGTTAGTATTTCTGTTTTATTTACCACGGATCTGGTATTGATGGTAACCCACTTGGATTGTTTGGAATGGGTCTTCTGTGTTTGGTATTGTGTGGACTTTTGTTAGTTGACGTTTCATTGTTAAGGTGAGTTTATTAGGACCCTTCTTTCCTTTCTGTTGTGGTTGTCCGCATGTTAATGTTCTTCCTTTGTTTAGGCTGTTGTCAGTTTGATGAGATGTGGTGTATCTAATCAATCTTTGATGATTGTGTAGTATGGGTATAATGTTACATTCTGTTAGTGGGGTGGTTAATGTTAAGTGGATCAGTGTTAAGGAGTAGATTTGAAGGTATTCATATTGGTTTCTGCTCACTGCAAGCTACCAATAAGACCGTGTTCTGGTGGTTGGATTCGTGATAGGACTTTGTTCTTTGGTGTGGAATCTGGTGTTCTGGTCTTGTGTGTTATTTCATCTTGCCATTTGGCTGTTGAGAGCAGTATTGGATTTGGTATCAGTGAGGTTTAGTGGACAGAGGAGATGGGAGGGGGGGAGTAGTTCTGAGACAGGGTCCTCCTTTAGGCTGTCTCGTAGCAACTGATTGCTTCCCTCCTACCTTGCCCCTATGGTCTTCAGGCTCGTTTCAGATTATGTCTGGAGACAGAGGGGAGGGGGGGGGGGAAGAGGGGGACTTTGGAGCACTTTCAGGTAGTTAACAGAGTTAACTAAGCACTCGGGGGGGGGGGGGGGTGCACTTAAGTAGTCGTTAGCGCCGTTCCGTACCGAATTCCATAGTGAATCGGTAGGGAACGGCTATGCATCATGGAAAGGGAATGCAAATGAGCTATTCGTTGTAACTCACTTGCATTCTCTATTCCATCGTAAAACTGTCGGCCAATCCGCCGGTCAAGCATGCGCAGAGCAGCAAAGCGTTATGCTGGCTGCTCTGCGAATGCCAAAAAAAATACAAGTGCTCGTCTTTTTTTTTTTTTTTAAACAAAACCATTAGTGGGTTTTGAACCCGCCACCTCTTGATTACAAGACCACAGCTCTAACCACTCTGCCACAACTGTACATACTTGGATGTCCCTCCCTTACTTCCAGGTCTCTGAGCTGAGTGAAGCACGGCCAAAAAGGACGTTTTTATTATTGCGGGATTGAATGTCCAAAAAAGAGCCTGCAGCATCGGAGCCTGTTTGACTTTTTTTAATAAAGCTTCGCTTAAAAAAAAAAAAACGTCCATTTTGTGCGCACCCCCCCCCCCCCCACACGCAATAATAAAAACGTCCTTTTTGGCCGTTCTTCACTCAGCTCAGAGACCTGGAAGTAAGGGAGGGACAGCCAAGTAACTATGGTTGTGGCCGAGTGGTTAGAGCAGCGATCTTGTAATCCAGAGGTGGTGGGTTCAAATCCTAATCGTTTTGTTTAAAAAAAAAAAAAAGGACGAGCACTTAGATTTTTTTCTACTTTTTTTAAGTTGTATGAAGTCTTTATTGAACATTTATCAATAAAGTGACGAGTACTTGGGTGGTTTTTTGGGTGTAGAACGGTCATAATGGCCGTCCATGACGAGCACTTGGCCCCCGATTTTTTTTTTTCATTTTAATAATTTTTCCAATCCCGCGCAGCCCCAACGAGAGGTACAGACCTCTCGTTAGATTTTCCACCGTTTTCCAGCGTTAAGGCAATCGGAAAAGGTTAGTGCATCTCGTTACAATAGGGTTTCTACAGGATTTGCTCATCTGCATTCCGTTTTCGTTAGCTGCTACTGACAGTTGTCGGGGGGGAGGAGTGTTTAGTGCATGCCAGGGTTTACTACTTGTTAATGGCTTGTTAAGGGCTCGTTAAGTTTAGTGCATCTGGCCCTCAGTTGGAGATCCCAGGTTCAGAGTACCTTCAGGTAATTAGCAGGGTGGTGGTGTACATGTGCAGAGAATTCGGTTGGGGGATTCTTCTCACTCTGATATCCTGCTTTCAAATTGCTGATCAAAGTCTGCAGCAGTTGATTTCTGCTAATTACAGTTCATTCTCTCTTCTGTTTGCTTTAAAATATTAGTGTTGGAGGTTTCCTTCAGGCCTCAGTGGCTGTCTGTTGTTGTTGTTGTTGAAGGTCGGCCTAGGGAGGGGTTGCTCTTGGTCAGGTATATGTATTTGAATGACAGTGGGAAGGTGCTTGACTTAAGTGTTCTTTGGAATGTGGTCAGCGAGGAATGCTAACGTTTGAATGCTGGTTTTAAGCTTCCAAAATCTTTACATTTACTCGGGTATCTCCTCTAGCATGTGCACTGCTTTTAAACTACCAAAATCTTTTACATTTCTTAGGCATCTCGTCTAACACATACACTTAGCAGTCCCAATTATTGATTTATTAGCCAAAAGCTTGCTTGTATGTACACCATTCAGCATCCAGGCTGTTTCAATCAAGTTACTTGTCTATTAGATTGTAAGCTCTTTGAGCAGGGACTGTCTCTCTTTGTTAAATTGTACAGCGCTGCGTAACCCTAGTAGCGCTCTAGAAATGTTAAGTAGTAGTACATGATTAACTTTCCTGTCCCGTTTGATTAGCTTGCACAGATCTACTGTCTTGATTAACTTGCATGAATCTACTCTCTTCACAAGCTTACTTTCTAGTCTAGTTAGATGCAGCACAGAAGGCTCCCCTAAAGGCACGCCTGAACTACCGAGAGTGACCTCGGTTCCTAGTAATTATTTGGCTTACACTTTGGTTATTTCTGTTAGGCCTCTAAGCTTTGTCGGAGGCAAAGTCACATTTTCTCGGGTATAGTGGATAGTTTACTCACAGTCTGGTGTTCATAGCGTTGCCCAGAGTGCAGAGACTCCGCAGCACTGGGAGCTGTATCGGTATTTGGAGGTGGGAAGCAGCAGAGTAGCAGCAGTCTGAGGTTGCTGCTGTTGTTGTACCGGAGGGACCTCCGCCGTGCCGCTCCTGCTCCTCGTGTCGCTGACGTTGCCTCGACCGCTCTGGCCAGGAGGCGCCGTCAGCTGAGCCCTCGGTGGCCTTGGTAAACCTCAATGAGGCCCTTCACGCCTCCATCGCTCCCCGTTGTCTGCGCAGCTCTGCCAGACAGGGGGGCTCCTTTCTCTGCTGCTGTCCTAGGATTGGGTGAAGAGACAGGGTCGGGTGTGCGGTCGCTGTCGCAAGAGCTTCGTTCAGTCCCTTGTGTGTGTGGGGGGGGGGGGGGGGGCTTGGTCGCTTTTCGCTGTGACGTGCGGGCGGGGAGGCAGAGCCTACAGGGTTCTTGCAAAAATGTGATCATCTCTGGGGAAGATATGACTAAAGTTTGGGGTCTTTATTCATGTTTTCCCAGAGATGGTCACAAATGGTTAAATAAAACTTATGTTGACTTTATGCAAATTGGGAATGAGGAATTTTGCATGGGAAGCTCTTGTAGAAAAATTCTGGTTCACAGTTTTCCAGAATACTTGCTTCTGATGTTGTAATTGGAGCACTAATGATATAGTGAAAGAACCAATTGAAGCGTATCCTAAAACATTCTGTAGATAACATTTTAACCAGTCTTGTTTCAATATGTTACCTACAGGTCTCATTTTGTATGGAGGAATTTCCGTGACAAAAAGATGTAATCCAAGTTGTAATACTTTTTTTTTTTTAAATTTCTTTATTAATTATTTTTATAACATCCATAAATGAACGCACTAATCAGAAATTTCTGAAAATTAACCAATCAAGTAAGAAAAACAAATATGTAAAGAAATATACAATAATTCTCAGACCACAACATGTGGGATCCAAGAGTCAGGAAATAGTCTTATTAATAATAACTAAGTTTCTCCGAGGACAAGCAGGCTGCTTGTTCTCACTGATGGGTGACGTCCACGGCAGCCCCTCCAATCGGAAACTTCACTAGCAAAGTCCTTTGCTAGCCCTCGCGCGCCCGCGCGCACCGCGCATGCGCGGCCGTCTTCCCGCCCGAAACCGGCTCGAGCCGGCCAGTCTTCTTTTGTCCGCACTCGGTACGGTCGTGTTTTCGCCGTGTCGAGCCCCGGAAAGTCGACCTCGCGCGTCCAATTTGTTTGAACGTGTTTTTTTTCCTTCGGGAAAGCTTTGTCCTAGTCGGGAAGTGCTCCGCAAACCCCCCGCCGGGTTTCGTGTAAATCCTCCCCGTACTTCCAGCTTTTTTGCCCCGGTAAGTTTTCTTTCGTCGTCGGGGTAGGCCTTTTTTCGGCCTCGGTCGAGATTTTTTCTCCCTCTAAATTTGGTGCTTCGAATTTCGCCATTTCGGCTTTTGATTTCGCCGGCGTGATTTTTCCGCCCATGACATCGAAGCCTTCCAGCGGCTTCAAGAAGTGCACCCAGTGCGCCCGGGTTATCTCGCTCACTGATCGACACTCGTCGTGTCTTCAGTGTCTGGGGGCCGAGCACCGCCCTCAGAACTGCAGTCTGTGTTCCCTGCTTCAAAGGCGGACTCAGGTAGCGAGACTAGCCCAGTGGAACGTGTTGTTCTCGGGCTCTTCGTCGGCATCGGCACCGGGATCTTCGAGTGCATCGACGTCGTCAGCGTCCAGACCATCTTTCTCGGCCGCCCCTGCATCGAGTGCATCGAGGCATCGGGCCTCTGCATCGGCGCCGAGACATCGGATAGCTGCATCGACGTCGGTGGTACCAGGACCTCGTCTGCTGATGTCGTCGGACGGTGGTGCATCGGGTGGAGTGCAGGTGAGGCTGTCCATTCCCCTGCTGGTGGCGGTGAGCCCTCGGGTGGGTCTCCGCCTACCCTGAGGGCTCCTGCGGTACAGCCCCCCCGAGATCGACCTTCTTCAGTCTCGGCCCCGAGGAAGCGACGGGTGGATTCGACGTCCTCCTCATCGGTGCCGGGGAGCTCCGGTGACATGCTTCGGAAGAAATCGAAGAAGCATCGACACCGGTCTCCTCCCCGTGTCGGCACCGAGAGCTCTGGGTCGCCGAGGGATTCGGCACCCAGCAGGCATCGGCACCGAGAGGACCGCTCACCCTCTGTTCAGGAGGTGTCGATGCGCTCCGCTCTGGACAGCCCGGAACAGCCTCCACGCCCGGAACAGGTACTGACGTCGACGCCTGCATCGACCTCTCAGCCTTTCTCTACAGCCGCTCTAAACGAGAGCCTCCGGGCCGTTCTCCCAGAGATTCTGGGAGAGCTGTTGCGCCCTACCCCTCCGGTACCGGCGGTGCTTGCGCCACCGGTACCGTCGAGCGTGGCGCCGGCTGGCCCATCGCCCAGGTTGAGGTCCCCGACGTCGGTACCCGCGTGCGGTACCGACCGCGGCCACCTCCCAGGAAGGCTCCCCGACTACGTCGGCGGAGGGAGCTTCGCCGATGCGGGCGAGGGAGTCTACCTCTCGACGCCCCCATCGTGGACAGGGTTCCACGGAGTCGAGCAGGGCGAGGTTGCAGACACAGGTCCGTGAACTTGTGTCTGACACCGAGGGTGAGGCCTCGTGGGAGGAAGAGGAAGATCCCAGATATTTCTCTGACGAGGAGTCTGGGGGTCTTCCGTCTGATCCCACTCCCTCTCCTGAGAGACAGCTTTCTCCTCCCGAGAGTCTGTCTTTTGCCTCCTTTGTCCGGGAGATGTCTACGGCCATCCCCTTCCCGGTGGTTGTGGAGGACGAGCCCAGGGCTGAAATGTTTGAGCTCCTGGACTATCCTTCTCCACCTAAGGAAGCGTCCACTGTTCCCTTGCACCATGTCCTGAAGAAGACATTGCTTGCGAACTGGACCAAACCATTAACTAATCCCCACATTCCCAAGAAGATCGAGTCCCAGTACCGGATCCATGGGGACCCAGAGCTGATGCGCACTCAGTTGCCTCATGACTCTGGAGTTGTGGATTTGGCCCTAAAGAAGGCTAAGAGTTCTAGGGAACATGCTTCGGCGCCCCCGGGCAAGGACGCTAGAACCTTAGACTCCTTTGGGAGGAAGGCCTACCATTCCTCTATGCTCGTGTCCAAGATCCAGTCTTACCAGCTCTACACGAGCATACACATGCGGAATAATGTGCGGCAGTTGGCGGGCTTGGTTGATGCTCTTCCCCCTGAGCAAGCCAAGCCTTTTCAGGAGGTGGTCAGGCAGCTGAAGGCGTGCAGAAAATTCCTGGCCAGAGGAGTTTATGACACTTTTGATGTTGCGTCCAGGGCCGCTGCTCAAGGTGTGGTGATGCGCAGGCTCTCATGGCTGCGTGCCGCCGACCTGGAGAATAGAGTCCAGCAGCGGATTACGGACTTGCCTTGCCGGGCGGATAACATTTTTGGCGAAAAAGTCGAGCAGGTGGTAGAGTCTCTCCACCAGCGGGACACCGCATTCGACAAGTTCGCCCGCCGGCAGCCTTCAGCTTCTACCTCTACAGGTAGACGATTTTTCGGGGGAAGGAAGACTGTTCCCTATACTTCTGGCAAGCGTAGGTACAATCCTCCTTCCCGACAGCCTGCGGCCCAGGCTAAGCCCCAGCGCGCTCGCTCTCGTCAGCAGCGTGCGAATCAGCAAGGCCCCGCGGCTCCCCAGCAAAAGCAAGGGGCGAGCTTTTGACTGGCTCCAGCAGAGCATAGCCGACATCCAAGTGTCAGTGCCGGGCGACCTGCCTGTCGGAGGGAGGTTGAAAGCTTTTCACCAAAGGTGGCCTCTTATAACCTCCGATCAGTGGGTTCTCCAAATAGTCCGGCAAGGATACACCCTCAATTTGGCCTCTCAACCTCCAAATTGTCCACCGGGAGCTCAGTCCTACAGCTTCCAGCACAAGCAGGTACTTGCAGAGGAACTCTCCGCCCTTCTCAGCGCCAATGCGGTCGAGCCCGTGCCATCCGGGCAAGAAGGGCTGGGATTCTATTCCAGGTACTTCCTTGTGGAAAAGAAAACAGGGGGGATGCGTCCCATCCTAGACCTAAGGGCCCTGAACAAATATCTCGTAAAAGAAAAGTTCAGGATGCTTTCCCTGGGCACCCTTCTCCCCATGATTCAGCAAAACGATTGGCTATGCTCTCTGGACTTGAAGGATGCCTACACACACATCCCGATACTGCCAGCTCACAGACAGTATCTGCGATTTCAGCTGGGCGCACGCCACTTCCAGTACTGTGTGCTACCCTTTGGGCTCGCCTCTGCGCCCAGGGTGTTCACAAAGTGCCTAGCTGTGGTAGCAGCGGCGCTTCGCAGGCTGGGGGTGCACGTGTTCCCATATCTCGACGATTGGCTGGTGAAGAACACATCCGAGGCAGGAGCCCTGCAGTCCATGCAGATGACTATTCGCCTCCTGGAGCTACTGGGGTTTGTGATAAATTACCCAAAGTCCCATCTTCTCCCAGTGCAGAAACTCGAATTCATCGGAGCCCTGCTGGATTCTCGGACGGCTCGCGCCTATCTCCCAGAGGCGAGGGCCAACAACTTGTTGTCCCTCGTCTCGCGGGTGCGAGCGTCCCAGCAGATCACAGCTCGGCAGATGTTGAGATTGCTGGGCCACATGGCTTCCACAGTTCATGTGACTCCCATGGCCCGCCTTCACATGAGATCTGCTCAATGGACCCTAGCCTCCCAGTGGTATCAGGCCGCCGGGGGTCTAGAAGACGTGATCCACCTGTCCACGAGATTTCTCGAATCCCTGTATTGGTGGACGATTTGCTCCAATTTGACTCTGGGACGTCCCTTCCAAATTCCTCAGCCTCAAAAAGTGCTGACCACGGATGCGTCTCTCCTGGGATGGGGAGCTCATGTCGATGGGCTTCACACCCAAGGAAGGTGGTCCCTCCAAGAAAGCGATCTACAGATCAATCTTCTGGAGTTGCGAGCGATCTGGAACGCTCTGAAGGCTTTCAGAGATCGGCTGTCCCACCAAATTATCCAAATTCAGACAGACAATCAGGTTGCCATGTACTATGTCAACAAGCAGGGGGGCACCGGATCTCGCCCCCTGTGTCAGGAAGCCGTCAGCATGTGGCTTTGGGCTCGCCGTCAAGGCATGGTGCTCCAAGCCACATATCTGGCAGGCGTAAACAACAGTCTGGCCGACAGGTTGAGCAGGATTATGCAACCTCACGAGTGGTCGCTCAATTCCCGTGTGGTGCGACAGATCTTCCAGGCGTGGGGCACCCCCCTGGTGGATCTCTTCGCATCTCAGGTGAACCACAAGGTCCCTCAGTTCTGTTCCAGGCTTCAGGCCCACGGCAGACTGGCGTCGGATGCCTTCCTCCTGGATTGGGGGGAAGGTCTGCTGTATGCTTATCCTCCCATTCCTCTGGTGGGGAAGACTTTGTTGAAACTCAAGCAAGACCGAGGCACCATGATTCTGATTGCTCCCTTTTGGCCGCGTCAGATCTGGTTCCCTCTTCTTCTGGAGTTATCCTCCGAAGAACCGTGGAGATTGGAGTGTTTTCCGACCCTCATCACGCAGGACGAAGGGGCTCTTCTGCATCCCAACCTCCAGTCCCTGGCTCTCACGGCCTGGATGTTGAGGGCGTAGACTTTGCCTCTTTGGGTCTGCCAGAGGGTGTCTCCCGCATCTTGCTTGCTTCCAGGAAAGACTCCACTAAGAGAAGTTACTTCTTTCATTGGAGGAGGTTTGCCGTCTGGTGTGACAGCAAGGCCCTAGATCCTCGCTCTTGTCCTACACAGACCCTGCTTGAATACCTTCTCCACTTGTCTGAGTCTGGTCTGAAGACCAACTCCGTAAGGGTTCACCTTAGTGCAATCAGTGCATACCATTACCAAGTGGAAGGTAAGCCGATCTCAGGACAGCCTTTAGTTGTTCGCTTCATGAGAGGTTTGCTTTTGTCAAAGCCCCCTGTCAAGCCTCCGACAGTGTCATGGGATCTCAATGTCGTTCTCACCCAGCTGATGAAACCTCCTTTCGAGCCACTGAATTCCTGCCATCCGAAGTACTTGACCTGGAAGGTCATTTTCTTGGTGGCAGTTACCTCGGCTCGTAGAGTCAGTGAGCTTCAGGCCCTGGTAGCCCAGGCCCCTTACACCAAATTTCATCACAACAGAGTAGTCCTCCGCACTCACCCTAAGTTTCTGCCAAAGGTTGTGTCGGAGTTCCATCTGAACCAGTCAATTGTCTTGCCAACATTCTTTCCCCGTCCTCATTCCTGCCCTGCTGAACGTCAGCTGCACACATTGGACTGCAAGAGAGCATTGGCCTTCTATCTGGAGCGGACACAGCCCCACAGACAGTCCGCCCAATTGTTTGTTTCTTTTGATCCCAACAAGAGGGGAGTGGCTGTAGGGAAACGCACCATATCCAATTGGCTAGCAGATTGCATTTCCTTCACTTACGCCCAGGCTGGGCTGGCTCTTGAGGGTCATGTCACGGCTCATAATGTTAGAGCCATGGCAGCGTCGGTAGCCCACTTGAAGTCAGCCACCATGGAGGAAATTTGCAAAGCTGCGACGTGGTCATCTGTCCACACATTCACATCTCATTACTGCCTGCAGCAGGATACCCGACGTGACAGTCGGTTCGGGCAGTCAGTTCTTCAGAACCTGTTTGGGCTTTAGGATCCAACTCCACCCCCCGAGGGCCCTGTTTGTTCTGTTCCAGGCTACACTCTCAGTTAGTTGGTAAATTTTTTAGGTCAATCTCAGTTATGTCCTCGCCGTTGCGAGGCCCAATTGACCAATGTTGTTGTTTTGAGTGAGCCTGGGGGCTAGGGATACCCCATCAGTGAGAACAAGCAGCCTGCTTGTCCTCGGAGAAAGCGAATGCTACATACCTGTAGAAGGTATTCTCCGAGGACAGCAGGCTGATTGTTCTCACCAACCCGCCCGCCTCCCCTTTGGAGTTGTGTCTTCCCTTGAACTGTATTGTCTTGCTACATACTGGACTGGCCGGCTCGAGCCGGTTTCGGGCGGGAAGACGGCCGCGCATGCGCGGTGCGCGCGGGCGCGCGAGGGCTAGCAAAGGACTTTGCTAGTGAAGTTTCCGATTGGAGGGGCTGCCGTGGACGTCACCCATCAGTGAGAACAATCAGCCTGCTGTCCTCGGAGAATACCTTCTACAGGTATGTAGCATTCGCTTAAATAATTGTCCTAGAACAGAAGCTATCCCAACGATACAATCAGACAGCAGTAGTAAATCTGGTAGACTACACAGGAGGATTTCTCATACTTTCTTTAGCAATTACAAATTCTTGAAGTTTCTTGGGATCAGTAAAGACATAATTATTTGTTTCATAAGATATTAAGCATTTGCATGGAAACTTAATAAAGAAGGATGCCCCTAGGGCTATGACTCTTGACTTTAAAGCCAAGAGTTCTTTCCTCCTTAACTGAGTTTCTTTAGACAATTCAGGAAAAATGCTTATCTTTCCCCCCAGAAATACTTCATTCATGTGATGAAAATATAAACGTAGAACTTATCTTATCTAGTTCAAAGGCGAAGGGAACTAACAAAGTTGCTCTTTCTGTTTCCACAGATGTTTCCAAAATGTCCGTAAAGTTTCTTTAGGTAACAGTTCACGTACTCTTTGCCCTTTTATATAGTAAACGTTATTAATTGGCGTATAATTATCATTTGTGAAACCCAGAACTTCTGAGAAATAATTTCTTTATCAGCTCTAATGGAGAGATGAATGTAGATACTGGGAAATTCAAAAATCTCAAATTGTTCCTCCTGAGTTGGTTTTCAAGGGACTCCATTTTTCTAGCAAACACATTTTTCTCTTTAATTAGTGTTGTTGCAACTTCTTTAGAAGATTCTAGTTCAGTCTCAACTTTTTTTTAGATCATTTTTGTAACCTTCAACTTTACTAGATAATTGCAAAAAAATTATTCTTAAGTTCCAGAGTCTCTCCCTGAAGGGACTCTGAAATTCTTCTTAAAGATGAGTTTACCCCCTGAATGGCATCCCAGAGAGTGTCCATTGTGACAACCATAGGTCTTACCGGGCTACAAACTACTACTACTACTCCCCCGGAGGTGCCTTCTCTGGACTGCACTGGCGTCGAGGTAGATCTCAAAACCCCGATTGGTGTTCCTCCAGAGAGAAATTCAGTGGGAAGAGCCTCCTCCGAGCACATGTCCGACTAAGCCCACTTCGGACGTCTTCATGTGATCGCTCTCTAATACACCACTGCTTCCGGGTTGTAGCGGGGGAGGACTGAGAGTCACTCCCTCGCTGCTGCTGTTTGCGGATGTCTGCGCAACTGAGGTAAGCGTTGGGGTCGCTGGCGCCCGGACTCCGTACATCTCTAGGGTAGATTGGCATAGGGTGGGGTTCACAACCGGTCCCGAGGAGGCAGGGGTCCCGGTTTTCCCCTTTCTCTTCCCCATTCCTTAAGGGACGCGCCGAATCACCAAAAAACACTCAGGGTGGAGGAGCTCTCAGAACGCACGTCTGTTCACCTGTGCCATCTTGGATCCCTAATCCCAAGTTGTACTACTTTTTAATGAGGGGCAGTTTTAGTTCAAAAAGTGCCTTATAAACAAATGTTTTTGGGCTAGCTAATATCCGTATTAAAATATCTAGTAATTTTTATATAAATCCTCATATTCCAGATAAGTTGATTAAATTTGGTTGTGTAATGAAATATGTTTTCATTGCAATCAACAAGGTAGTATACAATAATAAGTTAGGGAAGGGTAAGACAGTATTGACACACAGGTTTTGCTTACTGTATTAGTTACAGTGGAGGAGTGGCCTAGTGGTTAGAGCATTGGTCTTGCAATCCAGAGATGGCCAGTTCAAATCCCACTGCTGCTCCTTGTGATCTTGGGCAAGTCACTTAACCCTCCATTGCCTCAGGTACAAACTTAGATTGTGAGCCCTCCTGGGACAGAGAAATATCCAGAGTACCTGAATGTAACCTTGAGCTACTACTGAAAAAGGTGTATAATTAACACAAACAGCATCAAGCATAAGGAGACTGAAAAAAAAAAAGAAACGGTAAGCTCTGTCTTATTCAAATGCACTTTCAGCTGAAGCACTGGGAAAATGGTAAGTTTTTAAAGTAGGCCTGTTACATATTGCCTTTTTAACTTGCATTTTTTTTTTTCAGATTTTCAACTATGTCAGCAGAGAAGAAGAAGCTGCTGCAGATTAAAGAAGCCTTTGACTTGGCCCAGAAACCACATCAGAATCATGCAAAGCTGGTCTCTGCTTTAAGGTCTACATACAACAAGGTAAATAAACCATTAAGTGGGATTTGTAGAACACAAGCTTAGGGATATGATTTAATAACGATTTTCCCCTTTCAGCTAGATATTTGCTTTTGTCACAGTTCAGCACTTTTTTATATACCCCTAATCCTGACATTCTCAATTGTTTGCATAATAAATATTGACAGACTGCGTCATAAACATCAAAACACCCTTTGTTTTCCTTGAAACCATTTAGCTTGCTGGTTGTTGTTTTTCTTTTTTATTATTATTTCTTGACACTTCAAACTTATGAGATCAATAGATACTTTTCTCCTTTTCTACTGCTTGATATACGTGTCCATCAGTGTTTGTGTTTGGATCTTTTTTTCTTTGCAATTTTTATAAATGTGTGGTACTCTTTTTATTTTTTCTTTTGGCCATCATGTTTGCAGATAACACTCACTTTTTTATATCTGTTTTCTTTTCATTTATCTGAAGAATCTTACATCCGTGTACTGTTGACCACACAGTAGCTGGATTAGCACAAGCACGCTAAAAGTTAAGACTGGATTACTTGTTAGCCAGGTAGTTCTGGCTAGATGAAGTCCACTAAGGTGATGAGAAAACCAAACACATATACAGGAAGCACAATCTAGTAATGCCACAGTACAGTTAAAAACAGTTTGTTACAGAAGGCTGTTATGTAAAAGCAACCGTTCCATAGCGTCCCACAGATCAATCCAGAGATGAGTGGGTTATGTCCCCCTACCAGCAGGTGGAGATAGAGAAAATTGTGACTGTGCAGCCAGCTTAGTCTCAGTATTCTCTCTATCATAGCAGGTGGATAGACATATGCTGTGCAGCTCTCTGGACTGAGATGTGCTCCTAGCCCCCTGATGGTGAACCTATGACGCGTGTCAGCACTGACATGCGGCGCCGCCGCAGTGTGGTCCGCCCTCCCTCCTCGCTCCCGGAAACTAACCTTAAAGCCTCCTTTCACGTCGCAGCAGCAGGGCAGGCCACTCCTTCCTTCCGTGTCCTGACCTCGCCTGACGTAACGTCCGCGAGGGCGGAGCACAGAAGGAAGGAGGAGAGGTCTGCCCTGCTGCTGCTTGCTGCGACGTGAAAGGAGGCTTTAAGGTTAGTTCCGGGCCCGGTAGTGGGTGGAGGGGGGGCCCGGCAACCTCGGGTGGGCAGCGATCTCGGGTAGGGGGGGCCCGGGGGCGGTCCTAGTAGCAGTGATTTTTCTTGAAGTGACACACCACCCGAATTATGCTCGGTTTTTTGGTGAATTTTGACACACCAAGCTCAAAAGGTTGCCCATCACTGTCCTAGCCTGTTCCCTCAGGATTAGTTGAGCTAGGGGTTCGTGGCCATGTTGAGCCATTAAGGGGTACACCTGGTGGTGCCAGGTCCCTACCCTGCCCCATTCCTGTCGCCAGGCTTGGTAACACTCCTTGGCACTCGGCTTCTGATTCTCTCTGCAACTCTGCCTTAAAGAAAAAAAAAAAAAAACAGAGAGAGAAGAAAAAGAAATAAAGCAGAGCAGAAGGGGATATTGGCTTTCAGCTCTAACACCACGGTGGTTGGTAATTTTATTCCTTTGGGGCTCTGGTTTCTCCTTTCTATTGAGGTGAGTGTCATTTTCTTCATTGCCGTTGGAGCGGTTCGTCAGTTTTATGGAGGTCAAGCTTGGCTTCACGTGGACCTCGGCACTGGTGTGTTTTATTTTTCTGTTTGGGCACTGGCAGGGGAGCATGTTTTTAGGGCTCCGATGGACGGACGGCCATACCGGGCTGTAGTTTTGGCGGGATTTTGCCGTTGCGGGCGCCATTTTGGGCTGGGGTTTACTGTTCAGCGCGACGCATTTGGGCTCCTCTCAGTTTCGCGGTTCTTATTTTTATAGCGCATTTAGGGTTGTGGTGGTAGGATCCTTACTGGCCCGACTTTAATCGTCGGCTGTTCCTGTTTCAGAGAGGGGAACTGTGAAGGCTTTCTGCCACGGGGTGTTTTGGCGGTGAGAGGTTTTAGAGGGCTGGCCCTTGGTTCCCTCTCGGGATGGCTTGTGGCGCTAGTAACTTACCTGATGCCTTTTGCTTTTTGGGCAGCATGATGTAGCCGCAAGGGAACATTTTTCGTGGTCCTTCTCTTCTGTTGGGAAGTTAATTGTGACTGTCTGGATTGACTGCTCTATATTGTTTGGTATCGGGCAGGTTACCATCCCTTGTTACAGGGTGATATACGTCACTTTTTGCTTGCTTTCGTCTGCATGTTTTTTGGAGGGGGTGAGGTCTTAATTCCCTCAGCTTTCCTCTCTGGCTAGCATTACTAGTGTTGCTAGCATGTTTAGTTGCTTGGTGCATACTTAGTGTCTTTCTGGAAGCATTACATGGTCCTTCTATCCCAGGCTACTGTTTTCTGCACACCTGGTGTGTAATTTAGGCTGATCCCACGGGGGGGAGGACAGGGATTTTGACTGCAGCTATCCTCTTTTCTTAGAGTTTGCCTGCTGGCTATGGTGTTCATGGCTGAAATGAGCACATTTCTTTTCTCAGCTCTCTGCTGATTTTGCTTCTTTGTCCTATATGGGTTGGTATCTTTTTTTTTTTTGGATGTTTATGGAACCCTGCTCCTTCTCCAGGCACCTAGCCCTACTAGGTCTCTTTGGCTTTCAGGGTGTTTTGGTGTGGGCTTGCTCATCTTTGAGCATTGGTATGCAGAGCATCCTCTCTCTTTTTAGCAGACACATTCTTGATTTCCTTGACTTTTTTTTTCCAGTGGGGCTTGGGGTAAAGGTTTGGCCCTTAATTCTGTGAAGTCCAGGTGGTGGCTCTTTCCTACTACCAAGGCAAGGTCCTTGGAGCCAGCCTTCTTAGTGGCACAACCAGATATTGTGCATTTTTTGTGTGGGGTAAAGTAGCTTCTCCCCCCACAACTTAGACCCATTCTACTGCAGTGGGTTGTTTTGTACTTTGAGAGGCTTCTCTCTCTGAAGGACTTTATCTTGAAGATGGTATTTTTAGTTGCCATTGCTTCAGCATGATGGGTGTCAGTTGCAAGCCTTGTCAAGTTTCAAGTTTATTACACACTTTTTATCCTGCTCTATGGTGTTGCCATCTTGACGGTTTACATTCTAAATAGAAAAGGGGAGTACATGAATAATACAACCTAGTGAAGGAGGGGGGAGGGCAGAAATACAACATTTGATAGAAAAGCAGAGAAGGAATATACACTAGGTAACTCCAGTGCTTCGCAGGAATCACATAGGTCACGCCTCAGGTGTAAGAATCTAAGAAAAGAGAGTCCTGTGAGGACTCCTACTTACTGTTCTTGGACAAAGTGGTTGCCCTTCATATGGTGCCTTCCTTTCTTTAAAAAGTAGTCTTTCCATTTCATTTCAATCAGGTGATGGTTTTGCCAGCCTTCTTGGAGCATAGTCGGATAGAGTTGGCGATAAAGCTTCACGGGCTCAATGGACCTTTGGTCTGTCCCAGTATGGTGACACTTATGTACTTGGTAGAGTGCAGACTTGAAATTTGGAGGTAGCCAATTCTTTTGTCTTTCTAATCTCCTGTTTTGTCATCTTTCAGGGGCTGTGGAAGGGTTGGGGTCTCCAAATCCTTGATGACATACTGGTGGCCTACATCATTCGAGGCAATATGGTCCGGGGAAGGGGCCTGGAGACCTATTCTGTCAGGGTGCAGACAGCTTCCTTCATTCTTTTATAAAACACTAAAAGCTTGATGTGCTTGAAAGAGCTAACTCTGCTTTGGCAGAGGGGTGATTTAGGGGGCCTTGTTTTCCCTGGCCTGATAAGGTATTTGTTTTTTGGGTACATTCCACTTGGACTAGTCTTGCAGAGATGAAAACGAAAGTGAAACTTAAACATACCTGTTAATTTTCTTTCCTTGAGTCCTGCTAGACCAGTCCAGGGGGCACCCTGGAAAACTGTGGGGCTCACTTTCAAAGCACTTAGCCTTACAAAGTTCCGTAGATTACTGTGTAACTTTGTAAGTCTAAGTGCTTTGAAAATACGCCTTTATGTGGCACAAGGAATTTCTTTTGTTTTTAGCCTGCTCTCTGTCTCTGGTTTTGTATATAGTTTGTTGGCATTGGAGGGATGTGTTTTACACCTCTCTTGCACCTCTCATGCCCCGTCCTATAAGGCGTACCAATCCTGTGCCCACTCTGCCAAACGCCTCTGGCTGAAATCTCGTGCCCTTGTTGACTTTTTACACTTCAAGTTCATGCTGACCTCCTTCCAATCTGCTCTTTTGGTTGCCAAACAGGACTATTACATCCAGCTAACTATTTCTCTCAGCTCAAACCCTCGACTTCTCTTCACCACACTGAACTCTCTCCTCAAGGTGCCTCCATCTCCAACTCTCCCCTCACTATCTCCTCAAACCCTAGCCAAGTTCTTCCAAGACAAGGTTCAGAAGATAAACCTTGAATTCTCAACCAAGCCACCCCCACCTCTCCCTTCCCTTGTCCGTTCCCTTATCTCCCCAATCCCTCCGTCCTTTTCGTCCTTTCCCGAAGTCACTAATCAAGAAACAACACACCTTCTCTCCTCCTCTAAACGAACTATTTGTTCCTCTGATTCCATTCCTAACCACCTTCTGAACACCATCTCTCCTACTCTTACCCCTTTTATCTGTCATATCCTCAATCTTTCACTTTCCACTGCGACCGTTCACGATGCCTTCAAACATGCTGTGGTCACACCACTCCTTAAGAAGCCCTCACTTGACCCTACATGTCCTTCCAACTATCGACCCATCTCCCTCCTCCCCTTCCTCTCCAAGATACTTGAATGTGCCGTTCATCGCCGCTGTCTTGACTTTCTTTTATCTCATACCGTTCTTGACCCACTCCAATCTGGCTTTCGCCCTCTTCATTCAACTGAAACTGCAGTTACAAAAGTTTCTAATGACCTGTTACTGGCCAAATCCAAAGGTCACTATTCTATCCTCATCCTTCTTGATACACTGTCTTCACTTGGATTCCAGGGCTCTGTTCTTTCCTGGTTCTCCTCCTACCTCTCGCTTCGCACCTTTAGTGTATGCTGGTGGATCCTCTTCCACTTCTGTCCCACTACTAATTGGAGTACCTCAGGGTTCTGTTCTCGGTCCTCTCTTGTTCTCCATCTACACTTCCTCCCTTGGCTCTCTGATATAATCCCATGGCTTTCAATACCATCTCTACGCTGACGACTCCCAGATCTACCTCTCTACCCCCGAAATCTCAACCAGCATCCAGACCAATGTTTCAGCCTGCCTGTCTGATATCGCTGCTTGGATGTCTCAACGTCATCTGAAGCTTAACATGGCCAAGACTGAGCTTCTCATCTTTCCCCCTAAACCCACCTCTTCTCTCCCCCCTTTCTCTATTTCTGTGGATGGCACTCTCATTCTCCCTGTCTCATCAGCTCATAACCTTGGGGTCATCTTCGACTTCTCTCTCTCCTTCTCTGCTCACATTCAGCAGATCGCCAAAACCTGTCGTTTCTTTCTCTATAACATCAGCAAAATCCGTCCCTTCATCTCTGAGCACTCTACCAGAACCCTCATCCACACTCTTATCACCTCTTGCCTAGACTATTGCAACCTGCTTCTCACCGTCCTCCCACTTAGCCATCTCTCTCCTGTTCAATCAGTCCAAAACTCTGCTGCACGACTCATTTTCCGCCAAAATCGCTATGCTCACACTAGCCCTCTCCTCAAGTCACTTCAATGGCTCCCTATCCGTTTCCACATTCAATTCAAACTTCTTTTACTGACCTATAAGTGTATTCTCTCTACTGCTCCCCAGTACCTCTCCACTCTTGTCTCTCCCTACACCCCCCCTCGTGCACTCCGTTCTGTTGACAGATCTCTCTTGTCTGTCCCCTTCTCCTCTACTGCTAATTCCAGACTCCGTTCCTTCTATCTCGCTGCACCACATGCCTGTAATAAACTTCCTGAGCAAGTACGTCTAGCCCCATCTTTGGCCGTTTTCAAGTCCAATCTAAAAGCCCACCTCTTTGACGCTGCTTTTGAGTCCTAACCACTGCTCACTTGCCTGTACCTTTTATCCCCTCCTCTTTATTTCCTTTACCCCTTACCTGTCTTATTTAGATTGTGAGCTCTTTGAGCAGGGACTGTCTTTATGTGTATGGTGTACAGTGCTGCGTATGCCTTGTAGCACTATAGAAGTGTTAAGTAGTAGTAGTAGTACATGCTGCAGTGGTTTTGATGGGGTTTGCTTGGTGTGGTGGTGGTTTAGACCTGCTTTTGGCCGTGGCATACTTCAGAATTCCAGGTTGCATCAGCTCTTATGCTGATTATGTCACTGGAATAGTTCAGTATTTCTATCGCTATCTCCTGGTAGGTGGTTTCGACCCATTTGTCTGGACTGGTCTAGCAGGATTCAAGGAAAGAAAATTAACAGGTATGAATACATTTTTACTTTTTATATTACAGGGCCTAAAATCAACATTTCTCCATTTTAAAATTAAAGTGTCATGTGATACATGGAACAGACAGCACTGTGGCATTTTTAGAATAACTATTGTTCAAGTAGGAGTTAACCAGATAAGATATGTGTTTGAAGAGTTGCCATACTCTTAAATCAGTAATGATGATCTTGATTTTTTTTTCACCTTGCATATGCAATTCATTATGTCTGTGTAAAGTCTGACAGTGCTTCCCAGTCTTTCTGTGGTTGTTGCCCCATGATTGTAGCCAAATAAAATGATGCACATATGGAGAACGCATCTAGGTTGTGACCCTATATGTGGGTTTTATGACATAATTTTGGGTCCTATCCCACAGTTTGGGAAGCTCTGGTCAAAGAAAAATACATACCAACTGTGCAGTTTCTACAGGAGATGAGTACTTTGAGACAATTCAAGATATTGTTTGCTAGAAGTGCATGAGTAAAACATGGGTTTGAAACATGGTGGTCAGTGATATATTTTTTTTCCCCAGGTGGAGGACAAAACCATTTTTTATGAGGAGTTTGTTCATTTTCTTAAATACCCTATGGTAGTCTACAAGCGTGAGCTAGCTGTGGAGCGGGTAATGGATTTTGTGACTAGATTTATTACCTCTTTCTACCAACCAGAAAGTGAAGATGGCACGGAAGAGGAAGATGATGAAAATTCTCCTGTGAATTACTTGTTTAATTTTCTATTGAAGGTATCACATCTTAACACTCAGTTATGTAGCCTATGAATTTGTATCAAATGGAAAAAGTACATTTTAACAAACTTTCTATCTCTATGTACTGTATATTGCAAAGATGTGCATTGGGTTTTTTTCATGCCAACAAAACAGGAAAAAAACTAATGTTTTTTCATGTGTTAAATGTGCACTTTGCATGTTATTAATCAGATTGCTCCCATAATGAAAAAAATAGAAAAAACCCTGAACAAAATGTTTCTGTGTAAATGACATGGAAAGTGATAAATGAAAACTTGTGGGCTGAAATCTTTTCCTGTATTCATAAACAGGTGACGGAACAGGTACATTTACCTGATTATATAGATGGATATTTATTTGCACTTACCTGGTTTAAAAGTCTGGCTGGTTACCTGGCTAAACCTAGCCTGTTGGAATTGACTTTCTAGAGTTGGCTTAATTTAGCACTATACCAAAAAATTGAGGAAATGGATAGGAACAAAACTTCTCCGAGGACAAGCAGGCTGCTTGTTCTCACTGATGGGTGACGTCCTCGGCAGCCCCTCCAATCGGAATCTTCCTAGCAAAGTCCTTTGCTAGTCCTCGCGCGACCGCGCGCACCGCGCATGCGCGGCCGTCTTCCCGCCCGAAACCGGCTCGAGCTGGCCAGTCTTCTTTCGTCCGCACTCGGTACGGCTGTGTTTTTTGTCGTGTCGAGCCCCGGAGAGTCGACCTCGCGCGTCCGTGTTTTATTGACGTGTTTTTCTTCGGAAAAGTTTCTATATCTGTCGGGAAGTGCTCCGAAAACCCCCTTGGGTTTCATTTTCCCCTTCCCGTATTTCCAGTTTTGCCCCGGTAAGTTTTCTTTCGTCGTCGGGGTAGGCCTCTTTTCGGCCTCGGTCGAGATTTTTTCTCCCTTAAAGTTTTGGTGCTCCAAATTCGTCATTTCGGATTTTGACTTCGCCGGCATGATTTTTCCGCCCATGACATCGAAGCCTTCCAGCGGCTTCAAGAAGTGCACCCAGTGCGCCCGGGTAATCTCGCTCACTGATAGGCACTCTTCGTGTCTTCAGTGTCTGGGGGCCGAGCACCGTCCCCAGAACTGTAGTCTGTGTTCCCTGTTACAAAGGCGGACTCAAGTAGCGAGATTGGCCCAGTGGAACGTTTTGTTCTCGGGCGCTTCGTCGGCATCGGCACCGGGGTCATCGTGTGCATCGACGTCATCAGCGTCCAGACCTTCATCCTTGGCTGCCAGTGCATCGAGTGCATCGAGGCATCGGCCCTCTGCATCGGCACCGAGACATCGGATAGCTGCATCGACGTCGGTGGTACCGGGACCTCGTCTCCTGATGTCGTCGGACGGTGGTGCATCGAGTGGAGTGCAGGTGAGGGCTGTCCTTTCCCCTGCTGGTGGCGGTGAGCCCTCGGGTGGGTCTCCTCCTACCCTGAGGGCTCCTGCGGTACAGCCCCCCCCGAGATCGACCCTCTTCGGTCTCGGCCCCGAGGAAGCGACGGATGGATTCTACGTCCTCCTCGTCGGTGCCGGGAAGCTCCGGTGACATGCTTCGGAAGAAGTCGAAGAAGCATCGACACCGGTCCCCTTCCCGCGTCGGCACCGAGAGCTCTGGGTCGCCGAGGGAGTCGGCACCCAGCAGGCATCGGCACCGAGAGGATCGCTCACCCTCTGTTCAAGAGGTGTCGATGCGCTCCACTCTGGACAGCCCGGAACAGCCTCCACGCCCGGAACAGGTTCTGACGTCGACGCCTGCATCGACCTCCATGCCTTTCTCTGCAGCCGCTCTGAACGAGAGCCTCCGGGCCGTTCTCCCAGAGATTCTGGGAGAGCTGTTGCGCCCTACCCCTCCGGTACCGGCGGTGCTTGCGCCTCCGGTACCGTCGAGCATGGCGCCGGCTGGCCCATCGCCCGGGGTGAGGTCCCCGACGTCACGGTACCGACTGCGGCCACCTCCCAGGAGGGCTCCCCGACTACGTCGGCGGAGGGAGCTTCGCCGATGCGGGCGAGGGAGTCTACCTCTCGACGCCCCCATCGTGGACGTGGCTCCACGGAGTCGAGCCGGGCCCGGTTGCAGACGCAGGTCCGTGAACTTGTGTCTGACACCGAGGGTGAGGCCTCGTGGGAAGAAGAAGAAGATCCCAGATATTTCTCTGACGAGGAGTCTGAGGGTCTTCCTTCTGATCCCACTCCCTCTCCTGAAAGGCAGCTTTCTCCTCCCGAGAGTCTGTCTTTTGCTTCCTTTGTCCGGGAGATGTCTACGGCCATCCCCTTCCCGGTGGTTGTGGAGGACGAGCCCAGGGCTGAAATGTTTGAGCTCCTGGACTATCCTTCTCCACCTAAGGAAGCGTCCACTGTTCCCTTGCACCATGTCCTGAAAAAGACATTGCTTGCGAACTGGACCAAGCCATTAAGTAATCCCCACATTCCCAAGAAGATCGAGTCCCAGTACCGGATCCATGGGGACCCAGAGCTGATGCGCACTCAGTTGCCTCATGACTCTGGAGTTGTGGATTTGGCCCTAAAGAAGGCTAAGAGTTCTAGGGAGCATGCTTCGGCGCCCCCGGGCAAAGACCCTAGAACCTTAGACTCCTTTGGGAGGAAGGCCTACCATTCTTCTATGCTCGTGGCCAAGATCCAGTCTTACCAGCTCTACACGAGCATACACATGCGGAACAATGTGCGGCAGTTGGCGGGCTTGGTTGATGCTCTTCCCCCTGAGCAAGCCAAGCCTTTTCAGGAGGTGGTCAGGCAGCTGAAGGCGTGCAGAAAATTCCTGGCCAGAGGAGTTTATGACACTTTTGATGTTGCGTCCAGGGCCGCTGCTCAAGGTGTGGTGATGCGCAGGCTCTCATGGCTGCGTGCCGCCGACCTGGAGAATAGACTCCAGCAGCGGATTGCGGACTCGCCTTGCCGTGCGGACAACATTTTTGGGGAAAAAGTCGAGCAGGTGGTAGAGTCTCTCCACCAGCGGGACACCGCATTCGACAAGTTCTCCCGCCGGCAGCCTTCAGCATCTACCTCTACAGGTAGAAGATTTTTCGGGGGAAGGAAGACTGGTCCCTATGCTTCTGGTAAGCGTAGGTACAATCCTCCTTCCCGACAGCCTGCGGCCCAGGCTAAGCCCCAGCGCGCTCGCTCTCGTCAGCAGCGTGCGCCTCAGCAAGGCCCCGCGACTCCCCAGCAAAAGCAAGGGGCGAGCTTTTGACTGGCTCCAGCAGAGCATAGCCGACATCCCAGTGTCAGTGCCGGGCGACCTGCCGGTCGGGGGGAGGTTGATAGCTTTTCACCAAAGGTGGCCTCTCATAACCTCCGATCAGTGGGTTCTGCAAATAGTCCGGCAAGGATACACCCTCAATTTGGCCTCAAAACCTCCAAATTGTCCACCGGGAGCTCAGTCTTACAGCTTCCAGCACAAGCAGGTACTTGCAGAGGAACTCTCCGCCCTTCTCAGCGCCAATGCGGTCGAGCCCGTGCCATCCGGGCAGGAAGGGCTGGGATTCTATTCCAGGTACTTCCTTGTGGAAAAGAAAACAGGGGGGATGCGTCCCATCCTAGACCTAAGGGCCCTGAACAACTATCTCGTAAAAGAAAAGTTCAGGATGCTTTCCCTGGGCACCCTCCTCCCCATGATTCAGCAAAACGATTGGCTATGCTCTCTGGACTTGAAGGATGCCTACACTCACATCCCGATACTGCCAGCTCACAGACAGTATCTGCGATTTCAGCTGGGCACACGCCACTTCCAGTACTGTGTGCTACCCTTTGGGCTCGCCTCTGCGCCCAGGGTGTTCACAAAGTGCCTGGCTGTGGTAGCAGCGGCACTTCGCAGGCTGGGGGTGCATGTGTTCCCATATCTCGACGATTGGCTGGTGAAGAACACATCCGAAGCAGGAGCCCTGCAGTCCATGCAGATGACTATTCGCCTCCTGGAGCTACTGGGGTTTGTGATAAATTACCCAAAGTCCCATCTTCTCCCAGTGCAGAAACTCGAATTCATAGGAGCTCTGCTGGATTCCCGGACGGCTCGCGCCTATCTCCCAGAGGCGAGAGCCAACAACCTGTTGTCCCTCGTCTCGCGGGTGCGAGCGTCCCAGCAGATCACAGCTCGGCAGATGTTGAGATTGCTGGGCCACATGGCTTCCACAGTTCATGTGACTCCCATGGCCCGTCTTCACATGAGATCTGCTCAATGGACCCTAGCCTCTCAGTGGTATCAGGCTGCTGGGGGTCTAGAAGACGTGATCCACCTGTCCACGAGTTTTCTCGAATCCCTGTATTGGTGGACAATCTGGTCCAATTTGACTCTGGGACGTCCTTTCCAAATTCCTCAGCCACAAAAAGTGCTGACCACGGATGCGTCTCTCCTGGGATGGGGAGCTCATGTCGATGGGCTTCACACCCAAGGAAGCTGGTCCCTCCAGGAACGCGATCTGCAGATCAATCTTCTGGAGTTACGAGCGATCTGGAACGCTCTGAAGGCTTTCAGAGATCGGCTGTCCCACCAAATTATCCAAATTCAGACAGACAACCAGGTTGCCATGTACTATGTCAACAAGCAGGGGGGCACCGGATCTCGCCCCCTGTGTCAGGAAGCCGTCAGCATGTGACTCTGGGCTCGCCGTCTCGGCATGGTGCTCCAAGCCACATACCTGGCAGGCGTAAACAACAGTCTGGCCGACAGATTGAGCAGGATCATGCAACCTCACGAATGGTCGCTCAGTTCCAAAGTAGTGCGACAGATCTTCCAGGCGTGGGGCACCCCCCTGGTGGATCTCTTTGCATCTCGAGTGAACCACAAAGTCCCTCAGTTCTGTTCCAGGCTTCAGGCCCACGGCAGGCTGGCATCGGATGCCTTCCTCCTGGACTGGGGGGAGGGTCTGCTGTATGCTTATCCTCCCATTCCTCTGGTGGGGAAGACTTTGTTGAAACTCAAGCAAGACCGAGGCACCATGATTCTGATTGCTCCCTTTTGGCCGCGTCAGATCTGGTTCCCCCTTCTTCTGGAGTTGTCCTCCGAAGAACCGTGGAGATTGGAGTGTTTCCCGACCCTCATCACACAGGACGAAGGGGCGCTTCTGCATCCCAACCTCCAGTCTCTGGCTCTCACGGCCTGGATGTTGAGGGCGTAGACTTTGCCTCTTTGGGTCTGTCAGAGGGTGTCTCCCGCATCTTGCTTGCTTCCAGGAAAGATTCCACTAAGAGGAGTTACTTCTTTCAATGGAGGAGGTTTGCCGTCTGGTGTGACAGCAAGGCCCTAGATCCTCGCTCTTGTCCTACACAGACCCTGCTTGAATACCTTCTGCACTTGTCTGAGTCGGGTCTCAAGACCAACTCTGTAAGGGTTCACCTTAGTGCAATCAGTGCATACCATTACCGTGTGGAAGGTAAGCCGATCTCAGGACAGCCTTTAGTTGTTCGCTTCATGAGAGGTTTGCTTTTGTCAAAGCCCCCTGTCAAGCCTCCTACAGTGTCATGGGATCTCAATGTCGTTCTCACCCAGCTGATGAAACCTCCTTTTGAGCCACTGAATTCCTGCCATCTGAAGTACTTGACCTGGAAGGTCATTTTCTTGGTGGCAGTTACTTCAGCTCGTAGAGTCAGTGAGCTTCAGGCCCTGGTAGCCCAGGCCCCTTACACCAAATTTCATCATAACAGAGTAGTCCTCCGCACTCACCCTAAGTTTCTGCCGAAGGTTGTGTCGGAGTTCCATCTGAACCAGTCAATTGTCTTGCCAACATTTTTCCCCGTCCTCATTCCTGCCCTGCTGAACGTCAGCTGCACACATTGGACTGCAAGAGAGCATTGGCCTTCTATCTGGAGCGGACACAGCCCCACAGACAGTCCGCCCAATTGTTTGTTTCTTTTGATCCCAACAAGAGGGGAGTGGCTGTAGGGAAACGCACCATATCCAATTGGCTAGCAGATTGCATTTCCTTCACTTACGCCCAGGCTGGGCTGGCTCTTGAGGGTCATGTCACGGCTCATAATGTTAGAGCCATGGCTGCGTCGGTAGCCCACTTGAAGTCAGCCACCATGGAGGAAATTTGCAAAGCTGCGACGTGGTCATCTGTCCACACATTCACATCTCATTACTGCCTGCAGCAGGATACCCGACGCGACAGTCGGTTCGGGCAGTCAGTTCTTCAGAACCTGTTTGGGCTTTAGGATCCAACTCCAACCCCCGAGGGCCCTGTTTGTTCTGTTCCAGGCTGCACTCTCAGTTAGTTGGTAAATTTTTTAGGTCAATCTCAGTTATGTCCTCGCCGTTGCGAGGCCCAATTGACCATGGTTGTTGTTTTGAGTGAGCCTGGGGGCTAGGGATACCCCATCAGTGAGAACAAGCAGCCTGCTTGTCCTCGGAGAAAGCGAATGCTACATACCTGTAGAAGGTATTCTCCGAGGACAGCAGGCTGATTGTTCTCACAAACCCGCCCGCCTCCCCTTTGGAGTTGTGTCTTCCCTTGAAGTGTATTGTCTTGCTACATACTGGACTGGCCGGCTCGAGCCGGTTTCGGGCGGGAAGACGGCCGCGCATGCGCGGTGCGCGCGGGCGTGCGAGGACTAGCAAAGGACTTTGCTAGGAAGATTCCGATTGGAGGGGCTGCCGAGGACGTCACCCATCAGTGAGAACAATCAGCCTGCTGTCCTCGGAGAATACCTTCTACAGGTATGTAGCATTCGCTTTAACGTCACTAGATAAAAGTTTTTTTTCTCCACAAAATCTCAAACGTGCATAAGTACGCCAAAAAAATATTTATTCAGTCTTTACAAAGTTTAACAAGAGTACTGTTCAAAATTGCTAAAAATCTAATGGAGCTCATATAAGAAATCCAAAAATTCAAAATTTTGATGAATCTTGAAAGCGCCTGTTCAAGCCATAGTAATGCTGAACATGTCAGTATTTTACTCCATGCTCAGACTTAGTCTGCCGACGGGACCCATTTCACCAACTTTAACGGCTTCATCAGGGTCAAATACATTACAGGCTTCAAATTTGGAAAACCTGAGTATAGATGTGAAGTGGTGCCCCCCCCCCCCCCCCCCCCCCCCCCCCGGATGACTCCTGGGTTACCAGGGCATCTGTAACCTGCTCTAGTTGGCCTCAGCTCTTCTCTCCTGCCTCTCTAATAAAAAAATAAAATAAAAAAAAAAAGGAGGGGGGGAGGAAACCAAATGGAGGATCGCTTACCAGCGCTGCAATCTCTGTATGGGGGCATTGTCTGTTACCGGCCTTGGTGCACGGATGTCGGTGCTGTCAGAAGCCTCGCAGCGCTGCTTATGGTGTGGGAGCCGGATGCAATGTCGGTGCGTAGGAGGGCGCGCCTGAGTCAGGGCCGGTGATTGCAGGGAGCCCGGGGTTATCTAGTAGCACGAAGGACCTGGACTTGGTTTTGTTGGGGAACCCCGGGCCCAATTTTGAAGCTCCCTCCTGCGGGTTCCATTTTTTGGCTGCCGTGCTCTTCACTGCACATGGCTGCAGGAGATGTGCAGCCTGTTCAGTCTTTGGGGGGGGGGGGGGGGTTGGATCCTGAGTTGTCAGAAGACCTGGGGCAGCTATCAGGCAGCCATGAAGCCCCTTTCTCCCCGGAATTTGTGCTTCTTATGCACAAAGCCGTCTTATTAAAGAGGTCGGGGGTTCCCCTTAGGAGTCCTTTTCCTTGCCTCTACCGCTTTTGGCGAAGCGGTGTTAGGCCTTAGATTTTGATGACGTCTCAATGGCATTGGACACAGATGATCCCCTCGTACCTGAGGTCCCCTCTCAAGGAGACGCCGAGTTCTTGGAAGAAGGAGAGTTCTCCCGAAGGAAGAGGGAGATGATCCCACAGCAGCCTGTTCTGAAAGGAGCAACTTCCCGCCCTGATTATCAGAGTGCCCGAGGTGTTGAATATTTCCTCGCCTGATGCTGCGACTGGTCCGCCACACGCCCTCTCTATCATGTCGGGGACCAGGATTCCCGTGAAATCTTTTCACATGCGTGAAGCTATGAAGATCCTCATCTCGGTGAAATGGGATACACCGGATGTGGGATTGAGTAACATGAGCAATGGCATGTCTCTACGTCCTGCCGGTGGTAGATTTGGAGCCCTTGCGGCTTCCCCCTGTAGACTCGTTAATCATGACAGTGACGAAAAAGACCACATTAGCGGTGGAAGGATCCCCAGGACCGTAAGTTGGAGGCATCCCTCAAGCTTGCGTTTGAGGTGGCGGCGTTAAGTCTCCAGGCATCCATCTGTGGCTTTCTTTCGTGGGTGCAAAGAGCTTCCTCGGCAGACGACCTCCTTAGGGATCTTCTGGCCCTGGAGTCTGGACTGGCCTGTCTGGCGGATCTGCTTTACAGTCTGTTACGGGTATTGGCCAAGGAGGTGTCCTTGGTAGTGACGGCTCGTCGCTGGATATGTTTACGCCATTGGGCAGCGGATGTGGCCTCAAAGTCGAGACTGGCAAAGGTTTTTTTTTCTTTGGGGGAAGCTTCTCTTCAGCGAAGATCTAGAAAAGATTGAGAAAGCGTTGGGTGACTCTAAGGGTCAGCGCTTGCCCAAAGACAGCTCGAAGACCAGTTCTCGATCAGGGCCTCCCCATTCCTGGTTTTGGGAGGCAAGACAAGACAAATACTGTCCAGGGCGCACGAGGTCTTTTCAGAACTACTACTTATCATTTCTAAAGCGCTACTAGACATACGCAGCGCTGTACACTTGAACATGACGAGAGAGTCCCTGCTCGACAGAGCTTACAATCTAATTAGGACAGACAAACAGGACAAACAAAAGATAAGGGAATATTAAAGTGAGGATGATAAAATAAGGGTTATGAACAAGTGAATAAGGGTTAAGAGCTAAAAGCAGCATCAAAAAGGTGAGCTTTTAGCTTAGATTTGAAGACGGCCAGAGATGGAGCTTGACATACCGGCTCAGGAAGTCTATTCCAGGCATATGCTGCAGCAAGATAAAAGGAACGGAGCCTGGAGTTAGCAGTGGAGGAGAAGGGTGCAGATAAGAGAGATTTACCCAGTGAGTGGAGTTCCTGGGGAGGAATGTAGGGAGAGATGAGAGTGGAGAGGTACTGAGGAGCTGCAGAGTGAATGCACTTATAGGTCAATAAGAGGAGTTTGAACTGTATGCGGAAACAGATAGGAAGCCAGTGAAGTGATTTGAGGAGAGGGCTAATATGAGCATAACGACACTGGCGGAATATTAGTTGTGCAGCAGAATTTTGAACAGATTGAAGAGGAGAGAGATGGCTAAGTGGGAGACCTGTGATAAGAGTGTGGATGAGGGTTCTGGTAGTGTGCTTGAGAAACTTAGGTTTCAGCAGAAGTCACAGTCCTTTCGGGGCAAGCGCCGGCCCACAGTGATGGGGCCCCGGCTCATTCTCTTCCAGTGGTAGGGGTTCAGTTGTCCCATTTTCTGGGTGAATGGGCCAGGGTAACTTCAGATGAATAGGGAAGTAATACGAGGCGAGTACAAACTACAGTTTTTCTGGTCCTTGGCAGATTTTTTTTTCTCGAGTCTCCATGCAAAGCAGCAGCTAAGGTGGTGGTGGTGCAAGACATACTGGCGGAATTGCTGTGGCTAGGGGCAGTGTGGCCCATACCCCCAGAGGACTGTGGCCGAGGTTGTTACTCTATTTACTTTGTGGTCCCCAAAAAGGGCGTGTCTTTTCGCCTTGTGCTAGATCTCAAATTCATCAACAAGGCCTTATGGGTTCGGCATTTCCAAATGGAAACGTTGCGCTTGGTCATTGCTGCGGTCAATCGGGGGAGTTCTTGGCAGTTCTTGATCCGAAGGAGTATCTACACGTCTTCATTTGCCCGCCTCATCAGCGCTTTCTATGATTTGTGCTACTCGGGCAACACCTGCAGTTCCAGGCTATGCCCTTCAGACTCCCTACAGCATCCAGAACCTTTTCAAAGGTCATGGGAGTTGTAGCGGCAGAACTCCAGAAGGAGGGGGGATTCAGGTGTATCCCTATTCGAACGATTGGCTCGTTCGGGCACAGTCCTACGAAGAGATTAAAGGCCACAGACAGAGTGATCGGTCTATTTCAGTCCTTGAGCTGTGAAAAAGTAGCTGCCTACTTAATCGACCAATGGTCCAAATTTAATTTAGTCAGCTGATTGAACATAGCCAGGCTTGACTGCAGCCAGCCTTGTTGAATCTAAACTACCATGAGAGTGAAGTAGTTACCACAATGTTTCTACAAGAACACTATGTAACGATCAAAGGAAATTCCAGAAGAGAGGTGAATAAAAAGATTGTTGAAATATATCAGTCTGGGAAGTGTTAGAGCTATTTCTAAAACTATGGGACTCCACTGAACTACAGTGAGAGCCATTATCTTCAAATAGAGAAGACTTGGGACAGTGGTGAATCGTCCCCTGAATATCCGGCCTACCAAAATTACTCAAGATGCAGTTGACAACTCATCCAGGCAGTCGCAAAACTTTCCAGAAGAACATCCGAAGAACCGCAGGCATCCTTGATCTTAGCTAAGGTCAGTGTTAATGACTCTACAATAAGAGGGAGACAGGGCAAAAAGGAGATTCATGGGAGAGTAGCAAGATGAAAACGGTTGTTATCCAAAAATAACATCATTGCTAATCTTACATTTGCGAAAACACACTTGGATGATCCCTTTATCTTTTGGGATAATGTTCTACAGACAGAAGTCAAAAGTGAAACTCTTTGGATGAGACTGATCCTATTAAGTCTGTTGTAAAGGAAAGGATTCTACAGTAAGAACACGATATCAACAGTCAAACATGGTGGTAGTGTGATATGGGAATGCTTTGCTGCTTCAGGACTTGGAAAGCTTGCCATTATTGAAGGAACCATGAATTTTGCACTGTTCTAGAAAAGTCTTAAGGAGAATATCATTCTGTTAATGATCTGAAGCATAATTTGGATCATTGACTTGGCTGCATATCTGAAACAAAAAGCAAGTCTGAATGGATGAGGAGAAAAAAAATTAAAAAAAATTTTGGATTGGCCTAGTCAAAGTCCTGACTTGAACCCAATAGAGATGGTGTGCAGGATCTGAAATGAGCAGTTCATGCACAAAAACCTATAAATGTGTCTGAATTGAAGCAGTTCTGCAAAGAAGAGTGGGCTAAGATTCCTCAACAGTGATGTGAAAGACTAGTATCAAATTATAGGAAGTTTGGTTGCAGTTATTGCTACAAAAAGTGGTGCAACCAGTTAAGTTTAGACATTTACTACTACTACTATTTAGCATTTCTATAGCGCTACAAGGCGTACGCAGCGCTGCACAAACATAGAAGAAAGACAGTCCCTGCTCAAAGAGCTTACAATCTAATAGACAAAAAAAAAAATAAAGTGAGCAAATCAATTAATGTGAATGAGAAGGAAGAGAGGAGGGTAGGTGGAGGCGAGTGGTTACGAGTCAAAAGCAATGTTAAAGAGGTGGGCTTTCAGTCTAGATTTAAAGGTGGCCAAGGATGGAGCAAGACGTAGGGGCTCAGGAAGTTTATTCCAGGCGTAGGGTGCAGCGAGACGGCGCGAAGTCTGGAGTTGGCAGTAGTGGAGAAGGGAGCAGATAAGGATTTATCCATGGAGCGGAGTGCACGGGAAGGGATGTAGGGAAGGATGAGTGTGAAGAGATACTGGGGAGCAGCAGAGTGAGTACATTTATAGGTTAGTAGAAGAAGTTTGAACAGGATGCGAAAACGGATAGGGAGCCAGTGAAGGGTCTTGAGGAGAGGGGTAGTATGAGTAAAGCGACCCTGGCGGAAGACGAGACGGGCAGCAGAGTTTTGAACCGACTGGAGAGGGGAGAGGTGACTAAGTGGGAGGCCAGCAAGAAGCAGATTGCAGTAGTCTAAACGAGAGGTGACAAGGGTGTGGATGAGGGTTTTGGTAGAGTGCTCGGAAAGAAAGGGGCGGATTTTACGGATGTTGTAAAGAAAGAAACGACAGGTCTTGGCAATCTGCTGGATATGAGCAGAGAAGGAGAGAGAAGAGAAGTTACTTTTTCACGTGAGTGTTGTGAGTTGGTTAGCTTTGTTCCTTAAACAAATGAAATAAGAATTTTAGAAATTGTTTACCCAGGTTCCCTTTATCTAATATTGTAGTTTGTTTAAAGATTAGAAACTGTTCAATGTTGCATATCTCTTATGCACATGCACCTGTATACCCAAAGAAGTACCTGCACATTCTGATACTCCCACTCATCTGTTGCCCAAAGACACACAGCTCTACCCATTCCCCCTCCTCCCCTACCACCTTTACCTCAATATATACACACATAACAACACTCATAAGTTCCTTCCCACAGCCATTTGCTTGACAGAAGATTTTGGTGACCTATAAGTACTGTCATTGGAAAAGACAAGGGATATGGTTCAAATTTTCTGTGTCCTCCCTTCTCTCCACCCACCCCAAACAGACACACAAAGGGAAATCTGAGCAGCTCTTCATTCTGTAAGAATCTGAAGTAGATCCCTTACAAGTTGGGGTTCTTCTTTCCTTCTTGGACCAGGAGAAAGATCTTCATGCTTTCAATTGCCTTTGCAAACTTATCCCTTGTGGGTTTTTTTTTCCCTGTTAATGGCTGGTTATGTGGTATCCATGGTTCAAAACTAAATTCAAAAAAGAGGTAATCTCCCAAAATCGATAATAAATATCAAATATCAAAACAAAGTAGGGAGATTTCGATATGTGGCATCACAAGACAGCACTATTCTTTAATCTTATCATTTATAAAAATAGAGTATTTATTTAGAGGAGAAAGCCTCTAGAAGCCTCCAGTAAATACTTTTATAATTTTTATGGTTTTGTAATTTACTTCGGAGAGCTGGGCTTCATCATCATTGGCTTTCAAAACCCCTTTAAATCACCAATCTTATTATCATGTAACCGTTTTTTCTTATAATTACATGAACTAGCACCAGTATTTTTCTATTTAGCTACTTAGTTTAAAGCGGTGTTGGTTATTAATTTGTCTACTGCAAATCTGGTCGAACCCCGACCTACGATGGCCGTCGTTTTGAAAGACCTGCTTCAGGGTACGGTGGTTCGTTGTATCTCCGCTACGGTACGTGCTAGAACTTTTTACAAATTTATAGAACACTAATACTTTTGTGGGTAAGTGCCAGCAGAGTGCCTCAGTACTCTTTCTGGAGAGTAGCTTAATGTCTAGTGCAGTGGGCTGAGAACCTGGGAAACTGGGTTCGATTCCCACTGCAGCTCTTTGTGACTCTGGACAAGTCATTTAACCTTACTTTGCCTCATATTATATACAAATACTTACTTTGTATCTAATATGTAAAACCACTTTGATTTGTAACCACAAAAGGCACTATGTCATATCTCTTCCTCCCCCCCCCCCCCCCCCCCCCCCCACCACACACACACTGGGCAAGGGTATAGGGAAGGGATTTAACACACAACTGTAATGCAGGTGTTAACATAAGCAAAGCATGTAAGAAGCATGAACAGTTTGCCACTTATGCATACAACTTAAAGAATACACTAAGGTACATGGGCCCTTGCTGCATTTAGTGTCTATGGCTGGTGTAACTGTACGCACACACATGTTGGAAGCACTGATGCTAGGCAACGCTAGTATTTTATAATGGATGGATCCGGGAGCCCAGATGCCATTATAGAACAGACTTTTACTGTGTAGCATTGGGATGCCTAAACAGAGGTGCCCAGTTATAGACCTGCCTTCTATATGGCTCAAAATGAGGGCTTAAGCAACCTGTGCAGATGAAGAGGATCCACCTGATTCAGCAGTAGTGGCAATAGCAATACTGGGCAACAAAATGGTGGGCAGGATATATATGTACTATTTCTGCTGGGGGATCTTGGGAGTGGGAATTAGGAAGGTTGAGGTTGCTAATAGCTTGGTAGAAAGGGTTGAGATAACTCGGACAGAAGGGAGAGAGGGAAGGACTGAGAAGGGACACTGTGTGGTGGATGGAAGGAGGAAGGAATAGAGAAGATGGGATAGGAGGGATTAAAAAGCAGAATGAGAGAAGGATGGGGTGAAAGAGATAACAGGGCTTACAAGGTGGTGGGGAAGACTGGTGGGAAGCCTGTGCCACATTTGACGAGTGAAGCAAAGAGGTAATCATGACCCTAGCATGCTGCTGACTGTTCATGTGAGAAAAAGGGAGGGGGTTGCTATCTTCTGCCTGTTCCAGAAGTCTCTCTCCCTCAGTGATACATTAGAAGCTTTCTTTTCCTGTGGAAACAGTAAGTTAGGCCCTAAAAAAACTGTGGCAGATCTGACAAGATACTCTTCCTCAGCTCTTGAACATTTTTTGTTTTTTTTTGTGTTTGGGGGGGGGGGGGGGAATGGGTTCATGGGAGGGGGTAAGAAGGCTCAGCTGCTGTCTCCTAGAGTTTAAAAAAAAAGTTTGTAAAGGCTTGGATTAATGATTGCATTTTTGTATAATGCTGTAAATCTACTGGCATTATAGAAACTAGTAATAGGAATTTTCATTTACATGATCCCTTAGATATGTACTGTAATGGGTCATGCGCTATGTTTTGTTACAGAATTGTTAGAAATACTGTATGAAAAATATCACAGGCACAGGTTAACATATGTTACGTTTTTTTTTTTTTTTTTCCCCCCTAGTCACACAATGCAAACAGTCAGGCTGTTAGGTTTCGAGTATGCCAACTGATTAATAAACTGTTGGGAAGCTTGCCAGAAAATGCCCAAATTGATGATGATCTGTTTGATAAAATCCATGATACCATGCTGATTCGCCTAAAAGACAAAGTACCAAATGTGAGAATCCAGTCAGTACTGGCTCTGGCTAGACTTCAGGACCCTCAGGACGAGAACTGCCCTGTAACTAATGGTAAGATTTAGACATGTGTATTTATTGTGACTCTATAAAACCTTGGCAAATAATTTATATAAAACATCAAATGTAATTTGCTGAACATATGTTCTCCTTTTAGAAACATTAAAATTAAGGTTCATTTTGTCCATGTTTAGAATTTGCAACAAAAAAGTTCCGTCATTGGAACTTTGTTACTTAAAAATGTGTCTGAACTCTAGGCAAATGTTTCCCATTTTTCCCAAATACTATATTATGGTAGATTTTCTTTTAGATCATAATAAACAGTGATAGTACTTTTACCCTCATTATGGTTTTCAGTTATGATGCTATATGCTAAGAGAAATTATTTGTCTTTTAGCTTACTTACTTTTACTTGAAAATGACTCCAATCCGGAAGTGAGGCGTGCTGTTTTGTCCTGTATTGCTCCATCTGCCAAGACACTGCCTCAAATTGTAGGCCGCACTATGGATATAAAGGATGTTGTCAGAAAACTAGCATATCAGGTGAATAAGATCTTCAAATTCTGGGCTGACTTGATGGATCATTAGCAGTTTTTGTATGCTACTGTTTAGAAGGTCCATGTTCTGTTTTCAGGCTTGATTTTCATTTCTTGCATTGACTGCAAGATCCTGTGAAGGTTGTGTTTGTAGACTGTAGTGTTTGTTACTAATGCTGTCTAGCTATAGCTGCAGTGTATTTGTATCACATTTCAAAGGGAGTGTGATCTATGCTTCCTGATCAGTAATAGTCATAGCATTGGCTTGTCTAAGGTATTTGTGAATGAAGATACAAGGTGCCATTGCCCAAATGGGGGCCATTTTCAACGAAGCTGGAAATGCAAAGGAGAAGATGGAAACTGCCAGACCAAAAATAAAATGACAAAAAAAAAATCTGAATCTTAGCTGCTTAGACTGTAAGATTTAGATCAAGCCCCATTCTGTGTAGTTGATGATCAAACTGCAATTTCTTATGTATTGGATGTGATCAATAATAGTCACGATTATAAAAATGATTTGTTTTAAAAATACATTTTTTTCTTGAAATTTTTACAGACCTATAAATTGGGCAAGACTGATAAAGCTTTCTGATTTGAAATAGTCTCATGCATAAAAGTTTAATGGCTTAATTTGAATCTAGTTGTGCTTATTACTCTTTCCAAACTGAAATGGCTATCACTGTGAAACTTGAGGCACCTTTACCAAAGTGTGTTAAGCAGCTAGCATAGATTTTTACATATTAGCGTGGACTTGAGCTAATGTCTACTGGACATTAAAACCAGCAGCATAGGACAAAATATGTGCTAGCTACTTAACATGGGTAGGGGGTGGGATCTGGGTGTGACTTGAGTGGGTTGTAGTTGTGGCTGGCTGTGACATCATGCAGGACAATACTGCATGCTAGCGGTCACGACTGACGATCTCATGGCTGGACTTACCACCTCAAGAGGATACGATAAATACAGCTGTGCTACCAGCAATCTGGTAGCGCTACAACAGCCCAGTTGCCAAAGGTTCATGGCCCACACCTTCAGTCTGCTTCCATGATCTCCTTGATGGCATCACCAAACCCCCCAACATTACATCTCTTCACTTGCCCCACCCACAAGTTGCAAGGCAATCCTCCATCCCTACAGCTTATCTGGACATAGTCCATGGTGTAGTGGGTTGGGATGGGAGAGGTCCCCCTCTATTCCTGCCCTATCCAACTCATGACTCAAAATGGCTGCCATGACCCTTAGCAGTAGTCTTTCGGTAGGATGCTCCCTAGCATTAGTACCACGAGACTACTGCTAAGAGTCATGATAGCCACTTTGAATTTCAGAGCTGGGCGGGAGTGCAGGGACACTGCTCCCATTTTGTTCCATTAGAGTACAAGGGACCACTTCTGGGTAAGTCCTGGGGGATGGAGTAGAGTGGAGTGGGGGAAAGTTTCCTTGCAAATTATGGGCACAGTGTGGTTCAGGAAGAGGGGCATATCGGTGGTAGCCAGTTGGAGGGAGGGTGCAATTGGAGGGGGGGGATTGTGGGAGTTAAAATAGGTAATCAGATGTGGAGAGCACTACCATGGCACTTTTGTGAATATTTTCTTTATTTATGCATGTGTGCTTGTATAATGTTACAATACCTGTAGTGCCAGATAGCGTGGGCCCCTGCTCTGTCACTGCATGTAATACAGGGCAGATGCTGGATATGCTGTACAGGCTTTGCAGTTATTGTGCGTTAGTTTTTGCAACTAATACATAGTAAGTGCAAAACCTTACCACACGTTAGTAAAAGAGTGCCTTAGTTTAAAACACTATTTTCCAAATAGAATTTGTCAAAATAGAGGTCATTCCTTAAATCTGTGAAAAAAATGTAAAAAACTATTTCATTGCTGTGTAGTCTGAAACTATTTATTTATTTGTTACATTTGTATCCCACATTTTCCCATCTATTTGCAGGCTCAATGTGGCTTACGTAGCGCCAGAGAGGTGTTACAGGCTCCGGGGTAAACAAATACAAGGTGATGTGTTAGGATAGGTTCATGTGGTAGGACCACATAAAAGACTCGTTCAGTGGAAGAGTTGTGTAATGTCCATTATGATCTTTTGTGATGTTGTGTCGCAGGGATCAGCCATTTATGTTGGATCGGTAGGGTATGCCTTTTTAATCAGGTGAGTTTTTAGTGTTTTTCTGAAGTGTAGGTGGTCGTACGTGGTTTTCAAGGCTTTTGACAGTGCATTCCACAGTTGTGCGCTGATGTACGAAAAACTGGATGCGTAGATTGATTTATATTTGAGTCCTTTGCATCGTGGGTAGCGTAGATTTAGGTACGTTGATTCGGATGTATTTGTGGTTGGTAGATCAGGTCTGTCATATATTCCAGTGCTTCACCATAGATAAATTTTGTGAACCATAGTACAGATTTTGAAGGCAATGTGTTCTTTGATTAGAAGCCAGTGAAGTTTTTCGCGGACGGGTTTTGCGCTTTCAAATCGTGTTTTTCCGAAGATGAGTCTTGCTGCCATATTTTGCGCGGTCTGAAGTTTCTTTAAGGTTTGTTCTTTGCATCCCGCATAGATTCCATTGCAATAGTCTAGATGGCTTAGTACCATTGATTGTATCAGGTTGTGAAAGGTTTCCCTCGGGAAGAATTGTTTTACGCGTTTGAGTTTCCACATTGAGTAGAACATCTAAGTATGGTTGATACAGCAGGAAATACTTTGCAGTATGCTGAGGACTATGCCATTTTAGGGCCTTGAGAAAGTTGACTATAGTATCTCAAAATATAATTTAAAATAAAAAAAAAACCAACTTTTATTTTAAAGGTTCTGTCAGAAAAGATTCATATGCGAGCTTTGTCTATTGCGCAGAGAGTTCAACTTTTGCAGCAAGGACTAAATGATAGATCAGGTAAGATTTTTCCTGCTTATTTTTCATAATAGTTGAGGCACCAGTCCTCAAGAATTTGACCAAAAACTTGTTAAATTAAGTTACTAGCATGAAGTACAAGCATTTACTGTGTAGTATCCCCTGCCCCTAGCCTGGTGTGCCAAGTATATCTCATTTTTCTTTACTTCCCTTCATTCCTACATCTTTGCATTCTGTTCCTCTCCCTTTGGTTCTTTTTTTCTCTTAATCAGAGTATTAACTCCGCAAATATTCCATGTAGTCATCTTTAAGGCAATCATCAGGACGAGGGATCTTTGGCAAGGCTATGAACCTTTCCACACTGGGCAGACATTTGAACACACTTAATTACAGTTAAATATAGTGAGACAGCAAAATGGTATGGGTGCACAAAGAAAGTAAGCATGACAAAAGCACTACACATCCAACCCTTCCCCCACCATATACTCAAACTTTCCATTCCTGCTGAAAAATGTATAAACTGAACTCTCCTGAATCCCTCCCCCTTACAAGAAATGTGTGTCCATAAAAATTCACAAGCCCCTCAAGAATAATGAAAACAGTCCCCCCCCCCCCATTATATCACCAGCAGTAGACCATCAATCATGGTCTCTCATAAACAGATATTTTTTAACTTTTCACTGTAAATGTGAAGAGGTGTCCATTGTGCCAACTCCATCACTCAATAATACTTAGATTGCATGCAAGGAATTGATCTCCTGTCTAGGATGGCATACAGCTCCTCTATTACAGGTGCTTTAAATAGTTAACATATTTTCATGTATGAGAATGTAAATGTGTTCCTGTTTGAGCAGATGCTGTGAAGGAGGTAATGCAAAAGAAACTGCTTCAAGCCTGGCTACGTTTCTGTGACGGGGATGTTCTAGAATTACTTCATCGTTTGGATGTTGAAAACTGCTCTGAAGTGGCCATCTCAGCACTTAATGTTATGTTTGCCTTGTCACCTATTAATGAGCTGGTACAAAATTGCAAAAATCTTGATGACAGGTAAATATTTTTCATATAATGAAAAGCTAATGTTCATTGCTTTAAAAAAAGAAATTTTACGTCTGTAATTACAGCTCTAATCCTAAGTGTTGCTAGTCTCAGCAAAGATGATTCTGTACCATATTAAAAATAGAATCCTGGTTTTAAAATAATCTTGTGGTTTGCCACGATTTTCAAAAGCAAATAGCATGCATTTAATATTTATGTTTTGGAAAATGTTTTGATATTTGTTGCTGCCTTCCTTTTCATCTAGCTAGACCAGGGGTTCTTAACCCAGTCCTCAGGACACACCTAGCCAGTTGTGTTTTTAGGACATCCATAATGAATATGCACGATAGAGATCTTTATACAATGAAGGCAGTGCATGCAAATTTATCTTATGTATGTTCATTGTGGATATCCTGACTGTGTTGAGAACCCCAGAGCTAGAACAATACAAACCAGGAGTTATGTCCTCCAACCAGCAGATGGGAGATTGAGGAAAAACTGACAGGTTTCTAGTGTCATCACCGGTATAAGTATAGGTGTAGCCTGGAGCTAGTCTGTATTTCTCTATCTCCAGCAGATGGTGCAAGTTGGACTGGTACAGCTATCTAGTTCGTTTGTTTTAATTTTTGGAGGCCTGACTCCCACGAACAGTGAGCTGGTAGTAGAGTCCTTGGGCTGCATCTTTGCCCAGGGGTATAGGTCTATGGACTGTTCTCTTGTGGCTTAGCAGGTGTGTATGTGTGTTTCTTTTTTTTTTTTTTTTTCAGGTAGCTGTCTGCTTTGAGCCCTCACCTGCAGACTTTTGCTCACTAGAGAGGCTGACACAGGCTCCATGAGAACCCTGCTATTGGGGATAGGGCCAGTTTACGTCCTTTCCACCCCTTCCCCATATGCCCCTTATCTGGAGTCTCCAAAAAAAAAAAAAAAATTGGGGGGAGGGGGGGTTCCTCTCTGTGGCAGAAGCTGGATAAGTACTGGTGGAGGGGATTTCAAGGATGCCTGTAAAATATGTTGTCGGGAGCAGTCAGTGTTGGGGATACCCTGGAGGTGATAGGAAGCTGCAAGTTGAGTTAAGAGCACCCCTCCTGCCTTCACCTGATGCCTGTGTTGGAACAGGGCCTGCCATTTCCTGCAGGTAGTTCTTCTTCACCTTTGTTGTGCACATGACAGGTATAGATAATGTGCAGGTGGATTTTCTCATTTGTAGTACATTAGATCTTGGGGTGGGGGGGGGGAGGTGCTCAGCAATGAGGCGTTCCAGAGCATTATGGACAGATGAGATATTCACTATATGGACTTGATGGCATTGTCTGAAAATTACAGTGTTTTCAGGTTCTTTAATTGCAGGAAAGAGTAGGATTCCAGTGGGATTAATGTTAATTTAGCCATCGTTCCTCTACTAGTGCCTTGGTCTGTTGTTCTGTACTTTGATTAGTCAAGTTGTTTGTCGAATAGAGGATCAAATATCATTAGTCATGGTAGTGGGTCTAGACTGACCAAAGAGACCATTCTGCGGTTCAAGAGAGAAGACTCTCTTCAGATTATGTCCTCCAGGAGACTGATCAGAAACGTCTATTTGGCCACAGTGGTTGCTACTATGTTGAAGTACCATAGGAGATCTCCCTCCATGGTGTACATTTGGTTCTTGAGGTTGTGTTTGAGCTGTGGTGCAGACACATTTCAGTATTACCTTGGAAGTGTGTTCCCAGAGTTCTTGGCCTTTCCACGGGGTCAAGGAAAAGGATCTAATTTTAAATTTGTTGAAGGCCCAAGTGGTGGCTATTGCATGCTAAAGGGGACTGCGTCCAGGGTGTTTAAATCATGGTCTATCCTATTGTGATGTGGTTCATCAAGGGATGAAATACTCCTCTGCACTTGAAGAAAGTGATTACACTGTGGGATCTATATATGGTCTACAGGCCTTATCCCCTGCCCTATTGAAGTCCTTAAGATACTTGTCAATCAAAGATTGTAAAGGTTTTTTTAAATGCTGACTTCCGCTGGCTAAAATAAGCCCATATATTCAGTGCTGGGCCACCATAGGACACAGGCACTGAATATCCAGTTCATCGGCATTGACTAGAAATTATACGACCATTCTTCAATGCTGTACCCAACAAGGCAGCTATTTATGTGGTCCTACTTGCCCAGTTAGCTAAGCAGACGCTGGAACTGAATATCACCGGTACCTGCATAATTGCTGGCTCTTCTAATGGACTCTTAATCTAAGTTTATTTACCTGGGGCAATAAAGTGTTAAGTGACTTGCAACACAAACAGCAAAGGTGATCCAAGGAAGGAAGAACATGTAGGAGTTCACCAAAGCAAAATTTTATTGAAGAGGGACCCAGCTCAGCCGAATTTTGGCATTGCCTTCATCAGAAGTCACCAGATTCTTCAAAACAAAACTTAAAAGGTTCACTTCAGCAGAAAAACTCATCTGATGAATGTGGAATTGTCTCCCCTCCCCTTCCTTGGATCTCCTTTGCTGTTTGTGTTGCTATGTGTGCTATTGCAGAGGTTTTCCTTTTATTTTGTGGCTGTGTTAAATGACTTAAGAAGATAAGAATAGCCATATCGGGTCAGACCAATGGTCCATGTAGTCCACTATCCTGTTTCCAGCAGTGGCCAATCGTGGACACAAGTACCTGGCAGAAACCCAAATAGTAGCATCATTCCGTGTTATCAATCCAATAAAAGAAGTTACAGTGAGGGTTACTGAAGGTGTTTGGTCACTCTGCATGCTTTTGCCCACTGCCCCTGTTTTCTTTCTGTAGCAATTTTGTTTCACATTTCTATAAGTTTAGATCTTTTCCATATGTTATGCACATTTTACTATCCATGGGGGAAAACAATTTTTGAAAAGTATGGTATTTACATATGTAAATTATCTGAAAATTTCCCTCCTTTTTTCCTGAATGAAAGAAATCACTGGAAATAACAATATGCATACTTTTACCTGTATGAAAAGGAAGGCTGACTTGACTATAGTTAGGTTGATGAAGGCAATAATGCCCATAACTTGACATGCTCAAAACTTCGAGTGCTGTGAGAGGACTTCCAGAGAGGGAGAGATCTTCACTGGTAAGAATTTGCTGGGAAATTGTTCTTAAACTTGGGGAAATACTTTTTAATTTCCTCCTGCTCATCCCCAGCCCAGTCTCTGATTTTTATAGGCCCTTGAGCCAGTTAGGAGGCTACAAATTTACGCTGGGGTTTACTAAGCTGCTAGCATGGCTGGCTGTGCGCTAGTGCTGGCAAAGCCCATTCACTTTCAGTGGACTGTGTTGGCAATGCTGCACAGACCCCCTAATTAGGGTATCTTTCTATTAGCTAGTAATTAGCTCTTAGAAATCTAGTCTACTTAGATCCATATAGGGGAACTTATAACATTAAAAATAATAATAAAAACTATATTAGCATAACCTATCATATAACTAGCAATCTTAGGGGGGCTTTAGTTTACATATTCCCACTCCATTAGCAAGCTAATTAAGAAATCACCAATAAGATGCAATCCAGCAGTGAAATGGGGGCTACCCAGTCTTTTGCACTGAGTATCACATGTTTGATTATCTCCCAGTTGGTGAGAAGTTGTATGTATGTACTCTGTGCAAAGAGGAAGTAGCACTCAAGGAACAAGTCCAATCTCTGGAGGCTAGAATAGCAAACTTGGAGGAGTTGAGACACAGAGAGGTATATAGAGGAGGCCTACAAGACATAGTGGAGAAGTCACACTTCTAGTCTGACAACCTCTGGCTGCCATGGAGGAGAAAGGTCTTCTGAAGGGAGAGCATCACTATGGAGAGGCAGGAAGTGATCCTGAAGCCAGGATCTGCCCTGCAGGTGATGCAATATCCTGTTGCACCAAGGATGTATCTCCAGGGGCTTCTGCCCGGGAGGGAAGGATTAGGACGGCCATTGTATTTGGAGACTGGACCATTAGGCATGTAGATAGGTGGGTGACTGGTGGATGTGAGGATCACTTGGTCAGTTGCCTGGCTGATGTGAAGGTGGCTGACCTCATGCTTCATCTAGTATGTTTTTAGACAGTGCCAGGGAGAAGCCTGATCTCTTGCTACATGTGGGTACTAGCAACATAGGAAAATGTGGGAGGGTGTTTCTGGAAACCAAATTTAGGATCTTAGGTAGAGAGTTGAAATCCAGTACCTCCAGGGTAGCATTATCAGAAGTGCTCCCCATTTTGTGTGCAGGACCCAAGAGACAGGCAGAGCTCTGGAGTCTCAATGCATGGATGAGGTGAGGGTGCAGGGAGGAGGGTTTTTGATTTTGTTAGGAACTGGGCAACATTCTGGGAAAGGGGGAGCATATTATGGAAAGATGTCAACTGCTGAGCAAGTTGTAAATAGGAAAAACAAACATTTTTTGAAATGTATGTATGCAGATGCCAGAAGCCTAAGAAATAAGGTGGGAGTTTGAATATATTGCACTAAATGAAAAGATACATATAATAGGCATCTCTGAGACCTTGATGGAAAGAAGATAACCAATGAGACACCGTCTTACCAGGGTACAAATTATATCACAGTGAGAGGATGGATCGAATTGGTGGAGGGGTTAGCATACATGGTCACAATCAAACTGTCAAGAGAGGCGTGTAAGATGTGGTGCAAAAACACTTGTAAAACATGAGAAAGCATTCCCACACTTGTCAGACAGAGACCTGAAGACAGCCACCATAAAATGTGATTAAGCATCATCTCCTATGGTGTTTCACTTTTTGGCCAGCCTCTATGTTCTCCTGCCTGTATTGCAGGTGTTATTCGTTTAATTCATGATGGAACTGTGTTTTGTTGTGTGGTTTTTTTTTTTTTTTTGTCACAATGTTATCTGTATTATGGTTATTCCTGCTATGCATGGACTTGGATGGTCACAGTATCTTCAGCCAGGGGCCACATTGTGTATGGACATTTTGCTAGCAAATTTCATAGTGATATAGTGCTCTTTTGATTCACTGATATGTTTAGTTTTCTTTCTTTTCTTTTTTTTTTTTTTTTAAGCAAACTGATTCCAGTTGAAAATCTGACTCCTGAAAATGTTCTGTATTGGAAATCTCTTTGTGAGTACCTAAAATCAAAAGGAGAAGAGGGTGAAACTGCATTAGAACAGATTTTACCAGAACCAGCTGTTTATGCAGAGTATTTACTTAGGTAAGAACGTAGTAATAGTAAATATTTGTTTCCTTTGATATGGTTGCCTGGTCAGTTATTCCAGGGAAAATTCTGCATATAAATAGAATTCTGTGCACAGTATTTTACATTTTTGCAAAGTTCTGCATGCTTTGTATTTGTTAAAGTAACACAATATATAAATCACCTGTTCCTAGGAAAATTCTGCACAAAAATATTTAGAATCTTGCGTGTGTATCTGGAAAATAGTTTTGTGCAGAATGTCCTTAGGAGTACACTGGAGAAGTAGATAATAAGCCATCCTGTATTATCTCACCTGCCAAGCTCAACCTTTCTCCATTCCTTCTGTCTTCATGACCCATCCAAGTCAGACTCCCTCCACTCTGTGTTCTCCAGTCTAGTCCTACTCTATGCCCACCCACTTTGTTCTTTTCTGCAAAATCCTTTTGCCTTCTCTCTCCTGCCCAGAATGCTAGGTGGTTTCTCGCCTCTCTCCAGGCTGCTCTGACTTTTCTCTGCAGTGCTTCTCTGTGCATTCTTACTTTCTCCCCAAACCCTTTCCATCCATGTGCTTGCCTGTTACTCACTCACACCCCCCTCAACCTTTTTGCTTCTTTCATGTTCTTCTATTCTTTCCTCCATGCCTCTCTATTGCAGGGCCCACCCAAAGGTCTCTGATTTGTGAACCTTCAGCCCCTAGGGCTGCTCAAAGCCCCCCCTTCATGTCCAGCATCTCTACTTCTTTCCTTTTCTTTCCTAGCTCTCCGCCCCCCCCCCCCCCGCCCAAAGATATCCACATTCTCCGAGGACAAGCAAGCTGCTTGTTCTCACAACTGGTGACGTCCGCGGCAGCCCCCACCAACCGGAAGAAGCTTCGTGGGCGGTCCGCACGCAGGGCACGCCCACCGCGCATGCGCGGCCTTCTTCCCGCCCGTGCGTGACCGTTCCCGCCAGTCTTTTCTTTTCCGCGCCTGGAGAGAGTCGTGTTTACCGCTCTCCATTAGTCAGCCCCGGAAAACCGTCGCGTTGTTCGCGAACCTTCGTTATTTTTCAGTTCCTTCGTTGCGTGTTCCCCAAAAGCTTTTCTCTTTTGTTAAAAAAAAAAAAAAGAACGAGCTGTTTTTTCCCTTGTTTCTAGCGGGGGCGTCGCGTTGCGGTCTTGTGGCCGCGCGGTTCAGTTGTTTTTCAAGGTGTGATTTTACCGCCACCATCGACGACTTTGATTTCGCCGACGCGATTTTTCCGTCGATGTCCTCGAAGGTCCCGAGTGGATTTAAGAAGTGTGGTCGGTGCGGCCGGCCTATCTCGCAGACCGACACCCACGCTTGGTGCCTCCAGTGCCTCGGGCCGGAGCACGATACCAAGTCGTGTACTTTGTGTCTTGGTCTCCGGAAACGGACTCAAGTTGCGAGGCAAGTTCTTTGGGACCGTCTTTTTGGAACTTGTGCCGGCCCCTCGACGTCGACCTCGACGGCATCGGTATCGACGGCCGGTTCTTCGATACCGGTATCGATGTCCGCGAAATCGGCACCGATGGCATCGTCCCCAGGAGTACAGGGCCCGCCGGTCCTCCGGTGACGGTAGGGGTGAGAGGCCGCGTGGGCAATCGGCCCCGGTCACTCCCTCTGCTCATGGCCCTCGGGACCGAACCCTGTCTGACCCAGCCCCTCGAGACCGAGGGGGATCGACCTCCTCCTCCTCCACTCCACCTGGCGCCGATGACGGGCACCGCAAAAAACCAAAGAAGCACCGTCATCGGTCGCCATCGATGCACCCGTCCCTCGGCGCCGGAGAGGAGTCGACGCCGAGTAAGCGTCGAGAGGAAAGGTCCCCCTCGATAGTGGAGGTACCGAAGCGTCAGGGTCCCAGCACTTCGGTGCAGTCTCCTGGACCCGAGCAACTTCCGGCACCGATGCCTCTACCGGCCCCCCCGTCTTTCCCGGCAGCGGGCCTGGACGAGTGCCTCCGAGCCATCCTTCCGGGGATCCTGGAAGGGCTGATGCGCCAGGCTGTGCCGGTGCCGGGGGTGCTTGCGCCCTCGGCGCCGTTGACTGTGGCGCCGGCGAGCTCTAGCCCGGTGTCGAGGCCTTCGACACCGACGCCGCTTGCGGCGCCGGTCTCGACCGCCACGCAGGTGGAGTCCCCGTCGACGTCGATGGAGGGAGCTTCGTCCCCGCCGGCGCGGGAGTCCACTGCTCGACGACACTGAGGCCTCGGTGCCTCGACGTCGAGCCGGGCCCGGTTGAGGACTCAGCTGCATGAGCTTATGTCCGATACCGAGGAAGAGGCCTCGTGGGGGGAGGAGGAGGACCCCAGATATTTCTCCTCGGAGGAGTCTGAGGGCCTTCCCTCCGACCCCACGCCTTCACCAGAGAGAAAGCTCTTGCCTCCTGAGAGCCTCTCCTTTGCCTCCTTCGTCAGGGATATGTCTATTTGCATTCTCTTTCCCGTGGTCTCTGTGGATGAGCTGAGGGCTGAGATGCTCGAGGTCCTCGACTATCCATCACCACCCAGAGAGTCCTCCACGGTGCCGTTGCACAATGTCCTCAAAGAGACACTGCTTCGGAACTGGATGCGACCATTATCTAATCCCACCATCCCCAAGGAAGCAGAGTCCCAGTACAGAATCCACTCGGACCCAGAGTTAATGCGGCCCCAATTGCCTCATGACTCGGCAGTCGTGGATTCTGCTCTCAAGAGAGCACGGAGTTCGAGGGATACCGCCTCGGCGCCCCCGGGGCGGGAGTCTCGCACTCTGGACTCGTTTGGGAGGAAGGTCTACCAATCTTCCATGCTCGTGACCCGCATCCAGTCTTACCAGCTCTACACGAGCATCCACGTGCGGAACAATGTGAAGCAACTGGCGGACCTGGTTGACAAGCTCCCGCCGGAGCAGTCCAGGCCTTTTCAGGAGGTGGTCAGGCAGCTGAAGGCGTGCAGAAAGTTCCTGTCCAGGGGTATATATGACACCTGTGACGTGGCATCTCTTGCTGCGGCCCAAGGTATAGTGATGCGCAGGCTCTCATGGCTGCGTGCCTCTGACCTGGACACCCGCACCCAGCAGAGACTGGCCGACGTCCCTTGCCGGGGGTATAACATTTTTGGCGAGAAGGTCGAGCAGCTGGTGGACCAACTGCATCAGCGGGAAACCGCCCTTGACAAGCTCTCCCACCGGGCGCCTTCAGCATCCACCTCAGCAGGTGAACGTTTTTCCCGGGCTCGGCAGGCTGCGCCCTATGCCTTTACCAAGCGTAGGTACACCCAGCCGGCCCGAAGGCCTCGTCAGGCACAGGGACAGCCCCAGCGCGCTCGTTCTCGTCAACAGCATGCGCCTAAGCAGCCCCCTGTGCCTCCACAGCAAAAGCCGGGGACGGGCTTTTGACTGGATCCATGGGAACATAACCGCCCTCAAAGTGTCCGTACCGGACGATCTGCCGGTCGGAGGGAGGTTAAAATTTTTTCACCAAAGGTGGCCTCTCATAACCTCCGACCAGTGGGTTCTCCAAATAGTGCGGTGCGGATATGCCCTGAATTTGGCCTCCCTGCCACCAAATTGTCCTCCGGGAGCTCAATCCTTCAGCTCCCACCACAAGCAGGTACTTGCAGAGGAACTCTCCGCCCTTCTCAGCGCCAATGCGGTCGAGCCCGTACCACCCGGGCAGGAAGGGCAGGGATTCTATTCCAGGTACTTCCTTGTGGAAAAGAAAACAGGGGGGATGCGTCCCATCCTAGACCTGAGAGGCCGGAACAAATTCCTGGTCAAAGAAAAGTTCAGGATGCTTTCCTTGGGCACCCTTCTGCCAATGATTCAGAAAAACGATTGGCTATGTTCCCTGGATTTAAAGGACGCATACACTCATATCCCGATACTGCCAGCTCACAGACAGTATCTCAGATTCTGCCTGGGCACACGGCACTTTCAGTATTGTGTGCTGCCCTTTGGGCTCGCCTCTGCCCCACGGGTGTTTACAAAGTGCCTCGTGGTGATTGCGGCGTATCTACGCAAGCTGGGACTGCACGTGTTCCCATATCTCGACGATTGGCTGGTCAAGAACACCTCAGAGGCAGGAGCTCTCCGGTCCATGCAGTGCACTATTCACCTCCTGGAGCTGCTGGGGTTTGTGATAAATTACCCAAAGTCCCATCTCCAGCCAGCCCAGTCTCTGCTGAATACTCAGACGGCTCAGGCCTTCCTTCCCGAAGCGAGGGCCAACAACCTCCTGTCCCTGGCTTCCCAGACCAGAGCGTCTCAGCAGATCACAGCTCGGCAGCTGTTGAGACTTCTGGGTCATATGGCCTCCACAGTTCATGTGACTCCCATGGCTCGTCTTCACATGAGATCTGCTCAATGGACCCTAGCTTCCCAGTGGTTTCAAGCCACCGGGAATCTAGAAGATGTCATCCGACTCTCCACCAGTTGCCGCACTTCACTGCATTGGTGGACCGTTCGGACCAATTTGACCCTGGGACGTCCATTCCAAATTCCACAGCCCACGAAAGTGCTGACGACGGATGCATCTCGCCTGGGGTGGGGAGCTCATGTCGATGGGCTTCACACCCAGGGACTGTGGTCCCTCCAGGAAAAGGATCTTCAGATCAACCTCCTGGAGCTCCGAGCGATCTGGAACGCACTGAAGGCTTTCAGAGATTGGCTGTCCTGTCAAATTATCCAAATTCGGACAGACAATCAGGTTGCAATGTATTACATCAACAAGCAGGGGGGCACCGGATCTCGCCCCCTGTGTCAGGAAGCCGTCGGGATGTGGCGTTGGGCTTGCCAGTTCGGCATGCTCCTCCAAGCCACATACCTGGCAGGCGTAAACAACAGTCTGGCCGACAGACTGAGCAGAGTCATGCAACCGCACGAGTGGTCGCTCCATTCCAGAGTGGTACGCAAGATCTTCCGAGAGTGGGGCACCCCCTCGGTGGACCTTTTCGCCTCTCAGACCAACCACAAGCTGCCTCTGTTCTGTTCCAGACTTCAGACACATGGCAGGCTAGCGTCGGATGCCTTTCTCCTTCATTGGGGGACCGGCCTCCTGTATGCTTATCCTCCCATACCTTTGGTGGGGAAGACCTTACTGAAGCTCAAGCAAGACCGCGGCACCATGATTCTGATCGCGCCCTTTTGGCCCCGTCAGATCTGGTTCCCTCTTCTTCTGGAGTTGTCCTCCGAAGAACCGTGGAGATTGGAGTGTTTTCCGACTCTCATTTCGCAGAACGACGGAGCGTTGCTGCACCCCAACCTTCAGTCTCTGGCTCTCACGGCCTGGATGTTGAGGGCGTAGACTTCGCTGCGTTGGGTCTGTCTGAGGGTGTCTCCCATGTCTTGCTTGCCTCTAGGAAGGATTCCACTAAAAAGAGTTACTTTTTCAAGTGGAGGAGGTTTGTCGTTTGGTGTGAGAGCAAGGCCCTAGAACCTCGTTCTTGCCCTGCACAGAACCTGCTTGAATACCTTCTACACTTATCAGAGTCTGGCCTCAAGACCAACTCAGTAAGGAATCACCTTAGTGCGATTAGTGCTTACCATTATCGTGTGGAAGGTAAAGCCATCTCTGGAGAGCCTTTAGTCGTTCGATTCATGAGAGGCTTGCTTTTGTCAAAGCCCCCTATCAAGCCTCCTGCAGTGTCATGGGATCTCAACGTCGTCCTCACCCAGCTGATGAAACCTCCTTTTGAGCCACTGAATACCTGCCATCTGAAGTACTTGACCTGGAAGGTTACTTCAGCTCGTAGGGTCAGTGAGCTTCAAGCCCTGGTAGCTCATGCTCCATATACCAAATTTCATCACAACAGAGTAGTGCTCCGCACCCACCCAAAGTTCCTGCCGAAGGTGGTGTCGGAGTTCCATCTTAACCAGTCAATTGTCTTGCCAACATTCTTTCCCAGACCGCATACCCGCCCTGCTGAACGTCAGTTGCACACATTGGACTGCAAGAGAGCATTGGCCTTCTATTTGGAGCGGACACAGCCCCACAGACAGTCCACCCAATTGTTTGTTTCTTTCGACCCTAACAGGCTAGGGGTCGCTGTCGGGAAACGCACCATCTCCAATTGGCTAGCAGATTGCATTTCCTTCACTTATGCCCAGGCTGGGCTGGCTCTTGAGGGTCATGTCACGGCTCATAGTGTTGGAGCCATGGCAGCGTCAGTGGCCCACTTGAAGTCAGCCACTATTGAAGAGATTTGCAAGGCTGCGACGTGGTCATCTGTCCACACATTCACATCACATTACTGCCTCCAGCAGGATACCCGACGCGACAGTCGGTTCGGGCAGTCGGTGCTGCAGAATCTGTTTGGGGTGTAAATCCAACTCCACCCTCCAGGACCCGAATTTATTCTGGTCAGGTTGCACTCTCAGTTAGTTGTTCTTCGTAGGTCAATTTTCTGTTGTTCCCTCGCCGTTGCGAGGTTAAATTGACCTGGGTTCTTGTTTTGAGTGAGCCTGAGAGCTAGGGATACCCCAGTTGTGAGAACAAGCAGCCTGCTTGTCCTCGGAGAAAGTGAATGATACATACCTGTAGCAGGTGTTCTCTGAGGACAGCAGGCTGATTGTTCTCACTTCCCTCCCTCCTCCCCTTTGGAGTTGCATTTCATCATTTTTGCTTGTCATTCAACTGGCGGGAACGGTCACGCATGGGCGGGAAGACGGCCGCGCATGCGCGGTGGGCGTGCCCTGCGTGCGGACCGCCCGCGAAGCTTCTTCCGGTTGGTGTGGGCTGCCGCGGACGTCACCAGTTGTGAGAACAATCAGCCTGCTGTCCTCGGAGAACACCTGCTACAGGTATGTATCATTCACTTTACCTCCTTCCCTACCTAGTATTGTGCTGCTGCTGACTTCCACCAAGCCAGCACTTAAGCAAAATGAGTTGCTAACGCAGGGCCTTGAACAGGCATTTATGCTTAAGTCCTGTTGCCTCCCTCTCCCTTTGTTCAGGAAGTTGAAGATGTCAGGACATAACAGGCATTAGGTTGGCAATGGATCAGGAACTTGCCCCATAGCTGTGTGTTGGCATATAAGCTGTGCTGAATAAGGCTAAGTTGGTTTATATATATATATGTATGTATATATATGTATATGTATATGTATAATTTAGCTTTCACTCTTATGTTTTGCTCATTTTGTGTATGAAATTGTAATCCACCATGGTATTTCAGTGGAATGTAAATGTAATTATTAAATCTGCTCAGGGTCCCATGGCCGCTGCTCTCATTTTGCTTTATTTAGTACTGCTTCTGACTGTCACTGGGGTGCCAGTGCCACCCCGAGATTTGTTGCCTAGTTGGAAGCCTAGTGTTGGGACCAGCCCTATTCTGTGGATGCTTGTGCTCTCTTGCTCACGCTCTCTTGCTCTCTTCATCCCCGGATCCCTTTCAGTCTTTTATCTGGCACAATCTTCACAAGGAAAGGCTTAAGACACTGAAAGAAACTGAAAATTTACTTGATGGTATGATAGGATTTAAAATTACAAATAGTTAACAGGTTGCTTTATCCAGATTCTCCATATCTTGGGTATCCATTCTATTTCTTAATTGTGCTATACAGGAAATAAATTTCTCCAGAATGTTTCTATTTCATGTAGTTGGTGGTGTTTCCATCATACTAATGTCCTTCAAGCCTGTTTTGGTTTCTCTCTAAACAGTTAATTTTGATATTTCTGTTTTCTTCATATCTGCAGTTTTTGTGCTTCAGCTGTCACTTAGAATTAATTATTGGATCCTATGAATTTAAGTTCTTTTTCTTCTATTAGTGTAGCATGTTCTAGTTTCTTCTTCGTTATCTTTAGTACCTGCTCCGAACTGTGATCTTCATCCTACTGTGGTTTTTAAATATTTGGGGCTTTGATTCCCACTGCAGCTCCTCCTGACCCTGGGTGTCATTCTCTAGTCTAGTTCTCTAGCTACCGTATAACAGTTCAGGCCCTTTCAGGCACCTCTGTAAATCCAGCAGAGAGGGCGTATAGGAGAGGAGATGTTTGTGAAGGGGGAGGAGGGAAGAGAGATGGGGGGATTTGTTACATAAGTATTGCCATACTGGGACAGACCAAAGGTCCATCAAGCCCAGCATCCAACAGTGGCCAATTCAGGTTACAAGTACCTGGCGAGATTCCAGAAAAGTACAATACATTTTATGCTTATCCTACATCTTATCCTATAATGTGTATATGTTGTTGTAATATTTTGTAAGCCACATTGAGCCTGCAAATAGGAGGGAAAATGTGGGATACAAGTGCAGCAAATAAATACATGGAATTTTAATTTTCCATGTAAACCTAGTCCAGACAAATGGATCTTCAACTGTCAAACTGTTTATGGAACCATGACATGAAAAATTGGCCATTCTCAGCATTTTGGATCTGTTACTTTTAGTCACCTTTCCCCAGACACTGTCACATATTGCTTAAAGTTGAACTTATTTGCCGAAATGGGGATTAAATTAAATATTCATATTTTGAATACTGGTGATTCCTCAGGTGGATGATATCAGTTAGGGTTGCCTATATTTCTGTTTTGATCACTAATCTTTATTCTGTCTTCCTAAGAATTGATAAGTCTGACCTACTTTAAGTTGCAAGTAGGAATGAGTTATTAATAGGGTTACCATATGGCTCCAGAAACAGGAGGCCATATTGAGCCAGTCTGGGTTTTACGTCCATTGCTTTCAATGGAAGCAAAACCTGGATTGGATCAATGTGTTTTCTGGAGCCATATGGTAACCCTAGTTATTAGTATTTCCGTTCTGTCAAATATAACCCTCAGGAGATGGCTACATCAACAGTACCTTGACAATGTAGAGTAGTGTCATGGCAGATGTGAGTGAGCCTAGACTTTCCCTCTTACAGTTGGAGAACGTTTGTAAGCTCCATTTTGAGAGGATGCACACGTTTATGCAGCAAAGACCACATGGGATCTGAAAATATTTGAGGCTCTGGAGAAGTATCTAAGATAGCCCAGCCCCTTTTTCTCCCAAATGTGAGTAGGGAATAAGTTGGCTTCTCATGGCTGCTTATCTAGACACTTCCATATGCAATTTAATTGAATAATGAAACAATAATTCTGATAATTGGAGGCTAATCAATTATCAGCTCTACTTGGCAACAGTTAGAATTTACATGTGTATCTTGCCAGGCATATAAAGATGCACATGTAAATTCTAGTACATGGATCTGAAAAGGGGGGCTGGTCATGGTCAAGAATTTGCGTGCACTTATACCATACACCCAGTCTGATAGGCGTGGAGATTTACACCAGGTTTCAGTTGGAGTAAATCCTCGCACCTAAAAGTTAGGTGTGGATCCTGGCACTAGGTTCTGTTCTATAAATGGTGCCCAACTCAGAGCGCCATTTATAAAATAGTGCTTAGCATGGTGCCATTTATAGAATTTAGTCCTTTCTGTGTAAAGTGTTTTGTCTTCCTTTAAAAGGTTTTTAATTCGGCAGTTATTAATTATTTTGGTTTACTTGATTTAACACAGAATCACTGTAAGCATCTGAGTGGCTTACAGTGAATAAGCAAATCACATTATAATGGTTTGTATAAACAATTTCTTATCAGTCAATAGGTGTACACGTCAAACATGCAATATATGTTGGTTGCTTCTCTCTTCTGTGAATAGGTAAGAGAACTTTAATTCAAAAAGGTTTTGTTTGTTGATATTTGTTTATCAAACCATGTTTCCCGCTCTCTTGCCGAAATTGATGTTAATTCAAGCTTGTCCAAGTTCAATCCTCAAGGGCTACAAACAGCCAGATTTTCAGGATTTTTAAAAAATATATTTATTCAGAGCTAAAGCATACCGTACAAAATGCAACTAATCCAGTAAGAAACATTGCTATTACAAAGGATATAATCTGCTTTAAAAGTTACATAGTGTTGAGCGAATGGCAGCACAAACAGAACAAGGTAACAAAAAACAGCATGACCCCTCGCCAAATGTTTTCAAAGAACCCCCTCCCCCCAAAACCTCCCCACCCACAGCTGCTGTCTCAATCTCCGACTCCGTGGAAATGCACTCCTTCACCACTCCCAGGTATAGACAAAGAAAGATATCTCTGCCAGAGATTTTGATATTGGTGTCTTTGCAAGGATACAGTCAGGTAAAGCTGGATAAGAATCCACCTCACCATTTCATACATTGCTGCATGCCATACCTTTGCAGGAGGTCCCACTTGGTCAGCTCATGACTGCAAAATACATTTCTTGACAAGACAGTAACACAAACCTGCATTGTGCATCACTAAGCCTCAATTTATGTAGCAGTGCCTCACTGCCCATCAACAGCACCAGGTGAGACCAGGCAAAAGAGACCTGCACTGTCTGCTCGATGGCTTGAAGGACCTGAATCCACAAAGTGGCTAGAGCTGGACTTTCCAAGAAGGAATGCAAAATGGAACCCACTTGAAGCCTTGCACTTGATACATGTCATCCTCTCATAGCCCCGCTGCCTTGTGATGTAAACTCTGCACAATTTTTGATATTGTATGTCCTGTAAAGCTGCATTAGGTGTGATCATGGAGATGTCCTCAAATACCTCTTGCAGGTGCTTGCTCGAAACTTCCTCTTCCATATACGCTTCCCATAATTTAGCCAGAGGTTCTAAATATTCTGGTTTTGTGCAGTTTCTAGCTAGTTTATACCACTGTTATAGCTTATTCAGCTAGGACAGAAGAGCCAGAAAAACCTGATCCAATTGTGTGAAACTGGTTTTAGGTGACAACCGCTGCTCCAAAGAGAGGATGTAATCTCTCACGTAGAAGAAATGAAACATGATTGTTGGGGAGGGCTCATGCATGCCTGATCTGAGCAAAAAAAAGGAAAAACATCCCCACCCAGCATCTCCAAACTGCCCAGGAAATGGTAGTCCTCGCTTCTCCACTGCTTAAAGGCACCGGAGCCCATACCTGCCTGGAATTCCAGGTTGCCCACCAGTGATAAAAATGGGTTTATCCCCAGTGTTGTAGTATTGCCAGTTCCATGCCTTACTCAGGGACAGCAGAATTTTATTCTTCCCCTTATTTCCAACCTGGCAGTGAAATGCACGTTCAGCATAGTGAATGCGTCAAATGGGTCACACCAACTGTGCCAAAAATCTAAAGGAGCAAAGGTGCTAGCATGCAAGTGCATCTCATGAATCCACCTTTAGAAGTGCAGCCACATTGTACAATGGGAGATCTGGTAATTGTACTCCTTTGTGCCCTACCATGAGTTAGTTTGGAGAAGGCGATCCGAGGCCTCCTGGAATGCCAAATGAAGGAGCTTGCTACACTTCTATACAGCCCCTCTTCTCTGCATGCACAAGGGTAGCATTTGCATCAGATGTAGCAGCTTTGGTAGAATGATCGTGATGGGGCAACCCTTCCCAGAAAGTTGATTAGGAGATCTCTCCACTTAGCACAAAGCAATGTTTTTTTTCGGTAAACTCAGTCATAGTCTAAACTCAAATATACCCCTAGGTACTTAATTCCTGTCCTTGCTGTATGGTGTACAGCACTGCGTATGCCTTGTAGCACTATAGAAATGATAAATAGTAGTAGTAGTAGGTAAGAGGGAAGTCACTGAGAGTCATACACGCACAGGGTTGATTAATGCAAAGGGCCTTAGACTTCCCAAAATTAATGTAAAATCCTGCAAAGGACCCAAAATCCTGAATAATAATCATGACAAATTTAAAGGTAGTGGAGGCCCTATTAGTGAGGCGCAGCACGTCATTAGTGACGAGATTTATGCAGTACTCTTTGTCCTACCACTGTGCCTTCCAGGTTTGCGTCCTGACGTGTCTTTGCAGCTATGGGTTCCAACGTTAAAACAAAAAAGAGCGGAGAGAGAGGGCAGCCCTGCCTTGTCCCCATACCCACCCGCAAAGTGTCCATTAGGGTGTCGTTAATTTAGAATCTGTGCGGTTGGGTTACTGTACATCACTGTTATCCAATCCAAAAATACCCACTTTATGCCGAAATGTTGTAACACCCAAAACAAATATTGCCACACCACTTTGTGGAATACTTTCTCAGCATCCAGACTGGCCAGGATCGCATCCCTTGGGGTTGATCAACCTTCCTGCAGAATCCTTTTAACCTTAAGAATATTAGTTGAGGCAAACCCGCCAGGGACAAACTCCACTTGGTTGGTGTTTATAAGTTGGGGGAGAAAATGACCCAGCCTGGACACCAAAACCACCACCATAATCATAATATCCTGATTAAGTAGGGAGATGGGCCTATAAAAACCCACTAGCTTCACATCTTTCCCGGGTTTAGACAAAACAGTGATTTAAACATGATTTAGATTGGAGCGAATATTCTGAGTGTTTGTAATAGACTTCAACATTTGAATGAAAGGAGGAACTGCAATATCCTGGGAATTTTGTAAAATTCAGTACAGAGACCATCATTTTAAGCCTTTTAATCATCCTCTGAACTTCAAACCCCCAGCAGTGCATTGTGTTGATCCACCTGTTCTTGTGTGAGAGATGGGAAATCTAGGGAATAAAAAAATTCAGAGTTAGGCCCCTGCCGAAAAAGACCTAGCATCATATAGAAATTTGTAAAATTGTACAAAATCACGTTGTATATCTGTATATCAGCTGCCTATGTGTGAAGGACTCCACTGCTGGTTTGTATTTTACTGATGTAACTTTTTAGGTGGATCAGTGCCACACTTAGGAAGCCAGTAGTTCCCCTGTATTGTTGCCTCATTGGTGTAACCTATATTTGTACAGCTTAATATTGTACAGTGCCTATTGTTCTAAAAGCATTTGTGTGTGCTTCTTGGTGACCAGGTTTCTGCTCAATGCTGAGCTGTTACTTCGAGTAATTCCTACTGTTTTAAAAATTAACATTATACATGATAATTTTGTCCCGAATAACTACTTTAGCTGCCTCCCAAAACACCCAGGGCCCTAAGTCCTCCACTGCATTCTCCTGCACATAGTTCTGCCATGCCTGTCGAAGGTACACATGGAATTCTCTATCTGGTAAAGAGCAGGATTCATGTGCCACCTTGGCGAGCATGAGGTCTCCTCCCAAGTCATAGAAACTATTACTGGAGAATGGTCTGAAAAATCATCCACATCAATAGCTGTATTGCCCACCCTGTGAATTAGTCCCTGCGATAAGAGAATGTAATCCAAGTGTGCATACTACTACTACTACAAATCATTTCTATAGCACTACCAGTCGTACGCAGCGCTTCCCAATTGAACATGAAGAAAAGACAGTCCCTGCTCAAAAGAGCTTACAATCTAAAAGACTCCATGCGGTTGGGAGAAGGTATAGTATCGCTCATCTGCATGAAATAATCTCCAGGTGTCAATCACATCCAACTCCCGGACAAGGAGGTTGATTCCCCCCCCCACCCCCCCCCCACCCCCATCGTGATCTTTAGCAGGCCTTTTAGGGGGGGTTACAGTCAATGGAAGGATCACTAGTAATATTAAAATCTGGCAGATAGTAAAGAGAAGAACTATTGCAAATATATATTGGGGGCATAAACACTGCAGAGGGCCACCCTAACTCCCTGTAGATCACCCGCAGCTACCAAACATCAACCCTCTGGATCTTGGCGGAATGTGTGAAGCGTGAATACTAATGTCTTCCTAATTAGGATAGCAACTCCCTTCTGTCAGCCATTGTAGGCCATAAAAAAATGTTTTTTAGTTGCCTCAGAGCTATTCAATTGCATTTCTTGTAATAATGCTATGTCAGTATGCTTATGCTGCAATGCTTGAAGGATCCTGGTCCTTTTTATTATGACTGTACCCAGTCTACATTGATAGACACCACTTTCAAGTCAGCCATCCCATAGAAACAATGGGAAGAAGATAAAAAATATAGAATCAAGCGTAGTCAAGCACATCCAGGCCCCCCCCAGGCAGACCCTCAGTGCTGACATTCATGCCTGACCTGAGAAAAAAAACACCAAACGAGCCATATACTCTGCCAGCGGTTAGAAGGAAGACAGAAAAAGCAGCTTACACCCCTTCCCCCCCAACAGAATCACCCTTAAAAAATGAACAAACCCCCACCCTCTCCTCTTCAACCCCTTCCATATACACACACACACCAAACCAAGTTCTCATCATATATCCAACACCCCAATCCAACTACTAACCCTTCCCCTCCCCTCCCTCCTCACCTACCAATAACAAAAAAGGAAGATATGTTCTCCTAGGCTGAACATAAACAAGTAGAGTAAACTGGTAACATAACAGGTCTGAATCTATTACTTGTGCACCCTATAGAGCCCCTATGGATGAGACACCATGAAAGTCATACTCTGCACTGTGTTATTACTGTTGAGGGACCCGCAGGAAAAAAGACTCGCAAACACGACCTGCATGCAGGCAGCTTCCCCAACAGGAATCATGCTGTGGCTCCAACTGGTCTCCACCACATGGGGACACCAACACAGCTCACAACACAATCATAGGACCCAATGCCAGGTCCTGTGCGTCCCATAGTAAACTCTCCTGTTCACAGAGGGGGCCTCGAAGTAGATTACTAAGCAGTGCCATAGCAATAAGATACTCTGTAGTGAATTTACATATGCATACAGGAGAGCCTCAAATTGGCCCGGAGGTGATCACCAGCAATCAGAAGACCAACCATGAGAATCATCTGCTAGCCATTCAAAGCAAGTCTGATGGAAGCAGCAATGCAGAATGGTATCCAATGGAAAGTCACAGAAGTTTCTCCACAAAATTTTTCAGATCGACAGGGTCAGAAAAAAATAGGCCATGGGTCACATGCACCTTAGCAGGGTAGAGAAGGGCAAACCTCACCACCTTGGTGAAAAGCTGCCTGCAATGCTGACCTATCTGCCTGCGTTGGTTGAAACCCTGTCCAAATAGTCCTGAAACAGCATAACATTGGCTCCCTGATAATCTACTTGACGCTGAGCTCAAAAGAGTTGCATGAGGTTTTCCTTTTCTGCATAGTTGCCGTAATGGGCCTGTGCCTTGAATCACCCTCAAGTGATCCCATGCAGTGTACACATTCCACTTTCATGGCTGAATCTTGCAGTGTAAGGCCCAACTGCTGCGGAAGCCAACGCTCAACAAAAGTCCCAAAGTTCCTTATCTTTTATAGTTTCCAATAATTCTAATGTTATTTCTTTTCTCTCTATTTTCTTGGTCTTCAACACGTCCACACGGTCCTTCTGGCACGAGATGCAATCTTCTGCATGCTGCAGCCGCAATCCCTGCCTTCAAGTTTTCCTTTGTATCATCCATGGATGCTTGACGTTTAGAGAGCTTCCCATGCAGCTATTGAGCTATTGAGCGTTGAGCTATTTTGTTAGCTCCCAGGTGGCTTTCTCCTGCAGTGTGACAATCAGAGCCTCTGCCTGTACTGCCCCTGCCATATTTGGACTTCTGTATGGCGCACATTCTTTCCCCACCTGCTGGGTCTTTGCCAGCATACCTTACAGCGCCAGGAGAAACAAGCCCACAATTCCACAAAGAGGTGTCCCCAAGACCAGCACGGGTTTTTCTTGATGAGCCCTGGGTAAGTGACATGATATTTTAGCGCGGTTGGAGTGGAGTGGGGATGATGGACGTCCTCTCAGCTAAACTGCATCATGTGATCCCCAGGATTTTTATAATGAATATGCAAGAGAAGATTTGCATGCTGTGGAGGTCTGTGGTAATTGAAGCAGGAATCTCTCATTTGTGTGTGCCCTTGTTTAGCTGAGTTGCTGTGCATTTCTTCCTGCAGTTAAATGCAGTAGTCTGTGATTTTTGTTTTTTCTTTTAATTTTATTACATCATGTAATTCCTTGTCAAGCCAGAATATTACAGCAATCATCAAGAGAAAAATGCATGGAAAAAAATCTTTTTAATATTGTATGGTTCAGATATCACAATTTTAACTCTGTAGATTTTAAAAAATAAAATTAATAATGTACATTGCTTTCCTGTGAATCTTGAAAGATGATTTAGCAAAATTGTAAATAAAGTAAATAAAACTTGGCTAAAGATGTTAAAATTGTTTTCAAAATGTGTTACTTTGGAATTCTGGATAATTTTCTGACTGTGCTTCCCAAACCTTTCCTGTTGACCAGGTTTTCTGAATATCGCCACAATAAATATTCATTAGATAAAGTTGTACAATCTGGGAGAGTAGGGAGATCAGGATCAATGAAGACTTTTTTTTTATCACTTTATTTTTATTTTTTTAGTGTCTCCGCTTGTCAGTGCCTGACGAGAAGGGAGACATTTTTGCAGTGGTCTGCATATTACGGCACTGTATTTAAACTTGGGCTTTCTTTAAGCTCCTCTCTCTGCTCCTCTTTGAGGGCCTGTTGATCTATTGTTGAGCTGACTCTATCCACGGGGCTTTTTGCATTGGCCCTCTCTGCAGTGTGTGCATATCATATTCATGAACAGGGATCTAAAAATTCCTCCATGGCTTACTTGTCCACATAAAAATGCTTTCACTATGTACTATAGTCCGATCTTTTACTTTCTTCTTCTCTTTGCTGTCCTCTCACTTTTCATCTGGCCCTGAACATATTGCCCACCTGCATGAACATTCTAAACCCTGCACAGGCATACTGATTCTGGAGCAAAAAACACAACAGGCTATGGGGCCACCAGTTAGTTCTGTTAAGCTATGTTTTATTACATAGCAATAAAAGGAACTGCTTAGCTTATTTTTTAAAAAACACATATTTGGGACACTTTTTTTCTTTCTTTTTTCAGTTACCTCCAGAATTTGCCTGTCCTTACAGAAGAACAAAAAACAGATTTTACCCGCATTGAAGACTTGATGACAAAAGAATTCATAAGCCAGCAGCTGATTCTCATTATAGGTTGCTTGGATAAATGTGAAGAAGGGGGAAGGTAGGTAAATATGATATATAAAATAACTTCTTTTAATTGAAATTGTCTATTTAACCTTAATTATTACATGCAGACCCCCAGTTTTGATATAACAGAAATCAGAATTGAGACGTCAAAGTTGGGATATGGTCAATTCCTGTACTATTTTTAGAAAAAGATCTGGTGACATAGGAGCCTTTTTACTAAGCTGCACTAAAAAGTGGCCTGTGCTACTTTTAGCGCAAGGGTTTCCCATGTGCTGAGGCTACTTTTAACGTGGCAGCAAAATGGCCGCATTTGTGTGTTTTTTTTTTTAAATGGCCACGCACTAATTTTGGACAGAAAAAAACAATTACAAGCCTCCACAACACTCAGAAACCACAACACACACAGCAAAGGTGACGAAGAAAAGCAAGCAAAGTACTCTCAAATATTCAAAGTGTCTTTATTATCAGTTATAACAAGACTCATTAGGCCTGTATCAGGACTCTGAATAATAGTGTTCTGTCTGAGTGATAATGTCAGCTAATAATTGAATTCCACTTAAAGTGATTTGTAAAACATCGAATGGCAAGAAGCCGTACAGTAAGGGCACAGTTGAACCGAGCAAGTGCACACATATATCAAGCACTTGACTTTCATCAGCTGGACCAATAGAAATCAAACAAAATAAAACATGGAAAAGAAAATAAGATACCTTTTTTATTGGACATAACTTAATACATCAGCTGGACCATAAATCCCCATTAGGAGGCCTTACTGGCATCTATTTACCAGGTGGTAAGGGCTCTCGCACTAATCAGGCAGCACGCGGTAATGTACCCATGCTACCTAATTAGCAAAGGGGACACCTACTGTCTGCCCATAAACATGCATCTCGCGCTAAAAAATAAAACCTAATTTTTTAGCGTGGGATTATGGCATGGCGATTGGCACACTACTGCGTTTCACTTTAGCATGTCCTGTGCTAGTGCTTTTTGGTGCATGGTAGGCACACACTAGTGTCTACCATGGCTTAGTAAAAATGCATGCTGGCACATGTGTATGCAATGGCTATGTATGGTGGAGCAACCATTTTACATATGTAAAATTTGTTTTGAATAAAAACAGTTTTATATACCCTCTCTTTGGGTAGACCCATTCAAGATGGTTTACAAAATTAAAACAACACGGAGAGGGTCCAAAGTACAGAATGTAGTCCAAGATACAACAAAAAACACCAAGAGCCTTCAGAAACGGGACACAGTTCCTTTTATTATGAAAATCGACTTTCCAATGCAGACCAGACACTGGCCATGTTTCGGTGCACAGCGCCTGAGTCAGGAATCAAATGTTATGTAAAATGAAATGGATACTTTGTGCAGCAAACCAAAATTCTTCCTTATGAAATAAAAATGAATTCCGTCCACTTTATAAAGGAACTTTTTTTGTTCTCAACGTGTTGAGTAACCACTTTATAAAATGGAGGGAATTCATTTTTATTTCATAAGGAAGAATTTTGGTTTGCTGCAGTGAAACATGGCCCTTGTCAGGTCCACATTGGAAAGTCGATTTTTATAATAAAAGGAACTGTGTCCCGTTTCTGAAGGCTCTTGGTGCTTTTTGTTGTATCTTACAAAATTAAAAGCCATACAATTAGTTTTGATGCTAAAAGAATATCAAGAACTATAAGTTACAGAATAATAGAACAGTAAATTCTAGAAATTAAAACTGAGTACTCCTTAAATATTCCATACTTAGGGTATTACTTGATGTACTGGGAAGCTTGTTTGTTTGTTTGTTTATTTATTTATGGCATTTATACCCCGCTCCTCCTGCTCGATAGCAGGCTCAGTGCGGCTTACAGGATATGGTACAGAGTAGGATAACACAAAGAGGCATATTTTCAAAGCACTTAGCCTTCCAAAGTTCCATAGAAACCTATGGAACTTTGGAAGGCTAAGTGCTTTGAAAATATGCCTCAAAGTAAGGTACAAGGTACACAGAGTATGGTACGAAGTATAACAGAGATGATCCAGTTGTAAGGAGTAGGACAATTGGGAGAGATGTGGGGGAGTGGATTGGAGTATGGGTAGTGTGGTTAAGTTCAAGAATTAAGTTGGGTTATTTGGGTAAGCTTGTCTGAAGAGGTAAGTTTTCAGCAGCTTTCGGAAGGGTAGGTGTTCATTGGTTGTTCTGATGTGTCGAGGTATTGCGTTCCAGAGTTGGCTGCCTATAACGGAGAAGTTGGATGCATAGTAGGTTTTGTATTTGAGGTTTTTGCAATTGGGAAGATGGAGATTAAGGTAAGTACGAGAAGATTTGGACCCGTTCCTGGCTGGAAGATCGATCAAGTTGTTCATGTAGCTTGGAGATTCGCCATGGAGGATCTTGTGGATCATTGTGTGGGCTTTGAAGTTTATATGTTCCTTGATAGGGAGCCAGTGAAGTTTTGCACGAAGTGGTGTTGCACTTTCAAATCATGGTTTGCCAAAGATGAGTCTGGCTGCTGTGTTTTGGGAGGTTTGGAGTTTTTTCATGATTTGGGCTTTGCAGCCGATGAAGATACTGTTGCAGTAGTCGGCATGGGTGAGTACTGTGGATTGTACTAGATTGTGGAAACTTTTCTGCAGGAGGAATGGTTTTACTTTTTTCAATACCCACATCATTTTATTTATTTTTTTGTTACATTTGTACCCCGCGCTTTCCGACTCATGGCAGGCTCAATGCGGCGTACATGGGGCAATGGAGGGTTAAGTGACTTGCCCAGAGTCACAAGGAGCTGCCTGTGCCTGAAGTGGGAATCAAACTCAGTTCCTCAGTTCCCCAGGACCAAAGTCCACCAGGACCAAAGTCCACCACCCTAACCATGTTGAACATCTTCTTCGTCGTGGCTTTTGCATGAGTTTCCAAGGTTAAGTGGTTGTCTAGTGCTACTCCTAGGATTTTTAGATTGTCAGATATTGGGATTGTAACGTCTGGGGTTTTCAGGGTGGTTGGGAGCAGAGTAGCGTGTTGTGATGAGAGGATCAGGCATTGAGTCTTTTCTTTGTTCATTTTCATCTTGAAAGCGTTGGCCCAGGATGATAGGATGTTCATGGCAGAGGTTATTTTCTCCGAGATTTCAGTACGGTTGGATTGGAAAGGGATATTGTGACATCATCAGCGTAGATGAAAGGCTTAAGGTCGGATTTGGATAGGGATTTGGCCAGAGGAATCATCATAAGGTTGAAGAGGATCGGGGATAGAGGTGAGCCTTGGGGGTCTCCGCATTTTGATGACCACGCAGGCGATATTGATGAGGTTGATTTGACCTGATATGATCTGGTGGTGATAAAACTTTTTATCCACTTAATGATGTTGCTGCCGATCCCTAGTTTGTCCAGTAATTTTGTGAGGATAGTATGGTCTACCATGTCGAATGCACTAGATAGGTTGAACTGCAGAAGAAGTATTTTGTTGCCAATTGAAATTTCCTGTTTGAACCTGGATATCAGGGTGAGCAGTACTGTTTCTGTGCTGTGTGCAGGTCGGAAACCCGATTGTGATTCATGTAAAATAAAGAATTTTTGAGTGAATTCGTTGAGTTGGGAGGTCACTCTATTTTCCATCAGTTTGATTAGAAGAGGGATGGAGGCCACATGTCGATAGTGATGTCATCAGCTGGTTTCTTGGGGTTTTTCGGTATTGGTGTAAGTAGGATGTTGCCGTGTTCAGAGGGGAAGGAGCCTTGTTGAAGTAGGAAATTTAAGTGGGTGGTGAGTTCTGTAATGAATCGTTCTGGGGCATTTTTCATAAAATAATTGGGGCATGGGTCCAGTTGGCAGTGAGACTTGGAAAGTTTGGATAGTGCTGAGGGGGGTGAAGTTTGTCCAGTAGCGATCTGCCGGGATCTCTTCAGAGTCGGAATCTAGTTCATCAAGGAAATTGTCAATATTGGTATCATGTTACCAGTACTGGCCATCTGTTCATTCTGGCCTGGTGAATGGTAGTACACTCCTGTCACTATCCTTTTCCTCTTTACATGTGGAATTTCTATCCATAGGGATTCCAAGGTGTCGTGTGTCCTGCAGAATTTATTCAATTCAAGGCCCTCTTTAATGTATAATGCTGCTACTCCACCAATTCGATCCACCCTATTGTGATATAATTTATACCCTGGTATGACGTGTCCCATTGGTTATCCTCCTTTCACCAGTTCTCAGAGATGCCTATTATTATATCTGTCTTTTCATTTAGTGCAATATATTCTAACTCTCCCATCTTATTTCTTCGGCTTCTGAGATTTGTATACAGACATTTCAAACAATGTTTGTTATCCCTATTTACAACTTGCTCAGCAGTTGACACTTTAAAATTTGTCTGCTCTTTATTTAAAGACATTGGTCTACTATGGTCTTTATTTCAACCTCGCTATTGGGATGCCCTATCTTCCCTCTTTTGGTGATATCTTTTAAAGATACCTTTTGAGCGACTGTTAGCCTTTTCACCCAGTTTCTAGTTTAAAAGCTGCTCAATCTCATTTTTAAATGTTGATGCCAGTGGCCTGGTTCCAGTCCAGAGTAGGCTCCACCTTTCCCAGAATGTTGTCCAGTTCCTAGGAAACCTAGAACTCTCCTCTCTGTATCATCATCTTGTCCATGTATTGAGACACTAGAGCTCTGTCTGTCTCTTGGGTCCTGCACGTGGAACAGGGAGCACTTCTGAAAATGCTACCCTGAAGGTTCTAGATTTGAGCTTTTTACCTAAGAGCTTAAATTTGGCTTCCAGAATCTCCCTCCCACAATTTCCTATGTTATTGGTACCTACATGTACCAAGATGGCAAACTCCTCCCCAGCACAAATCACAGGGCACCGCACCGTTTTTGTTTTCAGACGAAAACACTGTTGTATTTTTGGCCAAAACAAGATTAAATTTGGTCGTCTTCTAGGTTTTGTATGTTCCGTTACCAATAACATATATATCCATTGGGTCAGATTTGGGGGCTCAACCCTCCTCCAGTTTAGAAGAATCCTTTTCTTTTCCAAGAAATATGCACACTTCAAAAGTTCTGTTGTGCCTTTCCTTAAGTAGTTGCTGAATAATCATCGAACAATACCAAAACACTTCTTGGGATAATGAGTGTAATAATCTCTCCAGAAATCTTACCTCCTGAATCTTTTCATAGCTCCAGAAAAGATGGTCCAACGTTGCTATAGGTGTTCCACACCCAAGAGCCTTCCCGTATATATTCATTCCCATCTTCTCCATCCTATTGGCTGAAATATACACTTGTAATAAAAATGTATGCTATTATTCATTGGTCCCCATGTTGACAAATATTTCTGGGATCCTTTTATGGTTAGTAATAAATTCTACCAAAATAGCTGGCAAATTTCAAAAGAACTCCTAACATTCTGCCCATTTCAGATAATCTGTTGGTGACTGACAGTCAAAATATATTGTATAGTAAAGAGCTATCCTATAGCCCTCCACTGTATTTAAACTTGGGCTTTCTTTAAGCTCCTCTCTCTGCTCCTCTTTGAGGGCCTGTTGATCTATTGTTCTGATGTAACTGACTCCAAAAAATGTGAACCCCTCTCTACAATATCATATATAGGTTTTGAAGGGCAGTATTTTGCCATTAGTATTCACCACATGCCTGATCTGGTGATTAATGGGTAACTTCATCTGAGAACCACTGCCAGGTCTGCTTCAATGGCTTTATCAAAATATTACCCCTTACCTTCTCTGATAATTGCTTATGGGGTGCTGAACAACATAGCCAGATCTAATGGACATGCCAATTTACATTCTATTTATAACAACATGTAAATGCTACTCCTACCCTCATCCAGTCCCTGATATGGTATAATTGACAAGCTCTACCATAAAGTCCAATGTTGGGGGCCTCTAGGCCATCCTGTTTTGGAACAGACAACAAATGCTTTAAGTCCCACTCTGGCCATTGGAGCCGACTCTGTGGGTGCTTGAGCACCCCCAATATCGAGAAAATTCTTTGTATGTGTCCATGGAGGGGTTATTTCCATTGGGCTTAGCACCCCCAATAATTTTGAAAAGTTGGCTCCTATGACTCTGGCCATTCCCACGCTCTAAAAAAATCGCTGCAGCTATGCCCTCAAACATATGGCATATTTTCAAAGCATGTAGCCTTCCAAAGTTCCATAGGTTTCTATGGAACTTTGGAAGGCTAAGTGCTTTGAAAATATGCCTGATTGTGTCATGTCTATTCAAAGATATTGGGCACAGTTTCTATCATATAGAGCCATTTAGGTAATATAATCATTTTATAAAGAAAAATTCTACCCAACAGAGACGGCGGCAATTTACTCCAGCTCATTAATAGCTGTTGGGTCCTTTTTAATCATGGGGCTACATTCACAGCTTACAAATAATTTAACATGTTAGGCAAGTTTATACCCAGATATTTAACCACATCCACTGCCCATCAGAATAGCAGGTGGCCTTCCATCCCCCAAACCCCCCCCCCCCCCATCATCCTCTATCAATCCCCAGTGGAATCACTTCTTATGGCAAAATTTCACTTGAATCCTGAAAATCTCTCATTGCCTAAAGGCTTCCAACATTAGGGGCATTGACTCCTCTGGGGAGGTAATCATCTGAAAAATGTTAGCAAGTACCAAACACTTCACCTCCACATTACCCATCCTAATGCACTGCATCTACTCAGAGTTGTATCCTCTGCAGGAAAAGCTCCAAAAATAAGAATAACAGCAATAGGGATAAGGGACAGCCTTGACTTGTTTTCCTTGGTAGCAGAAAAGCTCCTAACTTCACGTTTACCATTACATTTCCATGATGTCCTTGCATAAAGTTAATAATATTTTCAACAAAATACCCACTTATCCTAAAATGTGCCAAAATTGGAAAAGTAACTCTCACCCTGCCATATCAAATGTCTTCTCCGCATCAAAACTAATCACCATAGCTGGGATATTCTTGATCCTACAATGCTCTATAGCTGCTAAGATCTTCCAGCAATGTCGCTAATTACAGACCAGTTGCTTCCATCCCCTTGTTGACAAAGGTAGTGGAAAGTTTAATTGGGCATCAACTCATGGAATATCTTTCCACCTTCTGTCTTTTACACAGTTTGCAGTCAGGTTTCAGACCATGTTACAATACTGAAACAATTTTAACCACTTGTGGCAAAATTGACTAAAGAAACTAGCTTAAGAAGAAGGGTTCTAGTATTAGTTTGATATGTCGAGTGCATTTGATGTAGTCGATCATTTCATACTACTTCATTTGCTAGGTCACTTCAGAATCTGTGATGTCCTTAAGTGGTTCCAGGGTTTCCTATTGGCTAGATCCAACCAGGCAAAATTGCCTGGTTCTATCTCATCCCCCTGGACCCCTGACTATGGTGTACTTCAGGGTTCTCCTCTGTCTCCCATTTTATTTAGTATCATGACAGCACCTTTGGGTTGTCTATTGGAGTCACAAGGGTACCATTTCTTTATTTATGCAGATGATGCCACAATTTAAGAAATTCTGGTAGTGGTTAAATCAAGGTTTAGACCTGACAGATTCTTGGGCACATGAATTCAAATTGAACAGGGACAAAACTAAATTCTTGGTCTTCTCTCAACCTTTTTGATCATACCATTTTAGACAGTTTTACGACTGACCACACTGTTAAGAGTTCTGAGGAGAATTAAATCCTTCCCTACTGTGACCCTTATACTCCTACTGCAGATGCTCGTTTTGTCACAATTTGACTATTGCAATGCAATCTATGCTTGTTGCAGGGAACTGTTAAAAAAAAAAAAAATCCAAACTGCCCAAAACACTGCAGCTTGGCTTTGTCTGTAAAATTTGTGTTTTGAGAGGGCATCACTGTTGCTGTCTCTAAACTGCATTGGCTCCCAATAAAAGCAAGGGTCACTTTTAAACTGTTTGCACTTCCAAATATTGTATGGTATGACCCCCCTTGACTGTATGTTATCTCTTGTTGATCTTCCACCTCGTAATAGGGAAAGGTGGAAATGAGACTTGATATACCGCCTTTCTGAGGTTTTTGCAACTACATTCAAAGCGGTTTACATATATTCAGGTACTTATTTTGTACCGGGGCAATGGAGGGTTAAGTGACTTGTTCTTGGGGCTAGAGATTATCTAGTACTTCATTATCCAAGCTGTAAGAAAATTGTTTACAAATGTTCTTGCAACGGGATTTGCTTATCGGGGCATGAAATGTTGGAACTCCTTGCTGAAGTCAATTAGTGGTTTGTATGATTACTTGATGCTCTGTAAAATGTTAACTTTCCTGTTTGGAAAATTTCTAGGTATGGATACTGATCTCCATGTTTAGTCAGTTTTGGTTACTCTCTTACTCATACTGAATCTTTTTCATTATGTATTCTTTTTTTCACTTTTTATTGCAATGTATTATGTATTCTCCGAGGAGAAGCAGGCTGCTTGTTCTCACTGATGGGTGACGCCCACGGCAACCCTGAGGTCTGGAAATCTTCCTAGCAACAAAAGTTTGCTAGAGTCTTCGGTCGTGCGTGTGCATGCGCGACCATCTTCCCCGCCCATCGCGCGGGGACATCCGTTTCTTTTTGTCCGCAGTTGAGAGAGACTGTTTTTGATCCCTCTCAGTGCATCCTGAGAGAGCCTTCGTTTTTTTCATGCGATTTTCGCGTGTTTTTCTCTTTCTTCTCTTAGGCTCCGTTGAGCTGTTGTTTAAAAAAAAAAAAAAAGTCTCTTCCTTATACTTTTAGATTTGGCCGTCTTAAGTTTCGTTTCACCGCCATTGCAGCCCTTTTAGGCCGCCCGTTCAGGTTTTCTCTTATTTTATGCCTTCTTTGTGGGCACCATCGCCGACTTTGACTTCGCCGCCACTATTTTTCCGTCCATGATATCGAGGATTCCCAGCGGCTTCAAGAGGTGCGGTCGGTGCAGCCGGGCAATCTCAGGTTCTGATCCACACATGTGGTGTGGCAGGAAAATAGTGGCCCTCTGTCGGAGAGAGCGATTTTGTAGTGCAACACTGCAGCTTTCAGGCCTGCCCCTGCAGCTGTGTAGTAGTGTGGACCGCAGCCTAGCAGTGGGAGAAGCAATCAGTACCCACCTGCCAAAAAGCTGCAGGAGCCTGGAGGACTCAATGTTTGACTGTTGTTTGAATCCAGACAGACTGTTAGAGGAGTTGTTATATATATTTTTCATGCCCCCCCCCCCCCCAAAAAAAAAAGACTCGAAAACAAAACTGTAAAATTAAAACCAATAAAATGCTTTAGCTTTGTTTAAATTTAGATATAGGACAGTTTTATTTCCCTTGGCCAAGCTTTAAAAAGTTGTGATCCAACAAAACTAAAATGGAATTTTGGTCTTTATATTTTGTGTTCGAAGTACTATTACTCTTGGGGGAATTCCGTGCAGTGCAAAATTTGCATACAGGGTAGCATTTATTTTTATTTATTTGTAGCATTTATACCCCGCTTTTTCCCGCTCGATAGCAGGTTCAGTGCGGCTTACATTGTATGGTACAAAGTAGTACAGAGTTAATACAAAGTATGGAACAAAGTATCGGAGATGACGTGGAGGGGCATAAGCGAACGTCGCCGGCCAAATAGATCGCCGGCGATCTATGTTGATGGCGGCGCTACAGCTGGCCAGAACCGTATTATTAAAAAAGATGGCCGTCCATCTTTTTTGTCGATAATATGGTTCAGCCCGGCTAAATGCCGTGGAGTTCGCCGGGTTTAAGATGGCCGGGTTTGTTTTTCAGCGATAATGGAAAGTTATGTCGGCCATCTCAAACCCCGGCCAAATTCAAGGCATTTGGCCGTGGGAGGAGCCAGCATTTTTAGTGCACTGGCCCCCCTGACATGCCAGGATACCAACCAGCCACCCTAGGGGTCACTGCGGTGGACTGCAGAAAAGCTCCCACGTGCATAGCTCCTTTTGGGAGCTGAGCCCCCAAACCCCCCCCCCCCCCCCAAACCCACTACCCACAAATGTACTGCACCCACTAAAATTGTTCCAGGGACCTGCATACAGCCTCTAGGACTTATTGCTGCTGTATAACTTTGGCACACCACACCTGAAGACTAATCTCTGTGAAAAAGTCCTTTCTTGAAATAACCACATTTACTCACAGTTAACTGCAGATCAGAGGTTGTGCCCCACTGGCAAAGAGTCCCCTGGTACTAAGATTAGCAGTAGGTCAGAGCTGGCACAATGGTGTACAATGCCCTCTTTCAGCACCATTCAAGGTAAGAACTACGTTCTCTAACGTGGGTAACACAGGAAAGAGAACTAAAACTGGCTTACAAAAATGGCCACTACCGCATGGACTACAACAGGAAACAAAACAGGGCACACTCTGACTCAGTTAGCAGGGGGGAAAAGCACCATGGGAGTAGAGCCCAGTACCCTACACCCACCACAATGCATTGCTAATATGACTCTGCAGGGCACCTAACAGAAAAGGTGTCACACTCACCCGAGAGCCACATCGCAACCAGGGAAAGGCTGTCGGAGGATACAACACATTCTGCTGTCATGGAGGTAGGTACGGCATTTGAGGCTGGCATACAGGCTGGCAAAAAAGGTTTTTAGTTTTATTTTTTTAGTATGGAAGGGGGTTGGTGACCACTGGGGGAGTATGGGGAGGTCATCCTCCAGTGGTCATCTGGTCAGTTGGGGCACCTTTTTGAGGCATGGTCGTGAAAATAAAAGGACCAAGTAAACCCGGCGAAATACTGCTTAACGCCGCCTTTTTTTTTTTTCCATTATCGGCGAAAGCTGGCCATCTGGTAGCCATGCCCATGCCCGCCCATGTCCCGCCTTCGTTAATCTACTGACACGCCCCCTTGAACTTTTGCTGGCGAAGCGACGGGAAAGCGGCGATGCTGTCAAAAATGCCGCTTTTGATTATACCGATTTCGCCGCTTTTAAGAAATCGCCAGCCATCTCCCGATTTGTGTCGGAAGATGGCTGGCGATCACTTTCGATTATAAGCTGGATAGTTACATAGGGTGTGGTACAAGTATCACAGAATTAGTACAATGCAAGAGACAAGGTATCAGAGATGACATTGTTACATAGAGTACCATGGGGGGAGGTTTGGAGAAAGTTGGATAAGGTGTGTGCCATGGGAAGGAGATGGAGGGCTGAGGAAAGGTGGATGGGGTGAGATTTGAGAAGTTGTGCAGTGCTAAACAGGCGCGCACAGTAATTATGGTTACTTAAGAATAAATGTTATTTTTCTTTCAATTTAATATTGCTGTTTTAATCTATTTCACTTGACTTAGGGGCACTGTGAAAAAATTACTGACACACTAAGGGTACCTTGAACAGAGAAAATTTGGGAGCCACTGATCAAGGGATATAGGTTCACCATATCTTGGATCTGATTTAGAACCCAACCATAAAAACTTAGTATTACTCTTATTTAATTTGAGCCTATGAAATGCAATCCAGTTCTCTCCTATACATACAAGTTCTAATATGAGATAACGTATTAGACCACAATTGAGAGACAGGTAGAATCACAGTGATGTCATCTGCATATATAAAATGTTTTATTTTAGCTTGGTCAAAAATAACACCCAGGGGACTGCACATTAGCAGCATCATATCCAACAAGGTAGTTAAGCTACCACTGCAACACTGTGGTCACTTTTCCAGTTTAAAATCATCTTGTTTTTCCAAGAGAAACAGTAAGAAAGGCCATTTAGGTATATTTTGTCTCTGCCTTTAGAGGAGTTATATATCTCCTTGCCTTGACCAGCACAACTTCGGTACACCCAAAAGGTCATGTTTAACCAATTGGCCCCTTAAGAGACGAACAGTTGATCCAAGATGGCAGATGCATGACGGCATGTAGCTGCTCTTTTACCCCGATACTTTTTTCTGGATTCATTTATATAATCTTCAACCCATATGGGTAAAAGAAGAGGTCAGACTTGTACTTACCCCTTAGATAAGCCTGTCTCGGTGACTGTAGGTTTGATGGATCGCTTTGCGGTGAGCAGTTCTAGTGGTGTTAGGGCATCGCTGCAGGGTGAAGTGGGAAAAGTTGAGCCACTCACCTTGCCTAACCTTGATACCACCTTGAGCCCAGAAATAAGGGACCCACCGGAAAATCCGGCCATGCACGTGGTGCAGCTGGGAGAAGTGGCTGGTGCTTCTCATGCAGGGTCTGCTTGCCTGGCAGTGGAGATATGTCTCTACTGGTGGGAAAGGCCCAAAGCTTGCTGAAGAGCCTTTAAGACTATCCGTGAGTACGCAGCAGTTGATAGAAGAAATTCATAAGCCAGCTTCACTGAATAAATCAAAATTGATTACCTTGGATGTCATTTGGGAGGCTTTAACAAAGTTGGATATTTCTTTTTCAAACAAACTGGAATTAATGGTCTCCCAATCTTTAGTAGATCAGGGGGCATTGGCTAAGTTCAGCAGAAAGTTTCATCTATGGAAAAAGATTTTGAGTTCTACTTAAAAAAAGAGGTTAAAACTGACTTACATATGGTTAAGGATAATGTGTTGATCATCTTAGGTTGGAAAACCTGTAAAATTCAATATGGAGGAAAACTTTGAGATTTGTGAATTTTCCTGAAGTTGCCTCTGTCGCTCCATTGTTGACTCTTAAACGTTATTTCTTTGAAATTTTGAAAATCCCAGAACAAGCGTGTCCTCCTTTATTGAAGACATATTATTTGCTATTAGTAGTTAATTTTCTGATCAAGATATTGCTCCTGGGACGGATGTCTCCTTTGATGAACTGAATATAACTCAGATTATTACAGAAGATCGTGAAGCAGTTCCAGCAACTTTGATAGTAAAATTTGTATTGGAATCTGATAGAAACTTGGTGTTGTGTCTATTCTTTTGAACTGTATAGGTCAAGTGTTTCCGGACGTGGCTCTTGCCACTGAGAAGCAGGGCCAAGAGACTGGGCCGGGCCTGGGGCAAGGCCGCACCCGGCCCCCCCCCAGGTCGTCGTTGCCATCCACCACCAGGCCAGGCCCCCTGAATTCAAATCATAGCGTCTCACTTCGACCTCGCTCCGTGTGAAAGAAGCGCAGCAGCGGCAATCTTCAGATCGCCTCCCTTCGGGCCTTCCCTCCCTGTGTCCCGCCCTCGTGCAAGTTACATCTGGGCTCACACTCATTGTTATTCACATGGTTGGGGCAAGCTACCGATCACAACTCAGCTGTGATTGGTCGTGGATCATGTCTAGCATCTAAAAGGGTAATCTGATTGGGAAGCAAAGAGTTTCACTCCGTTCTTCCCAATCAGGGTAGCCCATTTAGGCACCAGACAGGCTCCATGACCAATCATAGCTGAGCTGTGATTGGTAGCTCATCTCGGCCTAGAGGGAATATTGCTGGGGGTGGGGCTGCACACCTTGCTACTTGTTCTGGTGCAGCAGGAGGAGGCCCGGGATTAAGTACCGCGTGTGTGTGAACTTCTATCTGCCCCACGGCACTCCTGTGAGTTTGCTGCAGCGTACTGGGGTGCCATGGTGTACAGTTTGATCACCATCTAAGGCAGCATTTTCCAATTTTCTCTGGGTCTTCATTAAAAAAAATTCTGGGGGGGAGGGAGGCTGACCATTTATTGTCTATGCAATGTCATACTTGGTTTACTATTATTAGACACTCTTTTGTAATGCTGAGAAAGTTGAGGATTTTTAGACCATATTTCAATTGAGTGGTTTTCAGAATTTTGGTTTGGTCCTTTATTTTTTTAGATTTTGCTCACACCTTTTTTTCAGTAGCTCAAGGTGAGTTACTTCCTGGAGAAGGACCACGATTGATGGCAAAGCACATATGAGAATGAAGTGGATATAGCACTGTTTGCGGAAGCGAGTGTTTATGAACAATTTCAAAATCTAAAGGTGGACAAAGCCATGGGACCGGACGGGATCCATCCCAGGATATTGAGGGAGTTCTGGCGGGTCCTCTTAAAAATTAGTTTAATAAATCCTTGGAGACTGGGGAAGTTCTGTGGGATTGGAGAAGAGTGGATGTGGTCCCTCTTCACGAAAGTGGTGACAGAGAAGAAGCTGAAAACTACAGGCCAGTAAGCATCACTTACTTTATTGGAAAAGTAACGGAAGCGATGCTGAAGGAAAGGATAGTGAATGTCCTGGAATCCAATAAGTTGCAAGATCTGAGACAACATGATTTTACCAAAGGTAAATCGTGCCAAACGAATCTTATTGAATTTTTTTGACTGGGTGACCAGAGAATTGAAACAAAGACGTGCGATAGATGTCATCTACTTAAATTTCAGTTAAGCCTTTGACACGGTTCCTCACAGGAGACTCTTGAATAAACTTGACAGGCTGAAGATAGGACCCAAAGTGGTGAATTGGATTAGGAACTGGTTAACAGACAGACGCCCGAGGGTGGTGGTTAATGGAATTCACTCAGAGGCGGGAAAGGTGAGTAGTGGAGTGACTCAAGGATTGGTGCTGAGGCCGATTCTGTTCAATACATTTGTGAGCGACATTGCTGAAGGGTTAGAAGGTAAAGTTTGCCTTTTTGCGGATGATACCAAGATTTGTAACAGAGTTGGACACCCCAGAGGGAATGGAAAGCATGAAAAAGGATCTGCAGAAGCTAGAAGAACGGTCTAATGTCTGGCAATTAAAATTCAATGCAAAGAAGTGCAAAGTGATGCACTTAGGAGTAGAAATCCTTGGGAGACATATATGTTAGGCAGTGAGAGTCTGATATTCACAGGCAGGGAGAGGGATCTTGGGGTGAAAGTATCTGAGGATCTGAAGGCGAATTAAACACTGTGACAAGGCAGTGGCCGTAGCCAGAAGGATGCTAAGCTGTATAGAGAGAGGTGTAACCAGCAGAAGAAAGGAGGTGTTGATGCCTTAATACAAGTCGTTGGTGAAGCCCCACTTGGTTCAGTTTTGGAGGCTGTATCTTGCTAAGGATGTAAAAAGAATTGAGGCAGTGCAAAGAAAAGCTACAAAAATGGTATGGGATTTGCGTAACAAGACGTACAAAGAGAAACTTACTGACCTCAACATATATTCCCTGGTGGAAAGGAGAATCATGGGTGATTATGAAAAATGCTCAAATATTTGAAAGGTATTAATCCACAAACAAACCTTTTCTGGAGATAGTAAGGTGATAGAACTAGAGGAAATGAACTGAGGTTGAAGGGGAACAGACTCAGGAAAATTGTCAGGAAGTATTTCATGGAGAGAGTGGTGGATATTTGGAATGCCCTCCCGCGGGAGGTGGTGGAGATGAAAACGGTAATGGAATTAAAAAATGCGTGGGATAAACACAAAGGAATCCTGTTAGAAGGAATTGAGCCACAGAAGCTTAGTGGAAATTGAGTGGCAACACTGGTAATTGGGAAGTAAAGCAAGTGATGGGCAGACTTCTATGGTCTGTGCCCTGAAAATGGCAAGAACAAATCAAGGTCAGGTATACATATAAAGTAGCTCATACAATGAGTTTAACTTGTTGGGCAGACTGGATGAACCATACAGGTCTTTATCTGCCATCATCTACTGTGTTACTATGTGCAATGTAATGAATTGACTGCAGCATACACTGAAAGTGAAGATGTTCACTGTGTGGTAAAGTCATTGGCATTTTTACCTGTTCATGAAGTGCCTAAAGCTTTTGATGATATTCTAGATGAAGCCGAGCTATTGAATCTTAAGACTAGTTTGGAGATACTTTACATAGGTTGCAGAAATCATAGGGGTCCGTAAATGCCCTTGTTTTCCTTCTAGGATGTAGATGGTTCATGAAAGAACCATCAAAAGCATACCAAGATCTAATAACAAGCTTGAAGGGTGTCATCATTCTTTCGAAACGCAGATAGACTATGCCCATCCATCTTTTTTTTTTAAACTTCTGTCTGATCTTCAACATGAAGAAGGACTCCAGTTTGCCTTGTATTCCAGAGCTTTATGCAGTTAAGGATACAGTCAAATGTCAAACAAAATATAAAAATATGAATTCTCAGATTATTATATCAACCGTAAACTTTTTTTTTTGTCTTGCATAACTTATAAAATCACCTTGAATGTTTAAAGTGAACAGCATCTATTTCTTTTTTAACCATGGTGTTATATGAATTTTGTTTTTATTTTTGGGGCCTTTTTGACTTTTGCTTTGTTATGGATTTGTATGTTTTCAGTGAAGGCATGTCTTGGCCTTTTATTTGAGATGAGTTTTATGAACTTTTTTCTTTCTGTTTCTACTCCTACAGTTCACTAACTGTTGCTCACAAAATGTTTCACTAGTTGACATGCGATGAAGTGTCACATGTAAATATGCACTTGACAATATGACACTGGTCCAAATATCGTACGAGCAAGTGTTGCTTGCTGAAATTTTGTATAATCATCTTTCCCCTGTAGAGGTCTGTTGAAATCTTCCAATTCTGATTGGGTCAACTCCAGGAGTACTATTGCTTCTAGTTATGTTGGATCCATCTCTCTTGGGCCTTCTCCCTCATGCTCAGTGTTATACAGGCTTATGTGCAATCTACTTTGTGTTACTACTATGTTTCCTTTTCCACTAATCACGTCTGTGTTTATAGGGCCAAGCCATCAGCTTTACCATCATTTTTTTCAGTTTTTTTTTACCAAACTGGAACAGCCTATATTTATAGTATGTCCTACCTTTTTTGTTCCTTCATGAAGTGGGGAGTTCATGGATATCTACACTATCAAGAAAATGGCCTTATTTACCCTTGTGGTGTTGCTCTCAAATTGGTGCTTGCCTAATTATAGTTCCCTGTTCAAACATATTATAATTCTGTTTAGAGCCACTTGTCTTTGTGCTATATAACTAATAATGTCTCCCTCGAAACTGATTTTGTAACCTCTCAAAAAGTATGGGTTGGTCGTTCTGTATTGTGAAAAGATTCCTCCCACCTTTTTAATAAATATTCATGAAAGTTTTGATCTGAGTATAAGTATTTTGGGAGGATCCATCATATTTTACCCTAATAACCCTTATCCCTTAAATATATATTCATATGGGTATGTGATATGAAATTACTAATGGCCAATCTCTGCTGTTATCACTTTCCCAAACCATTCTTGTGATATTAAAATATAATTAAATCTAGAAGCCATTTTAGATTTTGCTCACACCCTTTTTTCAGTAGCTCATGGTGAGTTACTTTCTGGAGAAGGACCACGATTGATGGCAAAGCACATATGAGAATGAAGTGGATATAGCACTGTTTGCGGAAGCTCTGGCTACATGTATAAAGGCCTTTTCAAGGGTATGCAGTGTCTGCCTTGTATCCACTAGGACTAAACTGTCACAGAAAAATGGCAGACTATATAAATCAAAATGTTGTCCTTCATTTGTGCCGGCAATCTATTTGCTCCTAGATTAATAACCTTATTAAAATCCCTGGCCAATATCAGGGGTAAGTCCCCAAAATCTAGACACTTCAGTGGTTCATTCAAAAGTCATCTCCCGGTATATTTGGTCCGTATATATTTGTCAATACAAAATGCATGTTTTACCAGTACACATGCACCAGAATATATCGCCCAGAATCAGCAACCAAAGTCTTATTCACTTTACAGTGCACCACTTATTAGCACTGCTACTGCCACTCTGTGTTCCAGTTGACATGGACAACACCTCCACCACCCAATCTCTGTGTTCGTCCTTAGTCATCCAGGTTTCCTGCAAGCAAGCTGTATGAACTCACTTTTCGTTCAACTCTTTCAAAAGTTTAGAACACCTGATCAGGAATCCTATCCCTGACATGTTCCATGATGCTATATGCAGACCAGCTATAGTCATACTCATCCTATGCCTTGTTCATTTCTTTCACACCACCAAATGGCAATTGTACTAGCCCGGATCCAAAATACCCAGCCTTCATCCCCTCCTCCATATTCTACATCCATATATCCCTCATCAATATACCACACTTCCTCCTTAAGTTGGCTACTTCCAAAAACCTCCCCACCCTTTCACTCCCCCAGATCTCCCTTTTTACTACACTCTGTTACTAGTGTTATCCTATGATATATCATTGCCCTTCCAGTACCCTCCATCACTCCCCACCAAGTATCTCTATCCCCCCGCCTGCCCCCATCCTTATAAAGTCCGCCGCTTTTGCGAGCATCCCTGCCTGTGCTATCCAACCCCTAGAGTTGGCGCACTTCTGGTATCCAGTAGGAGCATATAAAATTCTAATGCAGATCTCCATCATTGTTCTCATGCAGTCACTGAACTACACATTGTTCCCATAATCCAACCTACTGGCTATGTTTCCCACTCTACCAGTCACTCAAGAAGGGACAGTTCTTCCAGCTAAATAGTACCACAAAATTACTGTAAAAATGTCCAGGCTGAGCCATCCTAGATGCTATCAGTCTTTATGCCTGGGAGCAAATCTAACAAACATGGGGGGTGGGGTAGTGATGGGGGGCATAGAAATAATATCATTGTCCACACAACCACACTCAAAACTTGTAGATCCAAATAGCAGTGTTAAACACCCCAGGGCATTCTCATTTTTAGCCTTCTAATGCCTCTCATCTGGGCTCTAGTAAGTCCATCACATTGTCCACATTACTGCAGTTCTGTTCCAGACATTTCTTTACTTCCACTAGTGTTTCAAGAATCTTTTGTTTGCCTTGTATCACATCTTTAAACAGTACTTCTCCTGTACCAGCACACTTTGCAAAAGCCTTCCAGCCTTATGCTTCTTTAGTGGAATAGTTCTGCACAAGCCATACGCTCTGCTTATGGTTAGTTAAGCCTTTTATTCCAATAGGCTTACAGTAATGCAGCTTTATGGGCATAATATTGCATCTGTGTGATGACAGTCCCACAGCTTTGTTTCTCCCTCCTTTCTCGGGCCCAAAAAGTGTGTATGCTCCACACAGAGCTTCCCTGCTAGCAAATCTATTTGCAGGCCAATGGGGAGCCAATTCTTTAGAAACCATGAGAGTTGTGGTATCCTGCAGTGTTATCAGGAGCAATTATCAATATCATCAAGCTTTGCTTTATGTTGCTCCATTTTTCTTGCTAAAGCCTGCAGCTTTGTTTGCTTTCCTGCCAAGCTGTCCTTGGCGTGTAACACCCACTGTTCTATTACTGACATCTGAACTGCATATTCTTCAAGAGTCTGGGACACAAGAAATTTACTCCAATATGTTCTCAAAGTTGTCATGCAATGCTTGCACTACAGCTTTTGTGAACTGTGCAGCTGTGGTCTGTTAGTGCATTTGTTTCCCCAACAATGCCTGCCATTTTGACTTTAGTCAGCTTACCATGATCCATGTCTTGTAATTTTGATGTCATGTCCAGCAGCACCATTCAGATGTCAGATCTCTGGGTTCTACCACTGGAGAAAGCTTTTTATGAAAGGGATGAAAGGCAGTCAGAGCACTGGAATTTGGTGCTTCCCTTGCTCATCTCCTCACATGATTTCCAGCATTTATTAATTTATGCTTGAAAAATGAACACTATAAATTTACAAGACAAAATAACACTACATTAGTGTACATAGTAAAGAAAGTGTCCTCTTGTAAGCTAAGTGACATAACTGTTATGAAGTGGATTACACTAGCTTTATGTAAAAAGCAACCTTTAACAACATGATGTTGCAAACATAGCAAATGGCATCAAATAAAGGCTACTTTCTCAAACGGTTTCATTGGTTACCCATTTCATCTCGCATCCAATATAAGATTGTCTCTGACTCATAAGGTTCTTTTTTTCCCAGATTCCATCGTACTTGTCGTCTTTGTTCCTTACACACCTTTGCATACCTTCCATTCTTCTAGTAGCCACCAATTGGTTATCCCTACATTTGCTAACTCCAGAGAATTCCAAAGAGAGGGGCTAAGAAAAAGAAGGCAGAATGGTGGGTTGATTGAACTCCAGACCAATCAACCCGCCATTCTGCCTTCTTTTTCTTAGCCCCTCTCTTTGGAATTCTCTCCCATTTACACTGTTTTGAGCACTCGAGGACCTGGGAACACACCTGTTTACTAAGGCCATTTTGGATAATTCTTAATAGTATGGGCATCCTATTTTCAGTCCAGTGCAGTTGGATCTGTGCAGCTGTTTTTTACTCCTTAGTTTCTCCCTTTTTTTTAATCTTTCTGTTTTCTTATTTGTTGTAGTTCATTTCCAGTTATGTTTTTTTAGTATTTTATTGTAAACCACCTTGTCTTCCATAAAGGCGGTATATTAAATTTTAATAAACTAAACTTATAGCTCATCCAGTGTGCCCATTCGTATCATCCACTACCTCCTCCTTCCCCTAAGAGAACACGTATGCCTGTCCCTCGCTTTTTAGCCTTCTAATGCCTCTCATGTGGGCTCTAGTAAGTCCATCCCATTGTCCACATTACTGCAGTTCTGTTCCAGACATTTCTTTACTTCCACTAGTGTTTCAAGAATCTTTTGTTTGCCACCACCTCCACACATCTGTTATCCAAGTGTTTCATTAATAAAATTTTTTATTTCTTTCACCCAGGAAGCGTCTGTTGGCCATTTTACAAGAGAGTCTGGTTCTGCCTAATACTTCAACATCCCTTGTACCTTCACTTACAGAGATGTTGCTCAGTATCCTTCAGGACAACGACAAACTGATACAAATTGTAAGTAATGTAATTTTATATATAAGACTTGAATCACAGCTTAGGGCAGTGTTTACCAAATGTTTTCCCTATGTGACCCCATTTTAGTGGTTTGTAGGGCAATTAGGTGATTAGCTGAAACGCTAATAATTTTCTGGTTAGAGTTTGTGGCTTGTCTCTTCTGTTTGGAATATGATTTTGATCTCATGTCCCAAAACAATATATATCAATGTAAAAGCATAGATACATTATTATGGTAAAGCAATAGCTAAACTTTGCTGCAAAAGTTATCACAGTAAGGTAGCGACAGCAGTACAACTAATAATTATTCCTGATACATACTAGTATTCCATAACAAACAAACTGTAATAACCTAAGGAACTACATTCCAGTGGTCCTAGGTCACATTTGGAACTTGCAACACTTTTTCTATCTAACCCCTTTTAACTTTACGAAGGTAAGCTGTCCTCATCTGAATTGTGGGATGCACCTGGAAAAGTCCTTGGTTCCCACAGCATGGCAGGTCTTCTCTTTACTTTTTGGACTCCAAGCTGACATTTCACTGCTAGCTCCTGGACAAGATTGTTTAGATAGACACCTCATAGCAGATGCATCCTATCTTCTTGGTAGAAGGCAATTTCAGCAAATAAGCTGGATTGCACATAGACCTTCTCTGGAACAAAGATGCTACCCAGTACAGGTCCAGGCTGTCAAAAACAAACAAACAAACAAAAAAAACCGGACCTGTCAAACACCAATGCACTTGGCAGGGCAGGATTCCTCCATTGTGGAGGTGGCGCTGGAAGGAGGAGGGGAGTACTACTGCCTCCTCTATAGTCTTTAGGTACAGGGGGGTTTGAGGCCTCTAGACCACCAGGTGGGGGCTGGAGGTCTCTTGCCAGGGAGGGGGGGGGCTGTGGCTCTTCTGTTGGGGGGGGGGGGGGGGGGCTGCTAGCTTGCAGATGCATGCTGGACAGGGCTCCATATTCCTCCCCAAAGCTCTGTAAACCCCAACACCAGCTCCGAGCTGGCATAGGGTTTACAGCGGAAGCAGTGCGCTAGTTTGGTGTGCTGCCCACTGAGCATTGGGGAGGAATACTGATGTCCTTGTTTAGCATGCATTTGCATGCTATTACTGTTCAGAGCCAGCAAGCATGCTGTTACACGTTCATCAAGCAGATCTCCACCTGCCTCTTGGCTGCCCACTATGCAGTGCCCCTGGGACTGGTCAGCATTGGACCCAACACTGAGGAGACGTGAGGATTCAATGATGCCCTTGTTGGCACTGAGGGATGTTGATGCTTGGCATTGGGCGAAGGCCAAGAAGCACAGGCATTGATCGTCCTCAACGCATGGTGCCGGATGCACCGGAGCACCAAGGGATCTGGTCCTTCAGAAGCGTTGGCACTGGAAAGAGTACTGTCCTTCCATCGAAGAGGTGCTGACATGCAGGTCCCCGTACAGCCAGGACCAGGTACCTACACCAATGAGGAGCACTCCTGGACAGCTGATGAGGATCCCATCTGATCCTCACCCTTCCTGAGGAAAAGGCTGTCCAGATGTGGTAATGGGCCTTTCCTTCCCTGCTTTTATCAGGAAGATGGCAGCTGCTATCCCTATTCATTTGGAGATAGAGGAGCCCAGAGTTGAGATGTTTCAGATCCTGGACTGATTCTCCTCATAGAGAGGTTGTGATGGTCCTGCTTCACAAGATCCTGCGAGATGTTCAAGTGAAAAATTGGGAGTCTTCTGTTGGTCCCTGTACTCCCCAAGATAATTGACACTGTGCATTGGATCCAGAGTTCCCTTGAATTTGATAGGCCCCAGTTGTCTCATTCCTTGATGGTGGAATCCGTGCTCAAACAGGCCAGGAGTTCTACAGACTTTTGTTTCTGTGTCTCCAGGCAGAAAAGCCCGAACCCTGGACTCTTTTGGGCATAAGATGTCTCTGGTCTCTTTGTTCATCTCCTGTATTCAGTCATACCAGCTCTATATGAGCCTGTACTTGTGGAACTTGGTGCGCAAAATGACTGATTTGGCTGATTCGCTTCGCCAGTTGGCCAAGCAGCAGATGGCATGTTTTAAGTTTCTGGCCAGGGACGCATATGACACATTTGATGTGGCTTCCAGGATCTGTGCCTTAAGTATAGCGATGTGCAGACAGTCCAGCAGAGATTGGCAGATGCCACTTTCAGTAGGGTTAACCTTTTTGGAGAGAAGGTTGAGGAGGTCGCTGTCCTCATCAAAAACACACTGATATGATACTCTCTCCCGATGGGCGCCTTCTGTATCCTCCTCATCCAGAAGGTTTTTGGGCAAGTCGAAGAGGGGTCCCTGCTACTCAGTGGTGTAGGTATGCTCCTTCTCGCTGGCTTCAACAGGCTCTGCCCAGCACGTTTATTTTCCTCACCAGCATACACCTAAAGCTCAGTTGGTTCTCCAGACCGGTGAGTCTGACGTCGGTGCCCGGGCAAGATGGTGGAGGCTATTATTAAGAATAAAATTGCAGAGCATATACAAAAACATGGACTGATGAGACAAAATCAGCACGGATTTAGTGAAGGGAAGTCTTGCCTCACCAATCTAATGCATTTTTTTGAGGGGGTAAGCAAACATGTGGACAATGGGGAGCCGGTTGATATTGTATATCTGGATTTTCAGAAGGCGTTTGACAAAGTGCCGCACGAAAGACTCCTGAAGAAATTGCAGAGTCATGGAATCGGAGGTAGGGTATTATTATGGATTAAGAACTGGATGAAAGATAGGAAGCAGAGAGTAGGATTGCGTGGCCAGTATTCTCAGTGGAGGAGGGTAGTTAGTGGGGTCCCGCAGGGGTCTGTGCTGGGTCCGTTGCTTTTTAATGTATTTATAAATGACCTAGAGATGGGAATAACTAGTGAGGTAATTAAATTCGCCGATGACACAAAATTATTCAGGGTCGTCAAGTCGCAGGAGGAATGTGAACGATTACAGGAGGACCTTGCGAGACTGGGAGAATGGGCGTGCAAGTGGCAGATGAAGTTCAATGTTGACAAGTGCAAAGTGATGCATGTGGGTAAGAGGAACCCGAATTATAGCTACGTCTTGCAAGGTTCCGCGTTAGGAGTTACGGATCAAGAAAGGGATCTGGGTGTCGTCGTCGATGATACGCTGAAACCTTCTGCTCAGTGTGCTGCTGCGGCTAGGAAAGCGAATAGAATGTTGGGTGTTATTAGGAAGGGTATGGAGTCCAGGTGTGCGGATGTTATAATGCCGTTGTATCGCTCCATGGTGCGACCGCACCTGGAGTATTGTGTTCAGTACTGGTCTCCGTATCTCAAAAAAGATATAGTAGAATTGGAAAAGGTACAGCGAAGGGCGACGAAAATGATAGTGGGGATGGGACGACTTTCCTATGAAGAGAGGCTGAGAAGGCTAGGGCTTTTCAGCTTGGAGAAGAGACGGCTGAGGGGAGATATGATAGAAGTGTATAAAATAATGAGTGGAATGGATCGGGTGGATGTGAAGCGACTGTTCACGCTATCCAAAAATACTAGGGCATGAGTTAAAGCTACAGTGTGGTAAATTTAAAACGAATCGGAGAAAATTTTTCTTCACCCAACGTGTAATTAGACTCTGGAATTCGTTGCCGGAGAACGTGGTACGGGCGGTTAGCTTGACGGAGTTTAAAAAGGGGTTAGATAGATTCCTAAAGGACAAGTCCATAGACCGCTATTAAATGGACTTGGAAAAATTCCGCATTTTTAGGTATAACTTGTCTGGAATGTTTTTACGTTTGGGGAGCGTGCCAGGTGCCCTTGACCTGGATTGGCCACTGTCGGTGACAGGATGCTGGGCTAGATGGACCTTTGGTCTTTCCCAGTATGGCACTACTTATGTACTTATGTACTTATGACTGGCTCCAGTAGAGCATTGCCGCCATAACAGTAGCCATTCCAGACAACCTACTGGTAGGGGGGAGACTGAGTTTATCCAAGAAAGATGGCCCCTTGTAACTTCCAATCGGTGGGTTTTTCAAATAGTCTGTCTCGGTTACCCCCTGCATTTGTGTGAAAGACCACCAAATTGCCCACCAAGAGTGTGTCTTTTCAACTCTTATCACTAGAAGGTATTTGTAGAGGAACTCTCCGCCCTTCTAAAGGCTCATGCGGACGAGCCCATTCCACTAGGGGGTGAAGAGAGGGATTCTATTTCAGGTACTTCTTTGTGCCAAAGAAAACGGGGGTGGGGGATGCATCTATGCTCTCTGGACTTGATGACTACATCCTGATATTTCCAGGTCATAGGAAGTATCTCATTTCGGGTGGGAACGTCATTTTCAGTACCGTTTGTTTCCTTTTGACCTTGTGTCAGCTTCCAGGGTTTTCACCAGGTATCTAGCAGTAGTCGCAGTGTTGCTACACAGACTGGGAATCCTTGTGTTTTCCTATCTGGACGATTGGCTGGTGAAGAGCACATTGAAGTATGGTTCTCAGCAGTCTATGCGGAGAACTATTCGGGTGCTGGAGCTACTAAGGTTTGTTTTAAACTGCCCCAAGACCCATCTGCTCCTGGTTCAGCAATTGGAGTTTATTGGAGCCCTGCTAGACATACAGCAGGTGCGAGCCTTTCTCCCTGTGCCAAGGGCAGATGCTGTAGTTGTGCTCGCCACTCTGGTTCAAGCCAGCCAGCAGGTCACCGCTCAGCAGATATTGAGGTTACTGGGCCACATGGCCTCCTTGGTAATGCCATTCCAGTGGCACGTCATCAAAAAGCTGTGGACCCTAGCTTCCCAGTGGTCTCAGGCCTCCGGGAACCTAGCAGATGTCATCAGTGTAACACCAGAGTTGGTTCAGTCCCTCCTCTGGTGGACAGTTCGATCCAATTTGACCATGGGACTTACCTTTCAAATTCTGCAGTCCCAGATGGTACTTATGACAGATGCATCTCATCTGGGGTGGGAAGCTTATTTGGATGGGCTTCACACTCAAGGTGCTTGTTCTGCTTAGGAAACAGATCTTCAGATCAACCTTCTGAAGCTGTGGGCAGTCTGGAAAACTCTAAAGGTTTTCAGAGATCAGCTGATCAACCAAATTGTACTCATTCAAACGGATAATAAGGTTGCAATCTATTACACCAACAAGCAGGGGGAGTACCAGATCTTACCCTCTGTCAGGAGGCCGTCCGGATGTGGCAGTGGGCCATCTAGAATCGGATAGTGCTCAAACCACCTACCTGGTGGGCAAATCCAACACACTGGCCGACAGACTGAGCGTGGTCATGCATCTGCACGAGTGGTCACTCAGCATGGGCATTGCCCGCAAGTTCTTCTGAGTGTGGGGCACCTCCTCTGAGGATCTGTTTACCACTCCGTACAATTGGAACATCTCTCAGTACTGTTCCAGGGACAAGACAGACTAACATCATTTGCCTGCATATCCTACTATATCTCTTGTGGGGAAGACTTTGCTGAAATTTGAGCAAGACTGCAGAACCATGATCCTGATCGCCCCTTATTGGCGCAGGCAGATCAGGTTCCTTCTTCTTCTGGACTTATCCTCCGAAGAACCGTGGAGATTGGAGTGTTTCCGACCCTCATTACACAGAACTGCATCTCAGCTTCCAGTCTCTGGCTCTCATAGCCTGGATGTTGAGAGGTTAGAATTTACTTTCTTGCATTTTCCGGAGGGTGCCTCTAAGGTCTTGCTGGCTTCTAGGAACGATTCCACTAAGAGGTATTACTCTTTCAAATAGAGGAGGTTTACCGTCTGGTGTGAGGGCATAGACTAGATTTTCTTTCTTGCCCTGTGCAGTCCCTGCTTGAATACCTTCTGTACCTCTCTGAGTCTGGTCTGAAGACCAACTCTGTAAGGGTTCACCTCCATGCAATTAGTGTTTATCGTGTAGAGGGTAAGCCCGTCTCTGGACAGCCTCTAGTTGTTTGCTTCATAAAAGGTTTGCTTTTGACAAAACTCCCTATCAAACCTCTGCCTATGTCATGGGACCTTGTCATCCACACCCAGCTGATGAAAGCTTGTTTTGAGCCACTTGATTGCTGTCATCTGAAGTACAACCACGGGTGAAGGCACCTCTCCACAACTTGAAATTGCCTCGACAAGAATCACTCACCCAAACCTACTAGGATACCTCAACACAATCCTATTTTACAGGCCACCGGGAAAATGGCAAGACTCCCAAATGCAACTCATGGACTTCATCTCGAACACATGTGTCTCTGCCTCAAACATCCTAATAATAGGAGACATTAACCTACACCTTGAAGACGACACCTCTACCGGCACACGAGAATGCAAAGAATTCTTAAAACTTTGGGATCTGCACGCACCTAACACGCAACCAACACACACAAAAGGACATACACAAGACATCATCACACACAAATTTGACCCAGACTCAAATATCCTACTTACTGACACAAGATGGACACCTACACTATGGTCAGACCACCATAAAGCACGTCTCCCTCAATTGGCGAAAAACACACATAAATGCAATCAACAAACATGAACGAACAACATACACCACGAGAGGAAAAATAGACCCCACAACATTCTGGCAACAGATCTACCAGAACGAATGGTCAACAAATGCTGACACCATCCAATTCCTCCAAGAATGGGACGATATATGCACAACAACATTAAACAGAATCGCCCCAATCCAAACCAGAACATCACATAGGAAAAAATCAAATCCATGGTTCACCGAAGAGCTGAAAAAACTTAAAACACAAGTCAGGAAATTAGAACGCGCATGGAACAAAAAGAAAGATGAACAAACACTAAATGCCTGGAAACTACTTCGGAGGAAATACAAATATACCATAAAGCAGACTAAAAGACTACACTACAAAACAATGATAGGATCCAACTACAAAGACACACACAAACTCTTCTACCTTGTGAACAAATTGCTAGACACCTCACCAGTTACAAACAACAGCAAAGATATACCAGATGTCGACAACCTTGCGAAATACTTTAAGGAGAAAATAATACAACTATGACTCAAAATACCCGCCAGAACTACTGAATACGCCACACTTCTAGACTGTCTAGACCCAGAAGACGGAATATACCCAGCAGACAGAACCTGGACCGAATTCAAACTAATATCAGAAGACCTCATCTCCGAAACACTCAAAAGGTTTGCTAAATCCTACTGCAAACTAGACATATGCCAAAACAACCTCATGAAAGCAGCTCCTCAACAATTTGTAATAGACCTAACGAACCACGTAAACTTCATGCTACAAAATGGACTCTTCCCAAAGGAAAAAGGAAAAATCTTACTTACCCCAATACCCAAAGATGCAAAGAAAAGCGCAAGCGAAATAACCAATTACAGACCAGTAACATCCATACCACTAATAACCAAAATAACCGAAGGAATGGTAACAAAACAACTAACAAACTATTTAAACAAGTTCTCAATACTGCATGATGCCCAATCAGGATTCCGATCGAACCACAGCACAGAAACAGTACTAATTACCCTAATGACTAAATTCAAACAAATGATCGCAACCGGCAACAATATACTCCTCCTACAATTCGACATGTCAAGTGCCTTTGATATGGTCGACCACGGAATTCTATTGCACATACTTGAATATTTCGGCATTGGAGGAAATGTCCTAAACTGGTTCAAGGGGTTCCTAACCCTGCGTTCATATCATGTCACATCAAACTCAATGACGTCCGCTTCATGGACACCTGAATGTGGAGTACCGCAAGGGTCACCCCTCTCACCAACCATTTTCAACATAATGATGATCCCATTGGCAAAACTCCTATCAAATCATAACCTCAACCCATATATATACGCCGACGATGTAACAATATACATCCCTTTCAAACAAGACATCAAAGAAATATCCAATGAAATTAATCAAAGTCTACACGTCATGAACACCTGGGCAGATGCATTTCGATTGAAACTAAACGCGGAAAAAACTCAATGCCTAATACTCACCTCCCAATACAACAGGAATGAATTTACCGCCTTAAACACACCAAAACTAAACCTTCCAATCTCAGAAACTTTAAAAATCTTTGGAGTCACTATTGATCGCCATCTAATACTTGAAACCCATGCAAACAACACAACCAAGAAGATGTTCTACTGCATGTGGAAACTGAAAAGAATAAGACCATTTTTCCCAAGATCTGTCTTCCGCAACCTAGTACAATCCCTCGTACTCAGCCATCTGGATTACTGCAATTCACTATACGCAGGTTGTAAAGAGCAAATACTGAGGAAACTTCAAACAGCCCAGAACACAGCAGCCAGACTCATCTTCGGAAAACCAAAATACGAAAGTGCAAAACCCTTACGAGAGAAACTACACTGGCTCCCACTTAAGGAACGCATTACTTTTAAAGTATGCACATTAGTCCACAAAATTATCCACGGTGAAGCTCCAGCTTACATGTCTGACCTAATAGACCTACCACCCAGAAACGCTAAAAGATCATCTCGACCTTTCCATAACCTCCACTTCCCTAATTGCAAAGGCATAAAATACAAGGCACTGCACGCATCAACCTTTTCATACATAGGCACGCAATTCTGGAATATACTACCACGCAACTTGAAAACGATCCACGAACTAACCAACTTCCGCAAACTACTGAAAACTCATCTCTTTGAGAAAATTTATTGTAAGGACCAATACACATGAAGTCCACACACTATTTCAGAAATACACCAATACATTCTCTTCTGAACTCCCATCCCCTGTAATTTTATCACATTTATACCTTAACTTACGGAAAATGTTATACCGAATGTTCTTTTGCTAATGTTCTATTACCCAATCAATTTCCCGTTGTCTCTTTCCACTGTCCCATTGTTCTTTTCCTTGTCCTATTCCCTAACGATACTTTGACTTTGTCTTCGCTTAACTTCTCACAATGTAATCCATAACTGATTTGTAACAAATTGTATTTCCATTAATTACAATGTATTGTAAGCCACACTGAGCCCGCAAATAGGTGGGAAAATGTGGGATACTTTAGCTTGCAGGGTCAGTGCGCTTCAGGACCTATTAGGGGATCCACCTTTATACTAAATTTCGTCACAGCAGAGTAGTTATCCGCACACACCCTAAGCTCTTGCCTAAGGTTGTGTTGGAGTTCTATCTGAACCAGTCTGTCATTCTTACAATGTTCTTTTCTAAACCTGATGCCCATCCTGGCGAAAGCACACTGCACACCTTAGAGTGCAAGCAAACATTGGCCTTTTACTTTGAGCGGATTAGGCTTTACAGACAGTCCACCCAACGTTTTGTTTCTTTTGATCCAACAAGGATGGTGGTCACCATCGGGGAAACGCACCCTCTAATTGGCTGGCAGATTGCATTTCTTTCACTTAAGCCCAGGCTGGGCCTACTCTTGAGGATCATGTGAAGGCTCGTAATGTCCCAGCTGTGGCTGCTTTGGTGACCCACTTGAGGCTGCAATGTGATCTTCAGTCCACACATTCACATCTCACTATTGCCTTGAGCAGGATACCCAACGTGATGGTTGGTTTGGACAGGCAGTTCTACAGAATTTGTTTGGGGTCTAGAATCCCACTCCATCCCCCTAGGCCTGGTTTTGTTCTGTTCCAGGCTGCACTCTCACACAGTATGTATATAGTTTCAGGTGAATTGCTATTTTGAACCCACCATTGCGGGTTACAATTGTCCTAGGGTTTTCAGTAAGTCAAGTAGCTTAGGATTCCCACATGCGAGTATAACATGGCCTGCTTGTCCTCAGAGAAAGCAAAGATACTTACCTGTATCAGATATTCTCTGAGGGTAGCAGGCCAGTAATTCTCACATACCCGCTCTCCTTCCCTTGGAGTTGTTTTTCTATAGCTATTTTACTGTACTGCTGGTCCTGCGCTCTTGCGGCAGGCGGGAAGGCATTCACACATGCACAGTGGGGATGCTAGCGTGTGCTCTTAAAGCTATATACGCTGTTAAAGCATTCCGCCTTAGGCGACGTGGATGACATCACCCACGTGAGAATGACTGGCCTGTTGTCCTTGGAGAATACCTGCAACAGGTAAGTATCTTTGCTCTATCTTCTCAATATCCAAGCCATGAGGGCTAGAGACTGGAGATTGGGGTGTAGCTGGTATTGATTATCCTGAGTTATGAGTGTTGGAAAAGTTTCCAGTTACCATTGATCTCTGGAGAAAAGCCTGAGAAAACAAGAAGGCAAACGGTCTGCAAAATCCAAGATTAAGGTGAAAAGAGCAGACCAGACAAAAGAAGTCTTTTTGATGAACGTTTTGAGTGACTATAACATATAGAGGATTGAAAACCAGTGCCTGATAATGGCCATGTTTGGCCCTCGCACAAGCTGCATCAAGGGCAATAAAAACTGTAAGAACAAGTAAAAAGCAGTATATATATAAATAACATATAAAGGCACCATGTAGATTCTTAGAAAAACTATATATAAAAATGGTCCCAAAATCATAATTATAACAAACAAGTGTATATGTAAATTAGTTAAGTTTCTGTTAATAAAACATAAAAGTAAACTATAAGGTTCATTTTCAAAGCACATGTAACTTTGTAAGTCTGTTTGCTTTGAAAATGAACCCCCATCTATAGTAAGTTTTGATCTTCTAGTTACCAACATAGAAAAAGCACATAAAGTAACAAATCAATGTTAATAGCGTATAAAAGGTGTTAAAATATATATGAGATGTCTAGTCTTTCAGGTATTAACATGTAGAAAGCACAAATAAATAAAGGGCCTAATAAATATTCATAGATGCACGTTAACATGACCAAGACTGAGCTTCTCATCTTTCCCCCTAAACTAACCTCTCCTCCTCCCCCACTCTATTTCTGTGAATAACACTCTCATCCTTTCTGTCTCATCAGCTCGTAACCTTGGGGTCATCTTCGACTCCTCCCTCTCCTCTGCACATATTCAGCAGACTGCTAAAACCTGTCGTTTCTTTCTCTATAATATCAGCAAAATTCGCTCTTTCCTTTCTGAGCACACTACCAGAACCCTCATCCACACTCTCATCACCTCTCGCTTAGACTATTGCAACTTGCTTCTCACAGGTCTCCCACTTAGCCATCTCTCTCCTCTTCAATCTGTTCAAAATCCTGCTGCACAACTAATATTCCGCCAGTGTCGTTATGCTCATATTAGCCCTCTCCTCAAGTCACTTCACTGGCTTCCTATTCGTTTCCGCATATAGGGCAATAAGAGGAGTTTGAACTGTAAGTGCATTCACTCTGCAGCTCTTCAGTACCTCTCCACTCTCATCTCTCCCTACATTCCTTCCCGGGAATTCCATTCACCCTTCTCCTCCACTGCTAACTCCAGACTCCGTTCCTTTTATCTTGCTGCACCATATGCCTGGAATAGACTTCCTGAGCCGGTACGTCAAGCTCCATCTCTGGCTGTCTTCAAATCTAAGCTAAAAGCCCACCTTTTTGATGCTGTTTTTATTATTTATTTATTTATTGATGGATTTTAACAAGCCTTACATCTTGTAAAAGTAACACCGAGTTAGAAAATTTGTTTTAAACAGAAAGTTTTCCACAATACAAACATCAATATTATTCTCTTTTTTAGACCTCAAAAATGGGGGTCGTTTCATATAGATAAGAAGATCACATGCAAAATCATAGGAAATCGGCTTAACTCAAATTCACTTTCTTAATATATTAATCAGCTGTTAAACTATTCACTGGGATCCACTGGAGAGCCTTTTTTGATCCAAGAAACTTTTAAGTTGATCAGGCTCAAAGAAAACATATTTAACATTTAGATATTTTACAATACATTTGCATGGATAAGACCAGAGAAATGAAGCTCCCATTGCCCTAGTTTCCTCTCTAAGTGCATGGAATAATTTCCTCCTGTCTTGAGTATTTTTAGTCACATCCTGGTATATCCAAACCCGGGATCCACAAAAGATTTTCTTGGAGTTTTTAAAGTATAATTTTAATATAGCACTAAGATCTTGTTCAAAGACTAACGATATAATCAAAGTTTGACGCTGAGTTACCACTGAAAAAGATTGTTCCAGAAACATTGAGATATCTTGTATTTCATGTTCACTCCCTCCACAAGCGGCCTGGTCTCCGGTTTCTTTCACTACCCCATCTTTATTTTTAGACATAGGAATATAGTAAATTTTATTTACTGGAGGAATATGAAATGGGGAGTATTGTAAATTTTCAGTGAAATACTTTCGAAATAATTCCATCGGGCTCAGGCCGTTTATTACAGGAAAGTTCAATATCCTTAAATTCAGACGTTTATTAAAATTTTCCATTTGTTCAATCTTCCTCAGTATCACCAGCTTATCTTTAATCAAAGCCGTGTTAATCGTTTTCAGTGTCGCTACTTCCGATTCCATCGAATCAGTTCTAGTTGTTGTATCTGTTTTTAAATTTTCCACAGTTTCAGTTAAAACATTAACTTTACTCACAAGTGATGTGGTCTCCCAGGCCGAATTCGCTACTGTTTTTGTGAGGTCTTGTATGGCTTTCCAGATCAATTCCAGCGTCACCACCTGGGGAGCTTGTAGCTCCAAGAATGATTCCTCTGCTCTCGTTGGGGGGGAGCCGCCATTAACAGATCCGTCGCCCTCGTCTTCCGAAGCAATCGGCTCTGACCCCCCTCTCCCGTTGATGAGCTGGGCAAGGTGGGCGATTAACCTCCGGTGGCGAAAGAGTTGTTTCTATTGCCTGGTGGGTCGACGCTCCTTTGTCAGCACTCACAGCGACCGGCTGGACACCGGTATCTTGTGTGAAATTTGTTGTAAAGCGGTCAAGCGTTGTCTGGATAGGCGAAGAGGTACGAACCGATGGCGGTGGGTTCTTTACCGCTCCTTTCCTCTTGGTATGAGGCATTTTAGGAAATAAACGTGGTAACAATTCTTAATCCAGAGTAGCTCGATCGCTCACACTCAACATCGAGTCACCATCTTGGAAACCTTTTGATGCTGCTTTTAACTCCTAACCCTTAGTCACTTGTTCAGAACCCTTATTTTATCATCCTCACTTTAATATTCTCTTATCTCTTTTGGCCTGTTTGTCCTAATTAGATTGTAAGCTCTGTCGAGCAGGGACTGCCTCTTCATGTTCAAGTGTACAGCGCTGCGTACGTCTAGTAGTGCTTTAGAAATGGTAAGTAGTAGTAGTAAAATCCCCAAAAGAACATTATATTTACTCAGTGCTTTATAAAATGGAAGCACCACTGAGGTATAGGCTAAAGAAGGGTAAAACAATGAATTGGTGTTATGGAATAGCTAAAGAGTCTAGGTGAGCTGCTGCAATGGATGGAAAGTTTTTAAAAGATTTACCAGTCACTATTTCTCAAGCAGTTAGTGTGCCAGCAATCAACCTAATTAAATGCCAGAAGTTGCATGATCAAACAAAATCTAAACTGTAGCAATGACATATAAAGGAACTAAGACTATATATAATGTGTTAACAGCAGAAAGGGTTATGATGTCATAAAAAAATAATAATAAAATATAAGTAATCACTGCTAGGAGCAAACCCTAGAAACGTGGTTAATCGAATAATTAAAACAAGAGCCACTCAAATTGATAGGGGGAGGTGGTGCAGGCTGAAACACATTAAAACATTTTTTTCAGACATGAAGGAACACTGAAATAACTTAAAAGTTAAAAAAAAAATCCATGGCACTTATTTTTGAAGCATATGTATGACCTAAAATGCATGTTCATGTGCTTGAAACGTCCAAATCCCAATTTTGCAATGGCAGGGTTTGGACAATCCAACACTGTCATATGTCCAAATAGCAAGGGGGAGTGTTTTGGGTGCAACCAGGGAGGGCCCAAAATCAGGACATCTGACAGCGATTACTGAAGGGGAAGAAACATCCAATTTTAAAAAGGACGTTCCTAGACTTGTTTCAGGAGCGTCCAAGGTACAAAAAGGTGCTCTGATTGTGCAGCTGTCTATTGGAGGGATTAAGGTATGACACTTCCTTAATCCCCTAGTGGTTGTGGTCCATCGCTGTCTCCCTTCTCCCCTCTCCCCTGAAAGTGAAACTGAAAGGGGATACCAGGCTCCATTATAGCTGGTGTGCCTCAAGGTTCTTCTCTATCCCCAATTATATTCAACCTTATGATGATTCTTTTGGCTAAATCCCTTTCCAAACATGGTCTCAACCCTTTTATCTATGCTGACGACATTACCATATTTATTCCCTTCAAATCTAACCTGGCAGAAATTTCCAACAAAATAACCAAAGGTATGAAAATCCTAACTTGGGCCAACGCTTTCAAAATGAAACTGAACAAAGATAAAACTCAATGCCTAATCCTCTCTTCCCACTATTCCACATTCCATCCACTCTCACCACTCCTGATGTCACAATTCCTATATCCAACAATCTGAAAGTCCTTTGAGTCACATTGGATAAATACTTATCCCTTGAAGACCACGCAACATCCATCAAGAAGAAAATGCTTAACATGATGTGGATGTTGAAACGTGTGAAACCTTATCTCCCCTTGAATACCTTCCGAAGCTTGGTACAATCCACGGTACTCACCCACGCTGATTACTGTAATAGTATCTTCGTTGGATGTAAGGCCCAAATTATGAAAAAACTTCAGACTGCCCAGAACACGGCAGCTAGACTTATTTATGGGAAGCCTAGATTCGAAAGTGCAACACCCCCCCATATGAAACTTCATTGGCTCCCTATTAGAGAACGAGTCAACTTTACTACTACTACTACTACTTAGCATTTCTATAGCGCTGCCAGGGTTACGCAGCGCTGTACAAGTTTAACATGGGGAAGGACCGTCCCTGCTCAAAAGAGCTTACAATCTAAAGGTTACAAACTATGTAGTCAGTGTAGGTATCATGAGTGGGGAAGGTGGTTATGCGCCAAAAGCAAGGGAGAAGAGATGGGCTTTGAGTAAGGACTTGAAGATGGGCAGGGAGGGCGCATGATGTATGGGCTCGGGAAGGCTGTTCCAGGCATATGGTGATGTGAGGCAGAAGGGGCGGAGTCTGGAGTTAGCGGTGGTGGAGAAGGGTACAGATAGGAGTGATTTGTCCTGAGAGCGGAGGTTACGGGTGGGAACATACGGGGAGAGGAGTGTAGAGAGGTACTGGGGGGCTGCAGATTGAGTGCATTTGAAGGTTAAAAGGTGAAGCTTGAACTGTATAGGGTAGCGGATCGGGAGCCAGTGAAGTGACTTGAGGAGAGGGGTGATATGAGAGTATCGGTTCACGCGGTAGATAAGACGTGCGGCAGAATTTTGGACAGATTGAAGGGGGGATAGATGGTTAAGCGGGAGGCCAGTGAGAAGAAGGTTGCCATCACACTAATCCACAAGATCATCCATGGAGTATCACCAAGTTACATGGTCAATCTATTAAACCTTCCGTCCAGAAATATGTTAACATCTTCACGATCATACCTTAACCTGCACCTTCCAAATTGGAAAGGACTAAAGTACAAAACCTACCATGCATCTAACTTCCCCTACCTGGGATCCCAGCTCTGGAATGCTCTACCCAGATACATTTGGTCAATTAGTGAATATCTTCCCTTTAGAAAACTATTGAAAACCCATCTATTCAAACAGGGTTTACCCGAATGATCTGACATACCATAAACAACCATAAGCAATCCATCTATTTACCGGTTCAACCAATCATTAACAACAATGACTCAGAAAATATCTCCTACCAACCTTCTTACCCTCCATGCTCTTCCCAACTTCTCCTTTTATCGTTCCCACCTCCTTACCTATACCTATCCTTTCTCTCACACCTCTTCTATCCCATTTACTCCTTGTTCATTTGTCCTATCACATACCTCCTTTGTTGATTCTGATACTACAGATTATATTCTCTTGTTACTATGTAAGCCACATTGAGCCTGCGATGAGCGGGAAAGCGCGGGGTACAAATGTAATAAATATTTCCTTCAACACCTTAAAATAGGTTCGGAGTGGATTACAATTCCAAATTTTATTACTTAAAAAATTATATTCCATACTATCGCCTCAGTTCTAGGTGGATTACAAAACCACATACACAATAATAAAACTTACGCATATGCAATCACATTAATAACAAATTCAAGACACATATAGAGGCATATTTTCAAAGCACTTAGCCTTCCAAAGTTCCATAGGTTTCTATGGAACTTTGAAAGGCTAAGTGCTTTGAAAATGAGCCCCCAATGGTTTACTTCTCAATATACATTATTCTAAATACCCCAATTCCAGCGTATCATAACATTGTACCATTAATTTTGAACAAATTAGGAACTGTTATAGGCCTCAATAAATGAGTTTTGATTTCTTTCTTCTATTAAATTCTGACACTTTACCTGGGATTCCCAAGACATGAGAAAATAGGACCCTTTCTCTCAAAATAAGAGTTAAAGTGAGATTTGAACATGGGTCCCTTGGTTTACAGTCCACTGCATTAACCACTAGGCTGTCCCTCTGCTCTTCATGGATGTCTGTTTGAATGCTGCCATACAGATGTCTATGTCCTTGTTCAGTTTGTGAAATAGCTGTTTATGCCGGACATTTCCATCACACAGATGCCCATCTCATGTATTTTCAAACAAGAAATCTCAATGTATTTCCTGTTCAAAAATACACATGAGATAGATGTCTGGGTTATTCTGACTTGGGCATTTTTGTTTTTTTGAAAATTCCCCTTTTTGGATTCCAATTATGCATCTGTGTTCCAGTGGAACAAATGCATTCCAATGATATCAATTTCAGGTTTCTAGCATACTATGTGATTAAAGATGAAAAATATTAAAAATCTCATTCAGAAATACTAATTCTGGTGTAAATCAGAAGGTGTGCCATATATGTCTGCTCCATAAACAACTAAGTTAAGATATTTAATATAAATGACAAGGACCATATGTAAATGCTTAAATGAATAAATCCGTAAAGGTAAATTAACATAGGATATATTGATAAAACACCATAGCTAGTTGGTTCATAACAGCATATTGAGAGAACAGGAAAATCAAAATGAATAAATGGATAAACAAAAATTTAGAAGGTGGTGTCATTTAAGCGCATATTTTCAAAGCACTTAGCCTCCCAAAGTTCCATAGAAACCTATGGAACTTAGCCTCCCAAAGTGCTTTGAAAATATGCCTCTTAGTCTTCTGTGTTGAAGTAGAGTTGTCTTCAAGCAAAGGACATCTAGAATACTTACTCTTTCCAGAGTGTTATTTTTCTTCCTAATTTTTGGAATCTGTTTCTCCTTTAGCTGTAGAAGGACATAGCATACAATAACGCCTTATCTTAAACTTAGTCCCACGCTTTTTTGGAGCAGCCTTACTACATCCCACTAGTTATGGACTGGTCTGGTATGGATGCTAAGGAAGAAAAATTTGTCTGTTTTGATCAATTTCTTTCCTTTAGTCCTACCAGTCCAGTCCAGAAACCCGCCCTGTTGCTTCTTTGGTAGTTTTCAAGCTTCTGCAGTCTGTATCTGACACACCTCCGGACTTGGTGAAAGAACTGCATGTCGGTAGAGCACAGGCCTCTACCATGTTGATGTAGGTATGATTTAGATATGCCTTTTGGGGTTGACTAATCAGTGTTGATCATCAGTATAATCATGAGCACCATTGCTTGGCTATTTGAAATACTGCTATAAACACTAAACTCTTCTACAGAATCCTTGGTACTCACAAATCCAAAACACACACTGTAGAGACTCCCTTCTTCCTATTATGGAGTGATGTTTGGAAGAACCATCACTGGCAGGAGGAAAGACCTCAAAAAACACCCGGTTGCTTTGACTCAGTTTTCATTCAAAATCTTTAAAGCACTCTCCAGGCTCATGCTCATCATTAACCAAAACCTCCTCCAAACCTTGCATTTGTGTGCTCTTTCCAAACCACAATTTTAATTTTGTAGTCTTTTTTTACTTTTTAATATTTTTTTAATGCCTGCTTCATAGTGTTCAAACAGAAAATAAATCACTTTATATGCTCAAAATTAAATGTAAAGGTCACTTAGCTTTCAAAATTTGCCAGGCTGTTGAACACACAGTGCAGATACTCCTGACAGGGACCTGTTTCGCCCACCGACTTTCTCAAGGGAAGTAACATCGGCTTTCTGAAAAACAAAGCAGACTCGATGTTAAAACATCCTCTAACAAGCAGGACTTCATGGCCCAGTTCAAGAGACAACAACCTTCAATCTAAGACTGTTGAAATACTGAACATTCTATGGCTGTATGATACCCTTAAGGGGTATATCACAGAACTACTTTCTAGACTGGTCTGCTGCGACTAAGGAAAGATGATGATCAGATGAGACATAATTTTTCCTTATAGGGAGCTAGGCTAAAAATCAAGAAAAAAAATACATGATGCTAAAAGGAACAGGGGAATAGTGTGCATGGAATTTCTTGACTTTTATTTTGACCATGACAACTCCAGACTATGGAGTTCCTACTGCAGCCAGTGTAGGTGGTTTTAATGGAATAGCATATTTTCTTAATATGAAGGGTTTCTTCAGTATCATCAGGGTCCAAACTAGCTTAATACTGTACCTTTTCTCTATATATGTATACTTTTAAAAGAAAATTTGTATAGATGCCCTTTAAAAGTTAGTAGTTCATGCATTCATTGACTCAAGCATATATGACAAAGTCAAATGTTGAATGATACATTGTCATAAAATTTACTGTTTACATATAGGTTGCAGAAATTATGTCGGAGCTTCGTGAACCCATTGTGTCTGTTGATATTCCTGTAGATGCTACTGAATCAAGAAGACAACAGTTGAAGGCAAGTCTTGTTATAACCATCTCAGACCCCCTTAGAAATAATTTTATGAAAATTTTATGCTAGCTTTACTCTGAGAAAGCCTCACAAAATTAGCTAAAACAGGAAACAATGCTTTTGTATTTCAACAATTTAAAATGGTGTGCCTAAAACTAAACTATTTAAAGAATTGCATAATTATTTTTTTAAACTTCCCTTTTAAGGTGGTGGTGAACTCCTGGAAAAGACTTCAGCATGTGTAATAGGACCCAATACAGTGTCAGAATTCAAGCATGCTGTGGTAGGAAAGGGTAGGGAAAATATTGCATGTCTTCTGATGGTAGGCAGGTACAAGTGAACAGACTGGGGCTACTTTGTGCATAACAGCAACTTTGTTTCTAATGCTGACAGTTTATATTGGCAGCAAAAGATGAAGCCTTTGCATATATAATCTGAGGCAAGCTTTTAAAAATATTTGTTTTTAAATTAGCATTTAAATAGGGCAAATCCAGGAATTAACTACTGATTAGCTGGCAAAAGAAGTCATGTCATGTGGATTCCACCTTTTTTATGTGGGAGCAACATAAATGGATTAATCAACCACTCATGAAGAAAGCTGATCTGTCCTAGAATAATAAAGAGCTTAACTCTACTGATCCTTGGGGATTTTCTATTGCCCTAGAAACATGGTTAAGATTTTTAATAATAATGAAGTGTTTTAGTCTTGCCAAATTGTTTTCAGCAAGAAAAGAAAAAGAAATGCTTGAGAGCCACAGCTGATGGTACCTGGAGAACCCTGATCCATTTTTTTGCAGCCCTGGAGATCAGACAGCACCAGTACAGCACTACAGGTACACAGGGAGTGCATGCCTGGTTCATTCTGCTGTGGCTCTTTCTTGCCCTTGTGTGTTTCATATTTAGAAAGAAAAGAGAGAGAGAGAGCAACAGTGGTACTGTAATCACGCATTCTGCATCCCTATTACTGCTTTCTCTGGTGGTGGTAATACTTGATCAGTCAGCAGTGTAAGGAAGGCAATATTGGTACTGGCTATAGAACTGAAGTCTCCACCTTTTCAAAGGGAGGTATGTGTGGGAGTTTATTTTGATACCCACATAGTTTGTACCTGCCCTCAAAAGAGTGGGATATATGTCTCACATGCAGTGGCCTACAAAGCCTAGTTGTGAAATGGGAACATTATGTCTCTGCCAAGACGCCAAGACACAAAACAAATCTAATAAGAAGTCCACAAACCTAAACTCAAATCTGGTTTGGTGCTATGCCTCACCACTAAAAGGAAGGAATAGCCTATTGGTTAATGCAATGGGCTGAGAACCTGGTGAACTGGGTGAACAAGCATGTGGATAAAGGGGAGCCGGTTGATATTGTGTATCTGGATTTTCAGAAGGCATTTGACAAAGTACCTCATGAAAGACTCCAGAGGAAATTGGAGAGTCATGGGATAGGAGGTGGTGCTCTATTGTGGATTAAAAACTGGTTAAAAGATAGAAAACAGAGAGTAGGGTTAAATGGTCAGTATTCTCACTGGAGAAGGGTAGATAGTGGGGTTCCCCAGGGCTCTGTGCTGGGACCGCTGCTTTTTAACATATTTATAAATGACCTAGAGATGGGAGTAACTAGTGAGGTAATTAAATTTGCTGATGACACTAAGTTATTCAAGGTTGTTAAATCGCGGGAGGATTGTGAAAAATTACAAGCGGACCTTACGAGACTGGGAGACTGGGTGTCTAAATGGCAGATGATGTTTAATGGGAGCCAATGCAAAGTGATGCATGTGGGAAAGAGGAACCCGAATATTGTGTTCAATTCTGGTCGCCGCATCTCAAAAAAGATATAGTGGAATTAGAAAAGGTGCAGAGAAGGGCAACGGAAATGATAAAGGGGATCGGACGACTTCCCTATGAGGAAGGGCTAAAGCGGCTAGGGCTCTTCAGCTTGGAGAAAAGGCGGCTGAGGAGAGATATGATAGTCTATAAAATAATGAGTGGAGTTGAACGGGTAGATGTGAAGCATCTGTTCACGCTTTCCAAAAATAATAGGACTAGGGGGCATGCGATGAAGCTACAATGTAGTAAATTTAAAACGAATCGATGAAAATGTTTCTTCACTCAACGTGTAATTAAACTCTGGAATTCGTTGCCAGAGAATATGGTAAAGGTGGTTAGCTTAGCTGAGTTTAAAAAAGGTTTGGACGGCTTCCTAAAGGAAAAGTCCATAGACCATTATTAAATGGACTTGGGGAAAATCGACTATTTCTGGGATAAGCAGTATAAAATGTTTTGTACATTTTGGGATCTTGCTGGGTATTTGTGACCTGGATTGGCTACTATTGGAAACAGGATGCTGGGCTCGATGGACCTTTGGTCTTTCCCAGTATGGCAATACTTACGTACTTATGTGACTGCTTATGAGCCTGGGCAAGTCATCTAACTCTCCATTGCCCCAGGTACCAAAATTTAGACTGTGAGCCCACTAGGATAGAGGGAGTACCTGTATATAATATGTAAACCGCTTTGATTGTACCAAAGGCAAAAAAATAATTTTATATATTTATACATGCTGCATCAGGGGTTTCAATGTTACATCTGCGAATGCAATCCTGTGTCCAGTCTGCTGTATCGAAAACAAAGCAGGTAACTGACAGAGAAATGCCAACGCCATTAGATTACGCCCCTCCCACTCTGATCCAAACCAGCCAATCCACAGTGTTCTCTAACTCTGTTGTCATTCAATATATGGCACAAATCACAGTCCAGGGAGATCTGTCACTTCTAAAAATCAAAACAAAATGAAGTGAACAAGCAAAATCTTGTTTCTCCAAGGCATTATTTTCTATTTTATTATTCTGTTTGGCAGAGATTCTACACAAAAAAATTCCTTTAGAAGAACGCCGACCACTCCACCCGGACATTCAGTCCATCTGGTTCAGTCGAATTAAAAAAGAATATCCACTTCTGTTCTAATTGACGCAATGCACGACTCATGTCTCCTCTCCTTTGGGAAGGTCTTAGTTGTTCCAATACTGTGCATGATAAATTGTCAAAATGATGATGCTGGGTCTTGCAATGAATGACTAACAGAGCCTCACGCTTCAACAGCTTGAGGCAGGAACGGGGATACCCTGTTGGGTTGATCAGCTGGTGATTTTGAGGACAGCAGAATACTACAACATTTGGACTAAAAGCTAAGTTGTTTATGGCTGGATCACCAGAATTGATATAAACTGCATTAGTAGAACTGAAAGCAATTGATTTGAACTGTATTCTGTGTTCTATAAACTTATGTACACGTTTGTTATCCCACTAGTTGATGTGAGAGAGTTAGTTATTAATTTAGACACGGGAATCAAGTGGAGTTTTGTTTTTTGAGCCAGATGATGGTATGCCGGGCCCACGCCTTATAGTCCGAAGTCTTGGGCTAGCTGGGTGGCATTACTGAGGCTTTTTTTTCTCTGCTGCTGATGAAATTAAAAGTGAACTGTTTGGTCAGATGCTTACAGAATACTTTGGAGAAAAAAAGACTAAAGGACTTGAAAAAACTCCTTGCCAACTATTAAGAATGGGGGTGTATACATTAGGATTTGGGTTGTGTTGCAACCAGTAGCCCAGAAAATGTTCTGTATGTGGAAAGAAGAATGAGGTTCACTATCAACATATCCTAGAAGCTAAGTAAGTGAAGAAACTGAAGTTGGAATGAGGTTAGATATAGCACTAAGACAATTATCCAGAACATACCTTAAAGTCAACCATGAAAAGGTTATTGGAATGAACTATAAAGAATTTGGAATGGCCTTCATGTCATGAGGCTTGAATATTATTGAAAATATCTGTGGTGAGCTCTAAGGTTGGTATGCGCAAATAGACCTAAGAATGTTTCTAAGCTAAAGAGTTTTGCAAGGAAGAATGGGAAAAATGTCTAAACACAAAAATAGAAGAACTCTTAGTTGGTGTAAACATTTGCCCCTTCTGCTAAGGAAGTTTTTAAAGCAGGGCTGAAGAAGCGCTGTGGGTTAAACTGGAAATAGGGAAAGGAAAATGTATCCATATCGGAGTGATAAACAGACCTCCCTCACAGTCGGAGGAACTGGACAGGGACTTAATTGAAGACATCCGCAAGATTAGCTAAGAAAGGGGAAGTACTACTATATGCCGGATGTTGATTGGGGTGTCCCAGCTGCAGGGTCGTCTAGAAGCAAAGAGATCTTAGATTCCCTACAGGAAGAATTGATCCGGCAGTGGGTGACGGAACCGATGCAGGATGGAGCTGTTCTGGACCTGGTGCTTACGAATGGAGAGTACATTTCTGACGTCAAGGTGGCGGACCATTTGGCATCTAGTGATCATCGTATGGTATGGTTCAATATTAAAACAGAAGAGAGGGCTCACCCGAGATTGAAGGTCTTGGATTTCAAAGGAACTAACTTTGCCGAGATGGGGGAATTTCTCAAGGAACAGTTAGTGGGATGGGAACAGCTGAAGGATGTAGAACAGAGACTGAAACGAGCTATATTAAAGGCAACTAACCTTTGTTAGAAAAGTACATAAAAGTAAGAGGAAAAGAAGGCCTCTCTGGTACCCGAATGTAGTAGCTGAGAAGATAAGGGAAAGGAGGCTAGCCTTTGCTCGTTATAAGAAGACTCAGAAAGATGAAGACAGGAGAGAATACCTAAATAAGCGAAGAGAAGCTGGTAAAGCTATCAGGGAAGCGAAGCGGCAAATGGAGGAAAAGATAGCTAATATGGTAAAATTGGGGGACAAGACCTTTTTCAGATATGTAAGTGACAAGAGGAAGTGCCATAATAGCATTGTGAGGCTCAAAGATGAGGGAGAGAAATATGTGGAAGAAGATAAGGATAAAGCTGAACTGCTTAACGGTTATTTTAGCTCTGTGTTCACGAATGAAAAACCGGGGATAGGGCTGCAGAAAGCAAAGGCTAAAGGGGATGGATGTATGGTAGACCGAGACCCGTTTATGGAGGACTGTGTTCGTGAGGGGCTTGCCAAACTAAAAGTAGACCGAGCGATGGGGCCTGATGGGATACTCCGAGGGTGCTTAAGGAACTCGGAGAAGTTCTGTCGGCTCCGCTGACAGACCTCTTCAATGCTTCCTTAAAAACTGGAGTGGTCCCGGTGGACTGGAGAAGGGCGGATGTGGTTCCTTTGCACAAGAGTGGAAGTAAGGAGGAGGTAGGGAATTACTGACCTGTCAGTCTGACCTCAGTGGTGAGTAAGCTAATGGAAACGCTTCTAAAGAAGAGGATTGTGACATTTCTTGAACTACATGGAATGCAGGACCTGAGGCAGCATGGCTTCACTAGTGGCAGGTCGTGTCAGATGAATCTGACTGTCTTCTTCGACTGTGTGACCAACAGTTTGATATGGGAGGGGCGCTTGATGTGGTATACTTTGATTTCAGCAAAGCCTTTGACACGGTTCCGCACAGGCGACTGATAAATAAATTGAGTGCCCTCGGTGTGGGACCTAGAGTAACTGATTGGGTAAAAAATTGGTTGAATGGTAGGAGACAGAGGGTGGTGGTAAATGGAGCTTGCTCTGAAGAAAAGTATGTCGTCAGTGGAGTACCGCAGGGATCGGTCCTAGGGCCGGCTCTTTTTAACGTCTTTGTGAGCGATATTGCGGAAGGGCTGTCTGGTAAGGTTTGTCTCTTTGCGGATGATACTAAACTCTGCAACAGGGTGTGAATGACATGAGGAAGGACCTAGCGAAGCTAAAGGAATGGATCGATATTTGGCAACTAAGGTTTAATCCCCAAAAATGCAGGGTCATGCACTTGGGTCGCAAAAATCCGAGGGAACGGTACAGTATAGGGGGTGTAGTGCTTCAGTGTGCGAAAGAAGAGCGGGACTTAGGGGTGATTGTGTCTGATGACCTTAAAGCTTTCAAACAGGTAGAAAAAGCGACGGCCAAAGCCAGAAGGATGCTTGGGTGCATAAAGAGAGGCATGACCAGCAGGAAAAAGGTGGTGATAGTGCCGTTGTATAAGTCTCTGGTGAGGCCTCATTTGGAGTAGTGCATGCAGTTCTGGAGACCGCACCTAAGGAAAGATATAAACAGGATGGAGTCAGTCCAGAGGGCGGCTACGAAATTAGTAAGCGGTCTTGAATGCAAAAATTATAGGGACAGGCTTATGAACCTCAACATGTATACGCTGGAAGAGAGGAGGGAAAGAGGAGACAAGATAGAGACGTTTAAATATCTCAAGGGCATTTATGTACAGGATAAGAACCTTTTTCAAGTGAAGGAGAGCTCTGGAATGAGGGGGCATATGACAAAGATAAGAGGGGAATAGGCTTAGGAGTAACCTAAGGAAGTATTATTTCACAGAAAGGGTGGTGGAGGCATGGAATGGCCTCCCGGTGGAGGTGGTGGAGTTGAGGGCTGTTCCAGAATTTAAAAAGGCATGGGATAAGCATGTGGGATTGCTTAGGAACAGGAAGAATTAGAGGTTACAGAGGATGGGCAGACTGGATGGGTCATATGGCCTTTATCTGCCATCATGTTTCTATGTTACTATGTTAAAAATGTTATCGCCAGGTCTGGCTCCCTCATCCATTGTTCCATTTGCGGGCATACCTGGGCTGCAGAGACCAGTTGCTGGGTCCCATTCCGGGTTGGCTCTGCTGCTGCTGTGTTCCCAAGCAGTGTGGGGGAAGGTGGAGCCACACCTGTGACCTGGAAGTAACTGTGGAGGTATGGGTTCTAAGCAGCAGCAGTGCTGGGGGCCCAGAAGAGGTGGTGTGTTTATTCTCTCCTCCCTTATTCCTGCTCCTCTCGGCTCTCTGAAATTCCCTTCACCGCTGCAGCACTGAAGGCATGCTGCTTCTTTCAGCCGCATGAAGCCTCTCTCTGTAGCGTCCCGTAGGGAAACGGGAAGTTCTGTCAGTGGAAGCAGGACGCTACAGAGGCTTTGGGCGGTTGAAAGAAGCAGCATGCCTTCAGTTCTGCAGCGCTGAAGACGTCAGAGGGCCGAGAGGGGCAGGTATAAGGAAAGAGAGAACGCAGAATGCAGACCGCAGGGGAGGGAGATGAGAGTTCAGGAGGAAAAGATTTGGGAGAAATAGAGAGAATGGGGAGGGTTCAGAAGCACAGGAAGAGTTGTTGGGAGAAAGAGGAAGAATGGGAACTGTGGGTGAGGGTTCAGAAACACAAGAAGAGTTGTTGGGAGAAAGAGGGAGAGAGAGAATGGGGATCATGTAGGGGGAGAGTTCAGAAGCACAGGAGGATTTGCTGGGAGAGAGAGAGATTGAGAAAGAGATGTTTTAGAGGGACAGATGCTGGAAATAGGTGATGGAGAAAACAAGGGAGATGGTGATTGTGGAGGGGGAGGGAGACGGTGCACATGGAGGGAAAGGGAAGGGGGAGAAGAGATGGTGCCTGGGAAGGAGACGGTGCCCCTGGAGGGGAGGGGAGGGAAGGGGAGGGGAGAGGAGAGAGACAAGAGGAGACGATGCCCAGGGAAGGGAAGAAAGAACAGAGGAGATGGTGCCCATGAATGGAAGGGAAGAGATGGAAATTAGACATAATTGAAAAGGAGGAAAAAATGGATGAAAATTGAATGTGAAAGATGGATTTAAGGTAGGAAGAGAGAGAAGAAAAAAAGAAATGGTGAATACTAGACAGGAGGCCCTGGAAGCAGAGTTCAGAGCACAGGGAAGCAGAACCAGAGACAGGGAACAAGATGATTGAAAAGATAAAATCACCAGACAACAACGGTAAGATAAATGATTTTATTTTTAGTTTAGTAATTGAAATATCAGTTTAGAGAATTTACAAATTATATTGCACTGTACAGGAGAAAATGTGAGGGGGCCGCTTTATGCAATCATTCGATCAAAATTTTTAATCAAGGTTAATCGTGTGATTTAACCTTTTGATCGATGGACAGCCCTAGTTTAAAGTACTGACTGAAAGGGTATACAAACTTTTTCACTTGCCAAATGTATTCGTTTCTTATATTGAATCTTTAAAAAGAAAAAAACTACATTAAAATTTTGCAGAAATATGTCTTGTTTAACTTTAGGTGGTCAGCTTCTGTTCACTTAGGGATCCATTCAAACATACAGTTTCACTGGGGGTTTCTAAACTTTTTGTACACAGTTATACAAGTGGGCCCTAATAAGGTGGTGCTTTTTAGACTTTTGAGATGAACAGGTAAAATGATTCACGAGGTGTCCCCATGTCTGCAAATCACAAATTTCCAGTTTCTATTTTAGAGTACCAGCAAAAGGGTAGCCTACAACCAGCAGATTAGCAGTGGGCCACCTGATCAGAGTTTTATGCAAGCTCAAGCAATGCTTGATTTTATTAGCTCTATTTGCGAAACTCATAGAGCTCTCTGCAAGAACCTGTTACTCAAGACATTTGGATAATTGGTCACACTGAACAAAAGGGAGATTTATTCATTCCAGCCTGAAGGACCTGTTACTCATTCATGTATGTTAATCACAATCTCACGGCCTCCTGGGAAATTCTAGACCGGTAAGCCTGACATTGGTCCTGGGCAAAATAGAGGAAACTTATAAAGAATAAAATTATAGAGCACGTAGACAAACATGGTTTAATGGGACAGAGTCAGTATGGGTTCAGCCGAGGGAAGCCTTACCTCACCAATTTGCTTCATTTCTTTGAAGGCATGAATAAACATGTGGGTAAAGGTGAGCTGGTGGTTGTACTGCATCTAGATTTTCAGAAAGCTTTTGATAAAGTTCCTCATGAGAAACTCCTGAGAAAATTAGAGTCATGGGATAGGAGGCAAGGTTCTGGTGTGGATTAGGAATTGGTTATTGGACAGAAAACAGAGGGTAGGGTTAAATGGTCATTTCTCTCAGTGGAGGAGAGGAGTGCCACAGGGATCTGTACTGGGACTGGTACTATTTATCATATTTATAAATGATATGGAAATTGGAACGACGAGTGAGGTGATCAAATTGGCAGATGATACAAAACTATTCAAGGTTGTTAAAACACGTGCGAACTGTGAAATATTGCAGTTAGACCTTAGGCATTTGGAAGACGGTGTCCAAATGACAGATGAAATTTAATGTGGACAAATGCAAGATGAAGAACATTGGAAAGAATAATCTGAATCACAGTTACCTGATGCTAGGGTCCACCTTGGGGCTTAGCGCGGAAGAAAAAATCTGGGTGTCGTAGATAATACGCTGAAATCTTCTACTCAGTGTGCGGTGTTGGCCAGAAAAGCAAACAGGGATGCTAGGAATTATTAGGAAAGGGATGGTGAATAAGACCAAAATTACTATAATGCCTTTGTATCGCTCCATGGTGCGTCCGCACCTTGAGTAATGCATTCAGTTCTGGTCGTGCATCTCAAATAAGATATAGCGGAATTAGAAAAGGTTCAAAGAAGAGCAACTAAAATGATAAAGGAGATGGAACTATTGTATGAGGTGATTGAGGTCTACAAAATCCTGAGTGGTGTAGAATGAATAGAAGTAAATCGAATTTTTAAAAATTCCAAAAGTACAAAGACTAGGGGACACTCAAAGTTACACGGAAATACATAGTAACATAGTAAATGACGGCAGATAAAGACCTCAATGGTCCCTCCAGTCTGCCCAACAAGATAAACTCATTTTACATGGTATGTAATACTTTATATGTATATCCGAGTTTGATTTGTCCCTGCCTTTGTCAGGGCACAGACCGTAGAAGTCCGCCCTGCACCGGTTTTATTCTCCAAATACTGGCGTCGCCACCCAATGTCTGCTAAGATTCCATAGATCCATTCCTTCTAAACAGGATTCCTTTGTGTTTATCCCACGCATGTTTGAATTCTATTACTGTTTTCATCTCCACCACCTCCTGCGGGAGGGCATTCCACGTATCCACCACTTTCTCCTTGAAAAAATACTTCCTGACATTACTCCTGAGTCTGCCCCCCTTCAACCTCAATTCATGTCCTCTAGTTCTACCATCTTCCCGTCTCCGGAAAAGGTTCGTTTGCGGATTTATACCTTTCAAATATTTGAACGTCTGCATCATGTCACCCCTGTTTCTCCTTTCCTCCAAGGTATACGTGTTCAGGTCGGCAAGTCTCTCCTCTTACAGTTTGCAACGCAAATCCCATACCAGTTTCGTAGCTTTTCTTTGCACTGCTTCCAGTCTTTTTACATCTTTAGCCAGATACAGCCTCCAAAACTGAACACAATACTCCAAGTGGGGCCTCACCAATGACTTGTAGAGGGGCATTAACACCTCCTTTCTTCTGCTGGTTATACCCCTCTCTATGCATCCTAGCATCCTTCTAGCCATGGCTGTCGCCTTGTCACATTTTTCTTCACCTTCATATCGTCCAACACCAACACCCCAAGGTCTCTCTCCTGAGTTGAGCTTGCTAATCTCTCCCCTCCTATTCGGTATCTCTCTTTTGGGTTTCTACACCCCAAATGCATCACTCTGCACTTCTTGGCATTAAATTTTAACTTATATACTGTTACAGAAACCAAATAGATGAATGACTAAAAAAAAAAACCAAATCTATAAATAATAAAAATGTGTATATTAATAAATTGTGCTCAGTATTTTTGGTGTATTGCATAATACTCAAAGACTCGAGATGTACAATATCACCTCACCACCATCATCGCACACCCTACCTCAGAGAGGTAATATTGCTTCAATAATTATATCAATCTCAGTGAAAAAAATGAAAAAGCTACTTAGCTTGAGTGGGGGAGGGGGGGAAGAGAGATGGGATAGTGATCTTCTTAGCGTTCTTGTAGATGATCAAATTCAAAGAATAGTTCGAGTCCCCAGTCAGGTCAGTGCAATACTCTTAAATCTCAGAATCACCCTTCTCCGTGACTTATAAAACTGCGGTTTTATTGCTCAGTATCCATTGTTCATAGTTCCCTACATGTGCCATGTGTTGCCAAATTATTGGCATCCTCAGGGGAGCTATTGTACGAGACAAAACAAAAAATCACAAAAATACTCCATGAAAAATCAACACTGATGACATGCAAAGTAAAATGTAAAGCATTCAAATCAATATTAATAAAGTTTTCACACTATTACTCACAGATCAGCTGATCTTAGGGAGGAATAACTCCCATCCGGGTTGAGTCCTAGCAAAAATGCACACACATGCGCAGTACTTTTATAGGCTGTCAGCTGACTCGCAAGCGTGGGAAAACTCAAAGTAATGATTGCCAGTCTGTTTCCCAGTTCAGGCCACTAGGGGCCACTGTATCCCATCGAAAAATAAGTTCTTGTTCCCTCCTCAGCAGGATACGGGATTTTTTGGGTTTTTTTTTTTGTATTTTGTTTTGTCTCATAGATTAGTTCCCCTGAGGGCGCCAATAATTTGGCGAAACGTGGCCCATGTAGGGAGCTATGAACAATGGACACAGAGCGATAAAACCGCAGTTTTATAAGTCACGGAGAAGAAGGGTGATTCTGAGATTTAAGAGTATTGCACTGACCTGACTGGGGACTCGTACTATTCTTTGAATTTGATCATCTACAAGAACGCTAAGAAGATCACTATCCCATCTCTCTTTTCCCCTCCCCCACTCAAGTTAAGTAGCTTTTTCATTTTTTTTCACTGAGATTGATATAATTATTGAAGTTATATTAATAGAGAGTGGAGGTAGGGTGTACGATGATGGTGGTGTGGTGATATTGTACATCTCGAGTCTTTGGGTCTTTTGCAAACACCAAAAATACTGAGTACAATTTATTAATATCCACGTTTATTTTATGATTTATAGATATACATTTTTTTTTTTAGTTATTCATTGATCTATTTGGTTTCTGTAACAGTATGTAGGTTATAGATTGGAAACTAGTAAAATTAAATTTTAACTGCCAGACCCTTGACCATTCTTCTAACTTTTTAAAACTTTTAATACTTTTAAAACAAATAGGAGGAAATATTTTTCACTCAACGAATAGTTAAATTCTGGAACTCGGAGGATGTGGTAACGACGGTTAGCATATCTGGATTTAAAAAAGGTTTGGACAAGTTCCTGGAGGAAAAGTCCATAGTCTGCTATTGAGACAGACATGGGAAGCAACTGCTTGCCCTGGGATTTGTAGTATGGAGTGTTGCCACGATTTGGGTTTCTGCCAGGTACTTGTGACCTGGCTTGGCCACTGTTTGGAAAACAGGATAATGGGCTAGATGGACCGTTGGTCTGACCCATTATGACTACTCTTATGTTCTAATCTGCTTGCCCCTATAGAATAGATTTGCATCGCTACTAGGAGGTTTTCCACAAAATCTTAGGGATTCAAGTAGAAAAGGTTCTCTGGTGTCCAGGAGAACACTAAAGCCTATTCACCAACATTCTAATGCACTAAGGGCTCCTTTTACCAAGCATGGTAAAAAGGGCTCTACAGTGGTGTCAGCGCACAGCCCCCTTTTATTGCCACTTGGTAAAAGGAAATTTCCAGTCTGGGACAGGAAATGGCCATGTGGTAGGGGCTCCAGCGGTAGCCAGGCAGCACACAGTTCTGCCCAATTACTGCCGGGCACACCCCTGGTGCTAGAATATTTTAAAAAAAAAAATTTTTCTAGTGGTGGGAGTCAAAACTACCGCCGGGCTTCCCACGGAAACACAGCAGTAGGGCCAAATCACTAATACTCAAAGGTTCATTATTACAGAGTTAATCTAGTCCTGCGATTTGATAAAGGTCTACATAATTTCCAGGGACGCGTTAATATCTAAGTTTATGAAATGACTTCTGCAGATGAAACAGCCCTATCAAAATAAAATTCCTAGTTCCTTGGGATCTAAACATCTGATGAAGGCATCATTTGAACCAACTGAATTTTTGCCTTTAAAGCAGCTTACCTGGAAAGTGACATTCTTAATATTGATTACTTCAGTCAAGAAAGTCAGTGAACTTACAAGCAACTAGTACCTGATCTATCATACACACAATTTTTCTGAGAATAACTCTTCAAAATCATCCAGAATTTTTGCTAGCAGTGGTATTAGCTTTCCATTTTAACCAGACCATACTTTTACGAGTTTTGTATTGAAAAGTACATGGATACACTGAAGAAAGCTTGTTCTGCTCTGGATTGAAAAAAAGCTCTGACATTTTGTCACAAATACAGACATCCACTGAAGATTTTTTTTTATTATTTCCTAAGACCCATACTGGCTCGGTTTTGCTTTTGCTAAAAGCTCTCTCTAATTGGGTTAGTTAACTGTTTTCATTCTTGTTAATTCTAGATTGGCTTGTCTATCCAAGACACAGCATATTCAATTAGACTGTATTGATCTCTGCAGTGCATCTAAGAACATTTGGTTTACAATTATATACAGTAGTAGTATGTAGAACATCAGTCTTTAGATGACAGAGTGCAGTAGAACAAGCAGGTTTAGAGAACCTTTTTGTATGTCATGAACTGTACCAGAAAACATACAGTCTGGCTGGCTCAAAATTAATATAGTGGTGGTGTACTTCCTGAAGATATTTTGTCCCCCTGGTGTAACATGACCCTGAACCTGAGATAATCCCTTTGCTTTGCTGTAAATTGTAGTTGTGGACATAGGAAAATTGCATACCTTTAATAGGTGTTCTTTGTAGACAGCAGGATAAATGAGACACAGTCCCTCCCACCTTTCCCTGAGAGTTGATGATAAGCTGAATAGTAATTGAGGTACCACTGAATAGTCAACTTTCTCAAATAGTGGTGCTCAACCCAGTTTCAACTCGTGCCCATAGTAAACATGTATGAGAGAGAGATGTGTACAATGGAGGCAATGCATGCAAATTTAGCTCATACATTGTGGATACCCTGAAAGTCTGACTGGCTGGATATGTGTCCTGAGGAGTGGGTTGAGAACCCCTGCTCTGATAGTTTCTGAACTCTGAGAGAAGCTACTTCAGCTGGCGCTGTCAGAAGTCATCTATTTGTCTGTCTGATTTATCTGACTGTTCACAAGAATATCTGCTATAGGCAATAAACTTTGCTGTATCTGTAGGGAGCAGAAAAGTTATACAGTGCCTCCTGTTGGCCAGTGTATAGAAAGGACATCCTAATTATATAAGGGTAGCACTTTGGTTTCAGGATTTCTAGATCGTGACCCCTCTGACTATGCAAATGATTTCTTAACTCCTGGGAACGCTGATAAGCAACTGGCACAAGGCCCCAAAATGTAAAAAATAAATGGTATTTCTTGCTTCTAAATAAATCAGCAAAGATAAAATGGAGGTAATTATATGCTAGGTAGCTCAGAGAAAATTAGGAAACAAATGTTCATTAAATGTTTGTGTGAACACTTATCCGCACTGGTTCTGAGTAAACGTACACTCCCTAAGCCCGCTATTTGGACTGCCTACTTATTACCCAGTACAACCTGGCAGTAAAGCTAGTTTCTTCTCCTTCGGGTTGAAGGTGCAAGTTAGCAGGTGATCCAGCTGTCTATAGAGCTCTGAAGCTTCCCGGCCATTCAGGGATGAGTAGAGAAGTTCATTGCAGTTTTATAAGTTGAGAGCAGCATACAAGACGATGACAGCTCACATTTCATGAGATTACCAGATAAATTTTGGTCCCTAGGGATGCCCCTTATATATGGTTCTGCCAGAGGCAATGTTCCTGAAGATATGGTACACAATTCATTCTTTTCTGGACATTCTGATTTCAGAAACCACAAGAATGTCCATTTTATGTCATCGACGATGCAGTCCTTGGAATTCAGTAAAGTGTTTCTGAACCCAGTCTCCAAAGTGACTGGGGTAACTTGGCCAGAAGTCCTTACCTCTGCACAAGAAGTCTATGATACAATGGTTATAAGATGATTGCATCAGCTAAAATGAATCGCAGGCATCTTATTGCTGAAATGCAGACCTTGGCAAATTCAGAAAAAATTTCATCCTGCATTGAAGCATTGTCTGAATTATGAAGTGCAGGAGGCTAACCAAGTTCTGTTTGTAGTTGTATAGGCATGGGCCTAGCACCTACATACCTAGGATTACAGAAAAACTTGGGATGACAGAAAATAAATCTTTCATTGAAGTTGATTCTGACTGCAGTGGCCATGCTGTAATAACAAACAGCTGAACTACTGTAATTCCCAGTTTAGAGTTTGTACCAGCTCCAACTAATTCAGAATGCTGCAAGTGGCATGACCACATCACACCCTACCTGCAAAAGCTACACTGGCTACAAGTATCTTACAGGGTCAGATTTAGTACTCATATCTTTGATTTTCTAGCATGTCAGACAAAATGGGCCAGAGTACCTAAAGAATAAGTTAGTCCTCTCTACACCTTTGAGGCTTCTAAGATCCTCTGAAGGAGTATCATTTTGTTACCCTTGTCAGAAGACTTTGCACGATGTGATACTTGCCAGCGATCCTTCTTAGTTGTAGCCCCACACAGTCTGGAACTGACTCAGAGGGTCTATACCAGTTTCAAGTCTAGTCAGCCCCTGCATTTTTGAGTAATTTAGAGACCACAAGGATTATGAAAGGTAGTAAAGCTTATGAATGCCTTTAACATAGAAAGGAAGTGATATGCTTTAGTGGAGTCCCTTCACCCCTCCCTCCCCATATATACAAGGAAAATAGGAGCTTTAAACCAGTCCTAAAATAAACATTGGGTAAACTATTACTTATCCCTGGGATTGGTAGCATGAGATCTTTCTACTAATTGGGTTTCTGACAGGTACTTAAGACCTAGATTGGCCACTGTTGGAAGCAAGGATACTGGACTAGATGGACTGTTGGCTATTATTATATTGGCTTTTCTCCCAAGACTTTAATACATGTATGTTTAGTTTGCCTTGAGTTTAACCACCAATCTTTTTATGCCAATGACTTTGTATCATCATCTTTTCCAGTCTATATATTTCAACTGCTCCTGCCTCCTCGCCTACTCATTAAGATGTTTCATTGTATTTGAACCAACAGTGTTATCGCATCTGTTGTATGAATATTCTGTGTGCCTGTTAAGGTGTTTAATTTGTATTGTATAATATTGTGGGTATCATATTTATATTATATGAATTTTCCCTTCCTATTATGGTATTATTTGTATTCTGCTGATATTTACCATATTGTTTTATAGCGCTGTTAAATTGTTTGCAACATAGTGAATGTCGGCAGATAAAGACCTTCACGGTCCATTTAGTCTGCCCAACAAGGTAACCAGAGTTGAATTGGCACGCTGCACAAGTTCCACGTCTTTATGATTAAACACTGGTATACTTAATCTCCGTCTCTCCCTGCCAAGTTTGGGGCACAGGCCATAGAAGTCTGCCCAGCACCAGTCCTACTTCCCAACTTCTGGAGTTGCCATTGAAGCCCACTGTAGCCATGATCCTGATGTTTGTGTTTCTGATAGGTTAGTTCTATTACTAGGATTCAATTTGCCATCTCCAAGTTTCTCATCTTTTTTGTATTTGTCCTTGTATTTGATCATTCTACTGTCATACAGTTACAAAATGGCCAGTTTTATATCTGGCTGTGTCTGCTGTACAACACCCTGGGTGAATATGTTCATGAAGGTGGTTAATAGATTCCATTAAAAAAATAAATGTTGACCAGAGAACCAAACTTGAAACTTGTAAAATTGAATCTTTCTCCCTGCTGTGTTGAGGTCTGAGCAGGCTTGGCCACAGATGGGGGGAGGGTGGAGAGGGAAGAAACTCCTAAGCTTTGAAATATGGGAAAGTATTGAAAATTACAGTGCCTTAACTGTGGTGATCCTCATCTCCCTTCCAAATCAGAATGTCAGTCAGTGGCTTAATGATATACATCACTCTTTTTGACTAGGCAGCCTGATAAGCATCCCAAGGCACAGGTGATTCCCAGTAAATATTCATAGCTCTGATACCTTCAACCTTGTCTGTTTTTCCCATCTCTGAAGGTTCATAAGTGGAAAGGGATAGGTCACCAGTTGAGTCCTCGTAAGTTGGTTTCTACCTATAAACCTTCATAAGTTGGGCTCAACTCTGTTTGCAAGCTATAGCCTGCAGAAGTCTATTAAGTACAGTAGCAAAAGAAATACTTGTAAACTCAAAATACTGTTATAAAAATATTCATAAAAAAGAATGGCATTGATTAAGCTGAATGATTTAGAGCAGTCATATGGAAACATATGGACATGCTAAAGAATTCTTTTTTCAGTTTTTATTTTATTATTTATGTACTATGTATTAATAAAGTTTAACAGGTACAGTCAAAAAAGAATCCTAAATTGAAGCATACAGACAGATGAATAATATGTCCATAGGGAAAAAGCTTAATACATTTTTTTATTTAAATCTGGTCAGCCATGAATGATATATAGCACTTTCATTAATTGTATGTCAATGGTCAATAGTACAAAGTTGTTTTTTTTATAGTTCAATTGTTATATATTTTTTTCATATTTCCCTTTACAAAAATATTGGCTGTTGACCTTTTCTGGATAACTTGTGTATTTGCAGAAACTCGATATCTTCTGTGAAGAAACCAGTCCTTTTACTTTAGATATAAAATTGGCTTATTGTATTAATTTTGTTTCTCTTCAGGTTGCTGAAATTAAAGTGCAGATTTTTGAAATAAAACAAGCCCTTGAAGATTGTATTACTTTGCAAAGATTTTGGTCGGGCATCAACATTAAAAGAAAAATTAACAGAATTGGAGAATCTCAAAAATGAACTAATAAAAGAAGCAGATAAACCAGAAATCAAAGAAATGCGTGTGGAAAAGGTACATCTTCCCCCCCCCCCCCCCCCTCATGAACTCAAATGTAAAGATTATGGGAAAATACACACTTTTCTTTAAGGGAAAGCAGAATAGAAAGTCCTCACAACATGGGTGACATCACCGATGGAGTTAGTTGTGGGAAATACTACTACAACTATGAGTTTCTAGAAGCTTTCAAGTATGATCAGCTTGCATGCCCACTACTTCCAGTCTGTTGTCACACAGGACCACTTCACTGTTACTTTTTCTGCAGAGCTGGTCAAATATGTCATCTGGTCTCGGTTCTTTTTTTTTTTTTGAAGAATTTCTGACTGAGTTTCTTTGACCTTTCACTTTACGTGGGTTTTACTCTATTAACACCTTAGGCTTTTTGATCATTTTAAGTTTCTTTTCTTTTTTTTCTGTGCCTCGTTTGATTATAGGTCTTATTCACACCTTGGGCTCTTGGGATATTTTTCATCGCTGAGTCATTTAATTTTGTAACAGCTATATTTCTGGATGATATATCCCAAAGAAAGCTCCCAGAGGCTTTAAGTGCAACTGGTGCAACAAGAACATGGGGCTCATTTTCAAAGCACTTAGACTTACAAAGTTCCATAGGTTACTATCCAGCTCATAATCGAAAGTGATCGCCGGCCATGTCCCGACACAAATCGGGAGATGGCCGGTGATCTCGGAAAAGCGGCGAAATCGGTATAATCAAAAGCTACTTTTTTTGACAGCATCGCCGCTTTCCCCGTCGCCTTGCCGGCGAAAGTTCAAAGGGGCGTGTCGGCGGCGAAGCGAAGGTGGGACATGGGCAGGTATGGGCGTGGCTACCAGATAGCCGGCTTTCGCCGATAATGGGAAAAAACGGCGTTAAGCAGTATTTCGCCGGGTTTACTTGGTCCTTTTATTTTCAAAACCAAGCCTCAAAAAGGTGTCCCAGCTCACCAGATGACCACTAGAGGGAATGGGGGATGACCTCCGTATACTCCCCCAGTGGTCACCAACCCCCTCCCATACTAAAAAAATAAAAACCTTTTTTGCCAGCCTGTATGCCAGCCTCAAATGCCGTACCCACCTCCATGACAGCAGAATGTGTTCTATCCTCTGACAGCCTTTCCCTGGTTGTGATTTGGCTCTCGGGTGAGTGTGACACCTTTTCTGTTAGGTGCACTGCAGAGTCACATCAGCAATGCATTGTGGTGGGTGTAGGATAGTGGGCTCTACTCCCATGGTGCTTTTCCCCCTGCTAACTGGGTCAGAGTGTGCCCTGTTGTGTTTCCGGTAGTCCATGAGGTAGTGGCCATTTTTGTAAGGCAGTTTTAGATCCCTTTCATGTGTTACCCACGTTAGAGAACTTAGTTCTTACCTTGAATGTGGCTGAAAGAGGGCATTGTACACCATTCTACCAACTTTGACCTACTGCTAATCTCAGTACCAGGAAGACTCTTTGCCAGTGGGGCACAACCTGTGATCTGCAGTTAACTGTGAGTAAACATGCTTATTCAAATAAAGGACTTTTTCAAAGAGATTAGTCTTCAGGTGTGAACTGCTGTGCCAAGGTTATACAGCAGCAACAAGTCCTAGAGGCCTGCGTGTATGCATATCCCTAGAGCACTTTTAGTGGTTACCGCAGTACACTTAAGGCAGGCGGACCCAGGCCCATCCCCCCCCCCCCCCCACCTGTAACACTTGTGCTGGTAATGGAAGCCCTCCAAAACCCACTGTACCCACATGTAGTCACCCCTTCACCCCTAAGAGCTATGGTAGTGTTGTACATTTGTGGGTAGTGGGTTTTGGGGGGGGTTGGGGGGCTCAGCACCCAAAGTAAGGGAGCTATGCATGTGGGAGGTTTTTCTGAAGTCCACCGCACTGACCCCTAGGGTGCCCAGTTGGTGTCCTGGCATGTGAGGGGGACCAGTGCACTACAAATGCTGGCTTCTCCCACGACCAAATGCCTTGGATGTCGCCGGGTTGGAGATGGCCGGCATTTTTTTCCATTATCACTGAAAAACAAAACCGGCCATCTCAAACCCGGTGACATCCAAGGCATTTAGCCGGGCTAAACCGTATTATCGAACAAAAAGATGGCCAGCCATTTTTTTGGATAATATGGTTCCGGCCAGTTGTAGCGCCACCGCCAACATAGATCGCCGGCGATCTATTTGGCCGGTGACGTTCGATTATGCCCCTCCACGTAACTTTGTAAGTCTAAGTGCTTTGAAAATACGCCCATGTTTATAGCGGATACTCATTATTGATGCCTTCTTTGCCTGGTGCCCAACTATACCTCTCATTGTAAATTGTGGTCACAAATATCCAAAAGAGGGATATGTGGCCTTGAGAAATACACAAATTACTCTGATCCATCATATTTGGTATCAGAAACATCAGTCTCCATGGGTTCCAGAGCTGCAATGGACACGGGGGGCAGTGGCATCGAGTGGTTTTGTTTATTTGAAATACTGGTGATTTACAAAATTGCAACAATCCAAGGAATCGGTGAACGAAACACCATTATATTACAGGAAAGAGGAAGGAAGAGAGAAAGCAATGAGCCTGCAAAGAGGTGGGAAAATGTGGGATACAAATGCAATAAATAAATAGAGGCAGCTACAGTTGAAGATAGGAAGTGGTCTAATTGAAGATAAAGGCAGTCTTTTCTGCCGCTAACACCCCAGTGAGATGCCAAAGGCTTCCATAAATAAGTATGCCTTAATCACTCATGACATTGAGCATTAATAGAGTCTACCAGTACCAGGCATTATCCGAGCCTCAACTGAAGAGGAAGAATTCGTCCTCATCTTTGTAGGTGCTGTGGGACCATGATATTAAATGCCAGGTGGAGGTCAGAGCACGGTACCAAGAGCATTGCATCACCAAGGTCACTGATGTCTTCAAAGTGCACCCAGTTTGAGGGCTGCTCATCCTCTGTGATGTTGGAAGGGGTGCGACAATATACAAGGAACTGAGACCCTTTTCAAGTACTCCTTAAGAAACTTACCACAACTCTTCCGTTATACGATGCTTTAATGTGGCTGTGCCACTTGAACCTTATCTTACCACAACATCACTTTGTATTTGTTCACACCAGAGTCTGCAAACACCCTCTCCGGTACTATGTAAGCCACATTCAGCCTACAAATAGGTGGGAAAATATGGGATACAAATGTAACAAATAAATAAAATAATAAACTTGGAATGACGTGACTACACCTACTGCACTCCTCACATCTTTGTTGATAATAGCTTTTGAGGAGCAGCTCATGAAGAAGTTGGAGAAGCAGATGGAATGCTTCTTTGGTCAGTACAATGCTGCTGTTTCTATATTGTCGAGGCAGAGAGACATACGGTCAATCCTTGAGACTCCTGCACTGTACTGAGGAGACACCTCAATCTCAAAGGGTCTCAGGATTGAGATCCAGTCCATCAGGGAAGGAAACTTTACTGTTGAACTGGAGATCCCCTGGTGTCTTGATACCTGTGGTTCTGGCCATGACTCGGATGTCAGAAGGTCTAGACGGGTGCAGATCAAGACTTCTCCTGTGAACTATTATTCTGGGTTGGACACACAGCACTCCTGGGATTCAGTTTTTCAGCCAGAGGTATTATTTGATGAGGGTTTACCTGATTTGCAATTGGATTCATTCCCACCTCGTTAAAGAAAGAGAAACCTCCATCAGAGGAGCTTATGTTGTTCCATTTAAGTTAAAGAGCGGAGAGGGGGCCCTGGGTAGAAATACTGGGTGCCCTCCAATTCCAAACCCCCCTCCCCCTCAAGGAGCCTGCAAAAGTTCCAATTCACAGAAACCCTGAAGGATGTACAGATGAGAATGTGAGACACCTCTTCCCTCTCTGTTGCATTTAATAAGAAAGTCAACTTTATGTGCAGAGTCCAGAAGGCTCCTGGATTTGAGAAGCTGCAGCATCCTCCTCATTTATGATGGTCAAATCCACCTTCAAAAGAGCTAAACGTTTGAAGACTCATTCTTTGGTGCGCCCTGGGGAAAGAAATGTTCAAATATATGATTTATATCTTCAAAATGGACATTAAATTCAGTAGGTTCTAAAGGTCATCTGACTTACACACAAGAATATCCATACTGGGTCAGACCAATGGTCCATCTAGCCCAGTATCCTGTTTCCAACACTGGCCAAATCAGGTCACAAGTACCTGGCAGAAACTCAAATAGTAGCAACATTCCATGCTACCAATCCCATGGCAAGCAGTAGCATTCCCCATGTCTGTCTCAATAGCAGACTATGGACTTTTCCTCCAGGAACTTGTCCAAACCTTTTTTAAACCCAGACATGCTAATTGCTGTTACTACATGCTCTGGCAATGAGTTCCAGAGCTTAACTATTCATTGAGTGAAAAAATATTTCCTCCTATTTATTTTAAAAGTATTTCCATACAGCTTCCTCGAGTGTCCCCTAGTCTTTGTAGTTTTGGAATGAGTAAAAAGTCAGTTCATTTCTACTCCTATACCACTGAAGATTTTGTAGACCTCAATCAAATCTCCCCTTGTCTGTCTATTTTCCAAACTCAAGAGCCCTAAACTCTTTAGCCTTTCCTCATATGAGAGGAGTTCACCCCCTTTATCATTTTGGTCGCTCTTCTTTGAACCTTTTCTAGTTCACTATCCACCTTATAATCGAAAGAGAAAAACGCCCATATTCCGACCTAAGTCGGGAGATGGACGTCTTTCTCTCGCAGGCGCCCAAATCGGTATAATCGAAAGCCGATTTTGGGCGTCTTCAACTGCACTCCGTCGCAGGAACAAATAAAGTTGATGGGGGCGTGTCGGAGGAGTAGCGAAGGCGGGACTGGGGCGTGGTTATCGGCCGGGGAGAGATGGGCGTCTTTAGCTGATAATCGAAAAAAAAAAAAAGGCGTTTTTACCGCGATTTTGGGTCACTTTTTTTGGACCCTTTTTTTTCATGAACAAGTTCCCAAAAAGTGCCCCAACTGACCAGATGACCACTGGAAGGAATCTGGGATCACCTGCCCTGACTCCCCCAGTGGTCACTAACCCCCTCCCACCAAAAAAAACCCCACTTTACAAACTTTTTTTGCCAGCCTGTATGCCAGCCTCAAATTCCGTACCCACCTCCATGACAGCAGAATGTGTTCTATCCTGTGACAGCCTTTCCCTGGTTCTGATGTGTTTCTCGGGTGAGTGTGACACCTTTTCTGTTAAGGGCACTGCAGAATCACATCAGCAATGCATTGTGGTGGGTGTAGGGTATTGGGCTCCGTGATTCCACTAGTGTTAAATGCTCACGATGTTGGTAGTTGGTAGGCTCTACTCCCATGGTGCTTTTCCCTCTGCTTGCTGTGTCAGAGTATGCCCTGTTTTGTTTCCGGTAGTCCATGAGGTAGTGGCCATTTTTGTAAGCCAGTTTTAGATCCTGTTCATGTGTTAGCAACGTTATAGCACTTAGTTCTTACCTTGAATGTTGCTGAAAGAGGGCATTGCACACCATTCTGCCATCTCGGACCTACTGCTAATCTCGGTACCAGCGAGACTCGTTGCCAGTGGGGCACAACCTGTGATCTGCAGTTAACTGTGAGTAAAGGTGCTTATTCAAATAAAGGACGTTTTCAGCGAGATTAGTCTTCAGGTGTCAACTGGTGTGCCAAGGTTATACAGCAGCAACAAGTCCTGTCCCTGGAGCACGTTTAGTGGGTACTGCAGTGCACTTCAAGCAGGCAGACCCAGGCCCATCCCCCCACCACCACCACCTGTAACACTTGTGGTGGTAAATGGGAGGCCTCTGAAACCCACTGTACCCACATGTAGTTGCCCCCTTCACCCCTAAGAGCTATGGCAGTGTTGTACATTTGTTCCTCCCATGACCAAATGGCTTGGATTAGGACGTTTCTGAGCTGGAAGTTTTTTATTTTCCATTATCGCAAAAAAAAAACAAAAACACCCAGCTCAGGACCAAATCCATGGCATTTGGTCCGTCCAAACCGTATTTTCGAAACAAAAGATGGACGCCCATTTTTTTTCGAAAATACAGTCTGTCCCGCTTCTTCACGTACCCGTTTTCGGACATAGACGCCCATGGAGATGGGCGTTCGCGTTCGATTATGCCCCTCCACATCTTTTTTGAGATACAGTGACCTGAACTGAATGCAATACTCGAGGTGAGATTGCACCATGGAGTGATACAGAGGCATTATAGTATTTTGGGTCTTATGTACCATCTTTTTCCTAATAATTCCTAGCATGTTTGCTTTTTTGGCTGCTGCCACACACTGAGCAGAAGATTTCAGCGTCTTATCTACAATAACACCTAGATCTTTTTCTTGGGTGCTAACCCCCAATGTGGACCCTAGCATTGGGTAACTATAATTCAGATTATTCTTCCCATGTTACATTGCTTTGCATTTGTCCATATTAATTTTCAACTGCCATTTGGATGCACAGAGGGGCGTAATCGAACGGCGCTGGCCAAATAGATGGCCGCCCATCTATATGGCCGGCACCGCAAAAGGCGGTTCTGAACCATATTATCGAAAAAGATGGCTGGTCATCTTTCGTTTCGATAATACGGTTGGGGCCGGCCAAATGTTTGAGATGGCCGGCATCGGTTTTCGCCGATAATGGAAACCGAGGCCAGCCATCTCAAACCCGGCCAAATCCAAGGCATTTGGTAGTGGGAGGAGCCAGCATTTGTAGTGCACTGGTCCCACTCATGTCAGGACACCAACCGGGCACCCTAGGGGGCAATTCTAAAAATTAAAAAAAAATAAAAATAGCTCCCAGGTGCATAGCTCCCTTACCTTGGGTGCTGAGCCCCCCAAACCCACTCCCCACAACTCTACACCATTACCATAGCCATTATGGGTGAAGGGGGGCACCTACATGTGTGTACAGTGGGTTTTGGGGGGGGGGGTTGGAAGGCTCCCATTTACCACCACAAGTGTAACAGGTAGGGGGGGGGATGGGCCTGGGTTCACCTGCCTGAAGTGTACTGCACCCACTAAAAACTGATCCAGGGACCTAGATACATTTGTCAAGGAGCTGGGTATGACATTTCAGGCTGGCAAAAAAGATTTTTTTTTGAGTGGGAGGGGGTTGGTGACCACTGGGGGGAGTAAGAGGAGGTGATCCCTGATTCTTTCTGGTGGTCATCTGGTCAATTGGGGCACTTTTTTGAGACTTGGTCCTAAAAAAGAATGGACCAAGTGAAACCGGCGAAATGCTCTTCAGTCGGTCTTTTTTCCATTATCAGCTGAAGCTGGCCATGTCTTAATGCCCCCATCCCGCATCCCATACACTTCCGAATCGCTCCCTTTAACTTTGGCCGGCTCTGCGACAGAAAGCAGTTGGAGCCTGCCAAAATCGGCTTTCCATTATACCGAGTTCGCCTGGTCTCATCAAAAGAAATCTCTTGACATGCTTATCACCCCTGCTTATCACATGTGCTGCCCTGCAGGAGCTCAGGCTGATAGGCCAGGAGTTGCCCTTAAAGCAATGAGAAAAAAAAGCATTATGGGCCATTTAAGGGGCAGGACAACAACCTGAGGATCTCTTGGAATGCATTCAGGTCTCCATGGCCTGGCAGTTGGAGATTTTCTGCAATGTGATGCGACCTCGTCCAGAGAAGGAAGAAGGTAGGAGGTGCCAGTTTGCAGCAAAGATGGTGAGAGGCAGGCAGATTGCGCTACCTCTTCTGCTCGCGGTCCAGGTACTGCTGCTCTGGGGTGTCATTCTGGGATTGGCCAATTGTTTTTCCCAGGAGGGAATTTCCTTTCAGCAGGAAAGTTTGCCATCTTGAGTTGGGATGTGATCCCTTGCAATTCGCATGGTAAGTGGTTGGAGTAGGTCACGGTTTGGTTGGTCAGTGCAGGCTCATAGAAGCCCAGCTTGTGGGGGGGGGGGGGGGGGGCTTCTCCAGTGTTTATTTCTTTTGCTGTGGCATGGTTGTCATGCATGTCTTCCTGTGCATGCTTGTTCTCTAGATTCCATCAAGGATGGGCAGAATCTTCTTTGGAGGAGGGTTGAGCACAGTGGGACTGAAACCCTGAGGAGGAGGGGCCTCATAGTAGCTCAGTGTAGGGTCTTTTATCTCCCCCCCTCCCCCCGTACCCCTCTGGTAGATGTGGGAACATTTGTGAATGCTACTTATCTGCTCTCAAGCATGGCAAGGCCTATGTAGTTCCAGTTCAGTACTGGATTAATATTTAGCATGGCAACCTCATGTGCAGGTTAGAGATCCTCTTTTCCCCTCCCCCTGTCCTAGATGTGGAACCAGCTCTGCTCCTCTACCCAAGGGTAGCCTCCCAAAATACCTGTAAGGCCAATTCATGCTGGTAAAATTAACAAAAATGAGAAGACCTCCTCTGGGGTCCTGCTCTAGCAGTACCTTCAGGTTCTAGTTGAGCCCTTTGTAGCACCAGTCTTACTGCTGAAGGAATAAGCCACAGAAAGACTTGGCAGTGGTGGTGGTGGGGGGGGGGGGGGTACAGTACTCCATTAACTGGAATGAGAGGTAGCAGAGAAAGCTGGTTCTCTAATCAAAGGGAGGTTGTCCCCTCAAAAGGGGATAGTGCCTCATGGGGAATGCTCTTGGGAATGAAAAATACAGTAGGACCTGGTGATACTTTTACTTCTAAGGTTAAATCTCTGGGTAGCTTTTGGATGGGTCACAAGAGATGATCTTATTGTTCTGAGTGGTCTGAGCCTCCCCCTAAGTGATCATTGACTTTGCTGATAGCTGGAGATAGGAAGGAAGGGGGTAGTGTAGTGGTTGGAGCAGTGGGCTACAACTCAGCTTGGTTTTCAGACTTCCCATTAAGGTCTGGTGATGTTGAGCAAATCAGTGGGCCTTCTGTTAGTCTCTTCAGGCTAAGATGTGTGATTTTTAACCTTACTGTGCCAACTGTGAATGTCTGTACATTCCCATTTTGGCAGAGAAAAAGGTAAGGTGTTGGGTCACATGGGGGGTGGGGTCCTTAGCTTGTAGAGACTCAGCTTTCAGGGACCTCCATGGTAGAAATATTTGAATTTGTTTAGACCAGGGATTGGCGACCTCTGTCCTTGAGGGCCACACCCCAGTTGAGTCTTTGGGATTTCCCCAGTGAATATGGATGGGACCCTTTGGCATACAATGGAAGCAGTGTGTGAAAATAGATCTTGTCCATTATAGAAATCCTGAAAACGTGACTGGATTGCGACCCTTGAGGACCAAGGTAGTTGACCCTGGTTTAGACCATCTTTCTCTTTCCACGGTCTGTCTCTGTTTCCTGACAACTTTGTACAATGGCTTCATGGCTGGAGTCCTTTTATGTGGGGTCTAACATCTCCTGGATGGGTCCATGGTGACTTTCCTGAAGGTAATGGTATGCAGAAGAGAGGGGTTTACTTATTTCTACATTGGGCTTAACAGTTCTTGGGCAGATTTCCGACTGGTGGGTTTTGCATGAAGGAAGTAAAAACTTAGATCCTCTATACTACATTGGGGTTAGTTCTAGACAAGTTTGTAGTGTGTTTGGCCATGCTTCCTGGTAGTTGCTGCACCAAGTGGCAGAGACACAGTTCAAACTTATGGTGCAGTTACATCTTCTCCAAGAGGGTAACAGTCTTTGTGAGATGTTCTGGAACTTTAGGTACCAACATTCAGATTCTGGCTAGAAGGTGTTATAGGAGGTTCCTCCACATCTCATGCCCTTCCCCTAGTAGTGGTCATGGTTGGTCAAAATTCAGTGACCAGGGGCAATACTGTGCAGACACCTCCGTCCTTCCTCAGGGAAGTAGTCCTGGTCAAACAGTTTGGCTGTTTGTAAACTTCTGGGCTCTGGCTGTACACTGATGGAGGCACGTGGAGTTTTCTCAGTGGGTACTCAGGGGACTTGCCTTCATTTTTATATAGGTTTTCGGGACAATGCTAGGCTGGCAAGAAGGCGCTGGGTTTTTAAAATTTATTTTATTTATTTATTTATTTAGATTTTGCTCACACCTTTTTCAGTAGTAGCTCAAGGTGAGTTACATTCAGGTACACTGGATATTTCTCTGTCCCAGGAGGGCTCACAATCTAAGTTTGTACCTGAGACAATGGAGGGTTAGGTGACTTGCCCAAGATCACAAGTGTCAGCAATCGTTCCTGACAACAAGGAGCAGCAGTGGGATTTGAACCGGCCACCTCTGGAGTGCAAGACCGGTGCTCTAACCACTAGGCCACTCCTCCACTTTTTTTGGGCTGAGAGGGCTCCAAGTCTGGGAGTTTTGCAATGCAGATTGGCAGTTTTCTTCTCAGGTAGTTACATGTGGATTTTCCTCAAAAGGTTATTTCTGGATATTCCCACGTTTCAAGTTTATTTCAAACTTTCTGTCCTGCCCATTAGACGAGCCATCTGGGCAGCTTACAATCTAAACAAAGAAAGAACAAAGTGGTGAAAGTGCAGTTATACAAGACATGAAGAAGGGGGATGGGGGGTGAACTACAAATGTAGATAGGAAAGCGAGGGGGGAGAATACTCAAGGTATGTGCCGGGCGGTCAGGACTTTCTACTGAGGCATGTCAGGGAAGGCTAGCCAATGGCATATTTAAACAAAAAAGTCTTAAGGTCAGCTTTAAAAGCATCCAGAGAAGGTTGGAGTGTTCAGTGGACAGTTTATTCTATAATTCTGGGCCTTGTATGGCAAAATTAGTGTTTCTATTTGTTTTGTAGACTATCTCCCTAAAAGTAGGCACTACACTATCCTAGATCCCTCTGGCAGCTTTAGGCTTTCTCCCCTTAGGCTACTCAGGACACCAGTCAGCTCTTCTTCGAATGGTAGTAAATTCAGATGTCTGGCTATATAGGGTCAAGTTAACACATCAGAGTTCAAGTGTAGCCAGGGTTCTGCAGGTGTGGAAGCCTTACATTGGCATTTAGACTGTAAAGCAATTTAGTCCATACTAGCTTTTGAAGCATAAGTGTGCTGCCTTGCTCTCAGGTTTTGGATGTCCAAAGCCACAAGACCTCACTCCCAGTTCCAGATGTCCTGTTTCCACATCCTCACTGGAAATGGTCCTTTCTGCAGAACAGTACAATGGGTGTTTGTGTTGTACCTTGGGCTCTGACCTATATTTGCCTTTCCATGGTCAGAATTCTTTCATGTTAAGGTAGAGCTTCCCAAGCTGTAGGTCGGACTCCAAATGGGGTCACAACTTGGGTGGTCTTTCCATTGGTGAAGGGAGGGGGCACACAATTTTATTTAGCTCCAATCATGAAGTCACAGCCAGAAAGACTGATAAACACTGAGTTAAGGGAAGTATTAGGGTTGCCTAGTTGTCAGCTATTGTGTTGCCTTAGAATGTCTGGCACCTGAATTGTTTTATTAAACAGAAGGCGACCAGTTCTGGTGATACAGCACTAGTCTGGCTTCTCCCCAGGGACTTTCACAGTATTTTCTGGGTCCAACATCCATGATGAAGGATCTGTGACAGGGTTCTTGAGCTTTTTGTGGGGCACAGCTTGCTTGTACTGAATGCTTGTTTGACTATTGGCCTTGTATATTTCTGTTACTTGGTTGCAGGGGGTAGTTTGAAGGAGAGCTATAGCAGCCCTCCAAAATGTTGCTCTCTTCCTTCATAGGGTCTGCTACTGTCCCATTCTCCTTCGATGGATCCACAGCTGGGAGAGCTGGGGGATATCTCCTCTTGTCAGTGAAGTTGCAGCCTCCAGGTCCTCCTTAGGGTATTTCTCTGGGTACCGGTTGGCTCTCTCCAAGAGTTCTTCTGTATTCATTGTCCTCTTCTATAGGGCTCTAATCTTGGGCTGTGTGACAGTTTTGGTATTGCAACACATGAGCCTGTTTTCATTGCCTTATGTTGTGGCCACAGTAATCAGTAGCGAGTTGTATATCTTGTAGCTCTTGTATTTGCCATGTGTTTGTCTTGGGTGCCTTTATTAGTTGAACCAGTCTGGCTGCTCTGCTTGGCAGACAGCAGGGGAGTGAAGCAGCACCAGTCGTGTTGGCTCAGTAGATTAGGAGGTCCATCAGGTTGTGATTGTCTAGGGCAGGGGTAGGCAACCTCGGTCCTCGAGGGCTGCAACCCAGTCAGGTTTTCAGGATTTCCGCTATGAATGTGCATGAGATCTATTTGAATAAAGTGGAGGTAATGCTAGACCAGTCCAGGACCCATCTGGAAAAGCTAAGGTTTCTGATTCTTTTTCTGCTTCCTTCACAGTTGAGCTGAGGAATTCCTGGGAACATTGGTTGTCAGCATGAATTTGGTTAATGATATGTTAACAATATGTTCTAAGTTTCTTTTAGATCTGCTTTGTTATTGTACTGGCAAGTTCCATTGTTGCACCACTCCTTTTACTGGTAATGACAAAAGCTCAGTGTTCTCTGCCTCTTTGTGCTGGTTGGGGAGCATAACTCACTTATCTGGACTAGTCTAGCAAACCTCAAGGAAAGGAAATGTATTTAAGAACAAATGTTACCTTTTTTCATCAAAATGTTTTGTAGCAGAGAATCTGTGATTCATATTGTAAGAATTTTCAAGTTTTTAAAACAGTTATACTTACCTCATTAGCATTCTTTGTAGAATATATAGTATCAAGTTCATTGTTAGGAGTCTGTTTTTCACCCTGCTGATGTGGGAATAATCTCTTTCTTTTTAAGAATGATGCAGAAACGTTGTTGAAGTGTCTGAAAATGTGTTATGAACTTCTAAAGGCGATGCCCCTTTCTCTGGGATTAGGTGCAACAATGAGAGAAATTGTAGAATCACTGGTAAGTTGTCAGATATATTCTTCCAATACTTAAAGCTATTAGAGAACATTAAATGGAACATTCTTCTGTATATTGGGTTCAGCTAGAGAAGCACTACGTTACTGTGCACTCGATTTTTGAGGTCAGGAGGAGACTAAAATGTGGCTGGCGCATGGTAAGGGCTCTAAGCTCCAAGATTATGTGGTTCTTTCTCTAGTACTAGATACTTAGGAGGACATGAAAGGAGCTTACCAGTTGATAGGGGTCATCCATTCATATAGGACTAAATTCTATATATGGTGCCTAAAAAGAAAATTGCTCAGGGCTAGTCTGTAAACCATGCTTAAAATTAGACTAGTTCCTACACCTGGGAACCGCAACTACATTTAGGTGCTGCCATTTATACCAATGGAAACATGGTGTAAATGTACTTAAATTGGGTGTGGATGCCACCTTATTGAATTATGCTCGTAACTGAAAGGAACATCCTCGATCCACCCTTGACCCTCCCATTGCCACACTTGGTGTAAAATTTAGGTGCATGCATTTTAATTCTAATTAGTGCCAATAATTAAGCCAATTATTGACACTAAGCTTCAATTAAATTGGGCACACGACCAAATTTGTGTGCAATTTTTAAAGTTTTTTTATAGACTTCGGGGGATAGTGTACTCAATGACCACCAGCCGTGGTCTATAGGTTATTTCACCATTTTGAGAGAGAAATTGGAAGAAGTGGGGTTTTCACAATGTAGAGACTTGTTTTTACAGGGCACTCTAATGGTTCAAGATCAAATACAGAATATTCTGCAGTGGAAAATCTTTTTATCAATATTTTCAGAGTAGGGACTTTCTGTTGGGTCAGAATACAAAAGAAAATATGCATAGAGAATCCAAAACGATGGAGGTAATATTGTTTGTCACATCAATGAAAAGCAATTACATAGTAACATAGTAGATGACGGCAGAAAAAAGACCTGCACGGTCCATCCAGTCTGCCCAACAAGACAACTCATGTGTGCTACTTTTTGTGCATACCCTACACTTTGATTTGTACCTATGCTCTTCAGGGCACAGACCGTATAAGTCTGCCCAGCACTATCCCCGCCTCCCAACCTCCAGTCCCGCCTCCCACTACTGGCTCTGGCACAGACCGTATAAGTCTGCCCAGCACTATCCCTGCCTCCCACCACCGGCTCTGGCACAGACCGTATAAGTCTGCCCAGCACTATCCCCGCCTCCCAACCTCCAGCCCCGCCTCCCACTACCGGCTCTGCTATCCAATTACTGTCTAAGGTTTATGTAATATTAGACTGCATCCATCTACTCATTCAGGTGCAGTGGAGGCATTTGAGGAGTGACTGGGGGTAGCCCATGGGGGGAAGAGAACTGGGGGCTGTATATATCAATATTTATTTATTTATGCATGCATGCATGCATTCTTGTATCCCACTGTTATCCGAAAACAAGTTTTGGTTCAAAGTGGCTTACAAATTACATTCTGGGTAGTAGTTACAGTATTTGTTTACATTTGCAGTTTAGTTATAGCTTATAGTGATTTGCAAGTGTAGTTTATATTGTGGTTCTGATTTGTATGATGGTTTGTGTTTAATAATCAGAATAGACATTGATGGCTAAATTTATTTCTTGTAGAATTTTTTTATTTATTTATAATTTTAATATTATACAACAAGTAATACTTGTACAGAAAGAAAATTGGCTACAGTTATTTTACATAGGAGAAAAGAGATTTTAACATATCATTAATATTACCAACTTATTCTAAAATCCTCAATACAAGATTCATGATGTACAGATATGGATATAATAAACTAGGATACAATATCTTTAAGGATTTAACTGTATCTTAGCTTCTTCTTGGTATCCTCTTATTTCTTCACGAGCTATATATCTTCACCCCTCATTAATCCCTTTCGCTGCCAGAAAGGTAGAAAGCTGTGAGGGTTCAAAGAAGACAAATTTATTTGTCTGATATTTTATAATGCATTTGCAGGGGTACTTCAGGAAAAAAGTTCCTCCCAATTGAAGTACACCTGGTCTCATCAAAAGAAATCTGTCTTTGTTTTTATGTCTCTTTTGTAACATCTGGGAAGAGTTGAACTTTTAATCCAAGGAAACTTTTTTTTCTCTCTATTTTGAAAAAATAGTCTCATTAGCCAGTTCTTGTCTGGTGTTAGATCAACAATTGCTATCAATGTGGAAGGGTGCTATTCATTATTTGTAGTTTCCAACAACTCAGAGACATCCAGAGCCGGGCTATCCTGAGAGACTTGATTTTTTTAAGGTAAATAATATATTTGTGTACTAGTGAAAAAAAGCCCCGTTTCTGATGCAAATGAAATGGGGGGCTAGCAAGGTTTTCTTCAGAGTGTGCATGTAGGAGTGTGTGTGTCCCCTCTGCTCTCTGTCCCCTCCCCCCTCTGAGTCCTTCAGTGTTAAGTTTCCTGCTGTTTGTTTGTGTTACAGAGAGAGTGAGGGCATCTGCCCTCTCTCCCCTCCCTCCTCCCAGTCCTTCACTGCCAAAGAGAGAGTGATTTCGTGCTGTGCTGTGTTTTCCTTTACTGTTTGTGTTGCAGAGAGGGCGGGGCAGACACTCATGGGGAAACCGGATATCTCTACCGCTTCACACTTCCGGCTGGAGGCTTCATTTAGAACGTTGGTGGTGCCTTTCATATATAGAGAAATGGGGGTATTACTTCTTCAGTTACCCCTAGTATCTCTTTAATATATTTTCGAAGCATATCCCTTGGTGTTATCCCAAATTGTTTAGGAAAATTTAGAAACCTAATATTGTTATTTCTTGTCACATTTTCTAGGAACTCTGTTCTCCTTCTAAGTACTGTTAAATCTTTACTCATTATCTCTTGATGTTCATGTAATCTCTTAATTTCCTTTTCAAATTCTTTATGCTGGTTCTTTAAATCTTCCACCCTATTATTCATTTCTTTTGCCTGTTGGTCTAATCTAACCATTTCTTGAGAAAGTTGTTTTATTTGTGGAGTTAGGGATTTCCCCAAATCCACAATCAAAGACCACAGAGAGTCCAGCGTCACTTCAGTTGGTTTTTCACAAACAGGAAAATTAAATTGTTGTACCTCTGTTCCTATAGATAATGGATTGCTCCTGTGTTCCTTCATGTAGCTCCCTCCGTTCTAGCAAGGTTTCTGATGTTTTCTGCTCTCTCTGGCTGCCCTGAATTTCTATGGGCCCAGTAGTCCCTGTAGATTAAATCTCCTCCTTTTCTCCTTTGTCTGCTACATTCCGTAGCAGGCTAAGGGTTCCCTGCAGGGGCGTGCTAGCTCCAGATGGTTGAGGGGGAGTGCTCTTTCATCGGGGCTGAGTGATAGCTCCAGCCCTCAGCTCTCTGGGAGGTCTCCATCTACCCCACGGGAAGCAAACGGGCTTCCTCCCGATGCCATAGGGACCTGGGCTCTCTGAATGCAGTTTCGAATAGTAAGTTAGAGGAAAGACTCTGCCAAGCAGGGGCAGAGGAGGGCGGGCGGCCCCTTCTTTTCGGCATTGTCAAATCTGGAACTCAGAGCTTCCTCAGAAGCGTCCGATACAGACGGCAGCATCTTGAATCCCCTGTTGTAGAATTTTTAAAAAAGGTATGTTTTCAGTTCTTTTCTGAACTTAAGATAGTTCATAATGCTTCTTGTGATCTTTGGTATAGAGTTCCACCATTTGGAACCCAGGTAGTTTAGTCGAGCCATGTAAGTAGATTTGTAGGTTAGGATTCTACAAGTTTGTAGATGGAGAAGTAGGTAGCTTCTGGTTTCAGGATTCGCGTTTCTTGGTGATAGTTTTATCAAGTCTAGCATGTACTCTGGTGACATACTGAATAATGTTTTGTAGCTGATGGTGTTTGCCTTAACGAACAGACTTGCCTTGATGGCATCCAGTGTAGTGTTTTGAGTAGTGGGGTTGCTCTTTTATATTTCAACTTATGGAAATTAGTCTTGTTGCCATGTTTTGAACAGTTTGTAGTGATTTCAGTACACTTTCCTTGCAACCGACGTATACTGCGTTGCAGTAGTCTGTCTATGATAGTATCATCGGTTGTACTATTAACCTGAATGATTGTCTTGGAAAATGGTCTCTGATCCTTCTCAGTTTCCATAGTGTTCTAAAGCATTTTGTAGTAACTGCTGATATTTGACTTTCTAGGTTTTTGTCGAGAATGATTCCCAGTATTTTTAACTTTGTTTCAAATTGATGTGGTTGATTGTGAAGTTTTGGTAGGTTGTGGGGTTGTGCGGGCTTGACAGAACCATGAATTTTGATTTATCTCTGTTTAGTTGAGTTTGAAGGTTTAAGCCCAGTTTTCCATGATGTCCAGTCCTGTTTTGACTTTGTCCATTTTTTCTATGATATTCTTGTTGAAAGGTATGTAAATGATGACATCATCTGCATAGATGAATGGGCTGAATCCCATTTTAGCCAGTTTTTTTCCGAGTGGAGCCATCATTACATTGAACAGTGTTGGTGATACTGGAGAGCCCTGCGTGCGGTACTCCACACTCGGAGATCCAGGATGTTGATAGCTGGTTGGACATCTTAATAATGTAGGATCTTTCTTTAGGAAGCTGTTGAACCATGCGGCCACTGTACCACTGACTCCTTTGTTGTCGAGCAGGGTCATCAGTGTTGCGTGGTCAACTAGGTCGAATTACATAAATAGTGTGTTCTAACCTTGATTTATTAAGCTTCTGATCTTCGTTATCAGAGTGGCTAGGACCTTTTCACTGCTATGTTGTGGAGAATTTTGTTAGCTATTCCATTAGTTGTTGTGTTACCAATCCCTGCATCGTTTTGGTCAGTAATGGTATTGAAGCCACTGGTCTGTAGTTTGTGAGATTGCTGATCTTGTTAGTTGTGTTCTTGGGGATTGGAGTGAGTATGATTTCGCCTTTATCTTTTGGGACTTGCCCTTTTGCCAGCATATATGTGGTGTTTGGTGGTGCATTTGAGGAACCATTCTGGTGGGTTTTTCATCATGTAGTTTGGGCATTTGTCTAGCATATAGTTCACATGTGCCTTTACTGTGCACATTTTGGGTGGTTCGAATGCGGTCCAGATTCTGTCTGCGATAGTAACATAGTAGATGATGGCAGAAAAAGACCTGCACGGTCCACCCAGTCTGCCCAACAAGATAAACTCACATGTGCCATTTTTTGTGTATACCTTACCTTGATTAGTACCTGTCTTTTTCAGGGCACAGACCGTATAAGTCTGCCCAGCACTATCCCCACCTCCCAACCACCCGTCCCGCCACCCACCACCGGCTCTGGCACAGACCGTATAAGTCTGCCCAGCACTATCCCCACCTCCCAACCACCAGCCCTGCCTCCCACCGCCAGCTAAGGAGGAATTTGTTTAGCAGTCTTGTAAGAAGTTGTTGATAGACGTTTGCGGTGTTACGAGGGTGCATCTTGTCTTTATTTTTTGTTTGAAATTTTGAGCTAGTTCGTTCGCAATGGGTGGTGTTTCAGTTGATGCCACTATGTACTCTGTTTTTATTAGGTTATTCGTGAGTTTGAACTTCTTTTTTTTTTTTTTGCGTTAATCTGTGCTAGGTTTGTGTATGTGTTGCAGTGTTCCACTTTTGCTTTCTTTATATTGTGTTTGTATTTTCTTATAACTCTTCTCCATATGTCTTTGTTTCTGTTTTGTTTTTGGCCCAAGTTCTTTCTAGTCTCTTGCATGGTTTTTTCATTTATAGTAGCTCATCGTTGAACCAGCGTTTTGGTTGTTTTTTGTTTTTGTTTTGAGCGGTGCTGTTTTGTCCAGTGTGTTTGCGCATGCTTCATCCCAGTTCCTCATGAAGTGGATGTCATTCGAATCTAGGTTTTTATTTTCATTTTCCACCATTCCCCAGAAGGTGTGGTTGTTCACCTTGCCTCTGGTCGTGATTGTGTGTGATGATCTTTTCTCTTCTTTCTGTTCGCTCTCCATTGCAGTATGAGAGGTGTGGTAGCCATGGTAGTCCACTTTTAAAGGTAATCAACAGAAATAAAATAAAACATGGAAAAGAAAATAAGATGATACCTTTTTTATTGGACATAACTTTATACATTTCTTGATTAGCTTTCGAAGGTTGCCCTTCTTCGTCAGATCGGAAATAAGCAAATGTTGGTAGATGACAGTATATGAGGCATATTTTCAAAGCACTTAGCCTTCCAAAGTTCCATAGAAACCTATGGAACTTTGGAAGGCTAAGTGCTTTGAAAATATGCCTCATATATGAGCGAAACATCAAAGCATTTCAGTGACAATCTATATGCATGGAGACAGGGGATGAGTGAAACATCAAAGCATTTCAGTGACAGTCTAACAGGAAGGGGGTGGATAGGTGAGAGTCAGGGAGACAGGAGATCTATACAATTTATAAACTACTACTACTACTTAACATTTCTAAAGCGCTACTAGGGTTACGCAGCGCTGTACAATTTAACATAAAAGGACAGTCCCTGCTCAAAGAGCTTACAATCTAAAGGAAGCAATACAATTTTATGCTTTGTAATGGGCTAGAAAACCCAGATCTTTAAGTCCTGTCTGATGGGTGTCAAAATATTTAATCATTTTAACTTCAAAGGTCTTACGTTCCTGTTTTGCAGTATGAAAGATGTCCAGTAGATGGCCTTTTGTGTGGGATGAGGCGTCTATTTCTATGGTGAAGTTCCATTGGTTTAGGAAGTTCATTAGAGTTTTGGTGGTGGTGTCATTCTGTTTGTCTAGGTGCAGATTGATATCGCCAATTAGTAGGACATTTTGTTGGTTTATGCAGATGTTTGATATGAAGTTCATGAAATCATCTTGGGCTTTTGTCCAGCTACCTGGGGGTCAATAGAATAGTGTGATGCATAGTTGGACTACAAGTCTTGTGTCAGTGATCTTGCATGCTATAGATGTGCTACAGTTACTAACTACAATCAGCTTTAATATCAAATCATTCATAGGACAAATCAGACCCTTGTCAGGGGTGAAAGAGTGGGAGATGGTGGTATAAGCAAGTGCTGGAGAAATTGTGGACAGAGGAATCCTGGAGCACCAGGTGGGCTGCCCTAATATTCAAAGATATATTGGAGGTTGGTGTGGGATAAGACGCAACAATGGACGGGTGAGGACTAGTCCCAGAATAAACATGCATGCTTCCTAGGTCTGATTCTCAGCTGGAATCTTGCAGAAGGCTGTCTTAAAGGTGTATTGCATCTTTTGTTAGCAGCTAAGATGGGAATAGCCAGAAAGTATAAAGATGCTGTGGGCCCATCTTTTGCAACTTGGCAGAGTATAATTAGAGAGATTCAGCTATATGATAAACTTGTTTGGTACACAAACTTTTCAGTAGGTTGAGTTTAATACCAACTAGAAACAGACTCGGATCAGCACGATCATACCTAAACCTACATTACCCAAACTGTAAAGGGCTAAAATACAAAACAACTTATGCATCTAGCTTCTCCTACATAAGAGCACAACTATGGAATGGACTCCCATATGCAGTGAAAACAATAAACCACCTAAACTTCAGGAAATCATTAAAAACCCACCTCTTCAAAAAAGCTTATCCCACCAATTCAACATAAATCCTCACACCCAGCAACACAACATAATCAGTGTTTGTACTGAACAATTTACTTTCCTCTTTCCCCTCGACCCTAGGACGCCTGATTCACTTCTACCTCATCTGACCTCAACACAGTCTTGTATTTGTTATCAACCGAAATGGCAAACGCCTTTACGGTACTTTGTAAGCCACATTGAGCCTGCAAATAGGTGGGGAATTGTGGGGTATAAATGTAACAAATAAATTTATCTGGCTAAATTACGTAATCTTTATGTTAAAAATAGACCAGACAGATGATTGCATCATAGTAGGTTAAATCTGTCATTACTCTCTCAAATTCGTCTATCTTCCTACAAGAAATTTATTGCTGTAGCCACACAATTGTGGAATTCTTTTCCAGTAGAAGTAAGGCTAGAATTGCATTATGCACTTTCACAAATTACTAAAAGCATACTTTTTAGAAAGTATTTTAAGTTGTTAGTATTTTTTTTCTTGTGTATTTGCTGAGCTACAGCCTTTTCAACATAGTTATTCTGCCAGCTAATTTATAGCGACCTTACAGACAACCCCAGATGCAGGTCCTGTTTGATCGAAGCCAGAAGTTACAAGGGTAGGCGTTGGGTGTTCAAGTTTATTCCAATGCTGATACTGCATTTGCAGATAAGTGGTCTCTTTGTTACCTTATCTTTTCTATTTACCACATTAAGGGCCCTGTTTACTAAACTGCACTAGAGGCGCATTAGCGTTTTTAGCATGCTGTGTAGGCGCCCACAATATTGCTATGGGTGCCTAAATCGCTCACTAATTTTGTGCATGTGCTAAGAACTCTAGCGCACTTTAGTAAACAGGGCTCTGAGAATTTTTTGGATACGAATAATGTTTGTGTACCCTATTGACTGTTTTAAGACTCCAACTGAGGCAGAAAGTAGCAAGTGATTTGTTTCTATCTTTTGGCTGGGATCTGAAATAGCTGCTGGTATAGGATGTCCAATGGCCAGTTATAATTGAATTTCTGATACCATCCTATCTTTAGTTGGAACAGTTTTGGATTATGGTGTTGTCACAGGTGGTTGTTCCCCTTTTTTCCTTTGAGTTTATACATTTTAGTCTAATTGCCTCTGGTGTGTAAACCATCTAGAGCTTTTGGTACCAGATGGTGTATAAAAATTATGTATTATCATTATTATTACTCTGTATGTGTATCCTCCAGCACACTTATAGTGAAAACCCCTGAAACCTTTGAGACTAGAAAGCTGCAATTCTTATAGCTCTGTACTAGCCTCGGCAAATTTGGTTCCATCTTAAACTCTCCAAAAGAAGACCTATAAGGCTGGAGTTTCTCCAACACTGATCAAGCAGAATCAGGCAACAATGCTTCATCCCAGCCCTGAGTTCCTAGCCCTCACAGCTTTGATGTTCAAAAGGGTTACTTTATCTTCCCTCAACTTACTGTACAGTGTGTCAAAAGTTTTTGTGGCTTTTGAGAGAGTTTCCACTAGGAGGTCATACAGTTTTAAATGGAAGAGGTTTGGCATCTGGTGTGACAGGCCATAGATCCATTTTCTTGTCCTGTGCAAAAACTGCCTGAATACCTTCTGCATCTTTCAGAGTTGGGTTTGAAGAACAATTTCATTAGGGTATACTTTAGTGTAGTTGGCACATATTGCTATGTAGAAGATAAACCCAGCTCAGTACAGTCTTTAGTTCTGTTTATGTAGGGTTTGCTTTTATTGATGCCTCCTATCATGCTTCCCACAATGTCATGGGACCTCAACATTGTTCAAACCCTGCTGATGAAAGCTCTTTTTCAGCCGTTTAATACCTACATAAGTATTGCCATACTGGGAAAGGCCAAAGGTCCATCAAGCCCAACATCCTGTTTCCAACAGTGGCCAATCCAGGTCACAAATACCTGGCAAGATCCCAAAAAAGTACAAAACATTCTATACTGCTTATCCCAGAAATAGTGGATTTTCCTCAAGTCCATTTAATAATGGTCTATGGACGTTTCCTTTAGGAAGCCGTCCAAACCTTTTGTAAACTCCGCTAAGCTAACCACCTTTACCACATTCTGTGGCAAAGATTTCCAGAGTTTAATTACACGTTGAACCTAGGTCTTGATTTTGGTGGCAGTAACTTCAGCTTGCAAGGTGAGTAAACTGCAGGCTGTGTTAACTGATCTACCTTATACAAGATTTTACAATAATAAAGTGATTCTGTGCATTCAATCCAAAATTCCTTCCTAAGGTAGTGTTGAGTTCCATTAGTCTATTGTCCTACCAGTACTTTTTTTTCTAGACCTCATGCCCACAAAGATGAATGTGCACTGCATACATTGTATGGCAGAAGAGCCTTAGCCCTCTGTCAGGACCAGAGGAATTCTACCCAGTTAGTTTTTTTTCTTCCTTTGATCCAAACGCGATGAGGGTTTCTCTCAGCAAATACAAACTCTTATTTGCTTTTATGAAGTACACATTCCTCCCACACAAAAAAAAATGCAATAGGAAAAATCAGTAATAGTCATCCATAATAAGCACACTATAATAAAGAAAATAAATTAGCTAATCTAGCCCACATCAAGGGAAAATGGATATATCTAAAAAAAAAAAAAAAGAAAGAAGATGAAAAGGAAAAACTAAGATCAGAATTTTAACAGATCAGACTCAATTTAATCTATATAACTCCTTAACAATCATCCCAATCTAAAACAAACTAATTACCATGATATTGTATAAATTTCTCTTGATGTAATGGTTCACAAAATATATACTGTGTTCCCTGGAAGGTAATATGGTACTTGCAGGGATAATGTAGAAAAAAAGTAGCTCCAATAGCTATGACCCTACTTCTCAAAGCCAAAAAGGCTTTCCTCAACAATTAAGTAGATCTTGAAATATCCAGAAAATTTGAATGGTCTTACAACAAAATAGCATGGATTTCTTTTTAAGATAAGTTCTCATAACATTTGACTTATCCCCTTCATTAAAAAAACATGATCAGGAGAGTAGCCCTAGCTGATATAGTGTTCATGGGGTCCTCAAGAAAGGTAGCCAAACTAGCACTCATTTGAGAGCCCCACAGAAGCTACTGCATTACCCTGCTTTGCTTCAGAAACTTTCTTTTTAGGTACATAACATTTTGCTAGAATTATCTCTTCAGCCTTCGGCAAAACTAAAACCTCTTTGAAATATTTTCTCACCAGTTTCTCTGCAGAAAGCAAATGTTTAATGGGAAAGTTTAGAAGCCATAGATTTGTATTTCTAAGTGCATTCTCCATTGCCTCCAATTTACAGTACAATGATAGATTATCTTTAATGGCCAATATACTGGTGTTTTGTAAAGTAATTAGTCATTTTAGCCTCCACATTGTGTAACTGTGAAACTGTGGTCTACTACCTTAAATCTGGAAATGGTTTCAGAGGTAAACTACGTAAGTGAGGGGCCACGTCTTTCAGTAATGACTGACAGATTACAATCCATATATCTTTTAAGAGTAACATCTTGAATTAACGTAGAAGGTTCTGTTGCCAAGGCCGATGGTAATTTAACTTCTTTAGGAAGAAAAACATCATCGGAGGAGCCTGCTACAGTCTGAGCCTGCCCTTCTAAATTAGGGAATCCAGTCAATGAGACCAGCTGAGGTGAAGGAGTTTTAAGAAGGAGACTCAGAGGCCGGTGTAGAATCTGTTCCAGTTCCTAAATTGACTCCAGTTGTTACATGTTTATCCATTGGAGCCTTCACTTACAGGAGTTTTGCCTTTCCTCTTTTCCATAATAGATAAAGGAAAGCACTCTCCTGCAAAGATGATAAAAATAAAATATGAGCTCACCCGAAATACAATGTCCAGATAATACTTTTAAAAGCTCTTCGATACTCCAAGTGGGGCCTCACCAGTGACTTGTACAGGGGCATCAATACCTCTTTTCTGCAGCTTATGCCTCTCTTCTGTACAGCAGAAGAAAGAAAGTGTTATGTATTCTGTTCAGTTTTGGAGGCCGTATCTTGCTAAGGATGTATAAAGACTTCAAGCAGTCTAGAGAGAGACAACAAAAATGGTATGGAGCCTGTGCGAAAAGACATATGAGAAGAGACTGGAGTAGAGGAGTGGCCTAGTGGTTAGGGTGGTGGACTTTGGTCCTGGGGAACTGAGGAACTGAGTTCAATTCCCACTTCAGGCACAGGCAACTCCTTGTGACTCTGGGCAAGTCACTTAACCCTCCATTGCCCCATGTAAGCCGCATTGAGCCTGCCATGAGTGGGAAAGCGCTGGGTACAAATGTAACAAAATAAAAACGTGAATATACCGTAGGACAGTGTTTCCCACGTTCAGTCCTGGAGTACCCTTTGCCAGTCGGGTTTTCAGGATATCCACAATAAATATGCATGAACTTGATTTGCATACACTGCCTCTGTTATGTACAAATCTTTCTTGCATATTTATTGTGGATATCCTGAAAACCTGACTGCCAAGGGGTACTCCAGGACTGGACTTGGGGAAACACTGGACTAGAGGACAAGAAGGAAGTATAAACTTTCCCCTCGTATCAATCTCAGGAATCTTGGGATACTGTTAGACTGATCCTGCAAATTCAGACAGCCTTTGAAAACTGTTTCTATTACTTGTGGCAACTATGAAATCTCTCTCTCTCTCTCTCACCTGTTTCTGACACAAATGAAATGGGCGCTAGCAAGGTTTTCCGCGGAGTGTGTATGTGAGACAGTGAGTGTCCTCCCCTCTCAGGACCCCCAAGACACATGTTGTGTGTGTGTGTGGGCACTCCCACATCAATTCCCCCTTTCCCCATCATGTTCCTCAACCTCAGTGCACCATCCTTTTTTTTTTTTTGTAGCTGCCCATCCTGTCTTCCATTATCTCATTACCTGCTCACTCTTTTCACCCAATCTGCAAGTCCCCATCTCCATCCTCCCAATCAATCACTGCTGTTCCCCCAATCCCCAATCTGCTTTTCCATTCTTTCCTTTCTCTGTCCCCATCCCAGGCTCCAGAGACAGTGTGTGTGAGTTTTCTTTTTGTGGTTTAGCTTTTTTTGCTGCTGCCGTTCAGAAGCGGCTCCCGGTCTTCTTTTTTTCCGCTACCGTTCAGCTGTCTGAGAGCAACGTCTCTGCCTTTTTGTGTTGCGCTGAAGCGGCTCCCGCGGCTGCTGATCTTCTATTTTTCTACTGCTGTTTAGAAGCGGCACCCAGTCTTCTTCTTTTCCGCTGCCATGGCTCCGATACTGTTCAGCTGTCCGAGAGCAACGTCTCTGCCCTTTCGCTCCCGTGGCTGCCTATCTTCTATTTTTCCACTGCCGTTCAGCAACATTCTGCCCTGCCCGAGAGCGTCCCTGCCCTTTATCGCGTGCTGAAGCGGCTTCTGCGGCAGCTGGCGGTCTTCTATTTTTCTACTGACGGTCAGCAACGTCTCTGCCCTTTCTCGCGCACTTCCCGCCTCCAACGTTCGAATGAGGCTACCTGCTTACGCGGCCCAGTGATGTCAGGAGATGGTTACGGTCGCAGGTAGCCTCATTCGAACGTTTGAGGAGCAAATTATTATAGTAGATATATATAAAGATTTCATAGTTGCCACAGGTGTGTGTGTGTGTGTATATATATATATATATATATATATATATGTATATATATATGTATATATGAAGTCTGACCACAATGGTACATGGTGTGATAACTTACTGTAATTCTACTGTAGTTCCTCAAGGATCTGTCCTTGGACCGCTTCTTTTCTCGATCTACACCTCTTCCCTGGGCTCGCTGATCTCATCACATGGTTTCCAGTACCAACTCTATGCTGATGACACCCAGCTTTATCTCTCCACTCCAGACATCATGGTCGAAACCCAGGCCAAAGTTTCGGCCTGCCTTTCAGACATCGCTGCCTGGATGTCCAACCGGCATCTGAAACTGAAAATGCAAAGACTGAGCTCCTTGTCTTTCCACCCAAACCCTCTTCTCCTCTTCCCCCCACTTTCCGTCTCGGTTGACAACGCCCTCATCCTCCCCGTCTCTTCAGCCCGCAATCTCGGAGTCATCTTCGACTCCTCCCTCTCCTCCTCTGCCCATATCCAGCAGAAAGCTAAGATCTGTCGCTTCTTCCTCTATAATATTAGCAAAATTCGCCCATTCCTCTCTGAACAGACCACTCGAACCCTCGTCCACTCGCTCGTTACCTCTCGTCTTGACTATTGCAACCTTCTTCTCACTGGCCTCCTGCTTAACCATCTATCCCCCCTTCAATCTGTCCAAAACTCCACCGCACGTCTTATCTACCGCGTGAACCGATACTCTCATATCACCCCTCTCCTCAAGTCACTTCACTGGCTCCCAATCCGCTACCGTAAACAGTTCAAGCTTCTCCTATTAACCTTCAAATGCACTCAATCTGCAGCCCCCCATTACCTCTCTACCCTCCTCTCCCCGTATGTTCCCACCTGTAACCTCCGCTCTCAGGACAAATCACTCCTATCTGTACCCTTCTCCACCACCGCTAACTCCAGACTCCGCCCCTTCTGCCTCGCATCACCATATGCCTGGAACAGACTTCCCGAGCCCATACGCTATGCGCCCTCCCTGCCCATTTTCAAGTCCTTACTCAAAGCCCATCTCTTCTCCCTTGCTTTTGGCGCCTAACCACCTTCCCCATTCATGATACCTACACTGACTACATAGTTTGTAACCCTTAGATTGTAAGCTCTCTTGAGCAGGGACTGTCCTTCCCCATGTTAAACTTGTACAGCGCTGTGTAACCCGGGCAGCGCTATAGAAATGCTAAGTAGTAGTAGTACACTGGTCTAACCAAAAAGAGTTTGCACTGGCTCCAACTAATTCAGAATGCTGCCACATGAGTAATAGATGACTGGAAGCAGTATGACAAAATCACACCTATCCTACAAAAACTGCACTGGCTACCAATCAATAAGTTAATCATCTTAATACCTTTGAGGCGTCTGAGATTCTCTCAAGGAGCATCACTGTTTATACCATCATCGAAAGAAATCGCACAACATGATACTTGGCCAGCAAGCCTTCTTGGGAAGTAGACTTCACATTCAGGAACTCGCACCCAGAGCTATTTTACAACTAGCTCAACTTCACGAAGCGGGTGAAAACCTGGCTTTTCTCCCAAGCCTTAAATACATGTGGCGACTGACTATCCACTCACTCCGCATCTGGACTAGTTTGATGTTCACCCTGTAAATAAGACCAGTTCTTCATATCTTATTCAACTTTACATATAATTTGCCAGGAAGCTAAATTGACAGGCAATGAGGTTGTCCTACCTATCTTGTCCCATCTATATGTCTCAACTATGCTTGCCCCCCTCAACTGCCTGGGATGTTTCGTTGTTTGATCAGTGTGAGCATATCATCTGTGATTTTAATATTCTAATGTGTGCCTATTATGGTGTTTCATTTGTATTTTGCTGACTATCATATCTGCTATATGACATTTCTTTCCTGCTGCTTATTATGGTATTAATCATATTCTGCTGACATCAGATTTGTGTTCTATGATTGTTCTACAGTGCTGTTAAATGTGTATATGTCTAATATTGTATCAACTACGATTCAATTTACCTTCTCCAAGTTTACCTCATTGGTTGCATTTATACTTATATTTGGTTATTTTACTATTGTTATGCTATTAACAAAATTTGTAAGATTTATGTCAAGCTGTACTGGCTGTATACCACCTTGGGTGAATCTCTCCATAAAGACAGTTATTAAATCCCAATAAATAAATACAAAAAAAGGTTCTATTGATGCTTTTTTAAAGAGGGCTATTTTCTCTGCTTATGAGCAGAAAGATAATCCTCTGCAAGACAATGATTAATTAACTGCATCAGCTATAATATAGAATCTGTGGTATCTCTTCATTAAAGTTGGCAGGAGTCTAAAACAGCATACTCATTTACCAGATTAGCCACTAAACTCTTGCATGTCTTGGAGGTTGTGAAAGATTTTGCTAGCTTTCCGAAAACCTGCAACTTGGCAGTCCTACCATTTAAAATGGCAGCGCTTCTCTAAATATGCAAGTGCTTATAAGCAAAATCCTTTCTGAAGCTACAGTTCACAAATTTTATATCTCCTTCATTTATTGGAGTCAGGCCTCAAATCCCTGTCAGTCTCAAAGACAGACTAAGGTTTAGTCTGCTGCCCCATAAAAGTTTCACTACTTCCAATAGCTTTTTTGTGTCCAAAAAAGGTTTTTATCTCTACTTGATTGACTTTTTCCACAAGCAATTTTTTTTATATAGAGTAAATTTGGATGCTATGGAAAACCATCTTTTTATGGGGATATTCTAGTCTACCTGGATGACCATTTTTTGTTTTTTGAATGGAAGGCATTTTAGATCCACTAGAAATTTTTACTTGCTAGATTTTCCTTCTGTTCGAAATATAAAGGTTTTGTATCCTTTTAAAGCTTCTTTATCTTACCAGATAGCAGTGTGTTGGAATTCTTTGCCTCTTTTTCTTAGACAAATGGGAGATTATTAACAATTCAGAAAGGCTTTCCTTTTTAGAAAATTTGTTATAGGTTCTTAACTGGTTTTTGTTTGTTTCACACTATTTGGCTTGTTATGGTATTGTATATTTTTGAAGAATTCTTCAGATTCTTATTGTTACCCGCACTGAACTACTTGTTGGTAGTTGTGGGATTTAAAATTATAATAATGTAATATAATGATAGAAGATGACTTATAGATACCAGATTGTCCATTATTCTGGAATTTCCTTATTTGTTGGAGCAATAACCTAACTCAATTTTTTGTACAGTGTATGAATATTGTAATTAGTCTGTTTGAGCTCCAGTGGCATCATTAGGGCAGATGACCTTGTGAGACACGAGATGGTTTAGAAAGCATAAACCTATGGAGAGTAGCAAAATATGCCCTTAAAGTCACAAATACTTAGTAGCATCTCCTCAAGAGTCCCCCCACTTGTGGTGATGCTGGCAGAAAAGAAGACAGAGGAGCAGTGCCAAACGATGAATCGAGGGAGCATGAGAACCATGCAGCCTGCAAAGATGATGGAGCCGGCACTGACGGGTGAGAGTGAGTCAAAGGAGGAGACAGAAGTGCGTGGCTTGCAAAGAATTCTGATGGTGACTGAGTCTGGAACCCCTCACTAAGGGAGACTTGCGAGACTAGGTTGCTGAAATTAAAAATGAGTTCAACTAGTAAGGGGCCATATTAAAAATGCAGTAAAGGAAATCGGAAAAGATATTGCAGAGCTGGCTGCTCAGATGGAAGAGGTACAGCTAGAGTTGGGGAACAGGAGGAGGTGACTGCAGTCATTCATAAGGAGACACAGGAGCCCCAGAAAAATCAAGTTGAACTGTTCACTAGAGTGGAGGACTTAGATCTTGGAAATCCAGAAACCAAAGAATACTGGGATGCAGAGCAAGTGGTGCAGCAGGTTTATGAAGAACTGATGGCTAATAGGGTCCAGGAAACAGGAAGAGAGGTACTTGTGCACATAGAGCACTGGGCCAAGCTAAGAGACACTTTCCTAAAGATATTGTGGCATGCTTCTATAATTATAAAGATAAGGAAATGATCCTGCAGAAAGCTAAAAGAAAAGGGGCCTTAGTTTGGACCAACCAGAAGGTGGAGGTGTGTCTGCAATTACCTTGAAACGGCGCCGTGAGTTCAGAGATGTGCTAAATTATATTGCTAATAATACCCTTAATAAGGGGACACTTATTGTTAACACCAGAGGTTACTCTATTAAACTATATTAATCACTCTCTACATAGTAACATACATAGAGGGGCATAATCGAACAGAAACGCCTATCTCCATGGGCGTTTATCTCCGAGAACGGGTCCGTGAAGGGGCGGACCGAATCGTATTTTCGAAAAAACATGGACGTTTATCTTTTTTTGAGCTGGGCGTTTTTGTTTTTCAGCGATAATGGAAACCGAAAACGCCCAGCTCAAAAACGAATAACTCCAAGACATTTATTCATGGGAGGGGCCAGGATTCGTACTGCACCGGTCCACCTCACATGCCAGGACACCAACCGGGCACCCTAGGGGGCACTTTTACAAAAAAAAAAAAAAAAAAAAAAGGTAAAAAAGCTCCCAGGTGCATAGCACCCTTCCCTTGGGTGTTGAGCCCCCAAAATCCCCCTCAAAACCCACTGCCCACAAGTCTACACCATTACTATAGCCCTAAGGGGTGAAGGGGGGCACCTACACGTGGGTACAGTGGGTTTGGGGGGCGGTTTGGAGGGCTCCCATTTACCAGCACAAGTGTAACAGGTGGGGGGGGGGGGGGGGATGAGCCTGGGTCCACCTGCCTGAAGTCCACTGCTCCAGTGACCTGCATACTGCTGCCAGGGAGGTGGGTATGACATTTGAGGGTGAAAATAAAAAGTTGTGAAACGGCATATTTTGTGGTGGGAGGGGGTTCGTGACCACTGGGGGAGTCAGGGGAGGTCATCCCCGATTCCCTCCAGTGGTCATCTGGTCATTTAGGGCACTTTTTGGGGCCTTATTCGTGGAAAAACAGGGTCCAGGAAAAGTGCCCTAAATTCTCGCTAAAAACGCATATTTTTTTTCCATTATCGGCGAAAGGCGCCCATCTCTGATCGGCAGATAACCACGCCCCAGTTCCGCCTTCACCACGCCTTCGACACGCCCCCATCAACGTTGTCCGCATCCGCGACGGAGTGCAGTTGAAAACGTCCAAATTCGGCTTTTGATTATACCGCTTTATTCGTTTTTGGGAGATAAACGTCTATCTCCCGATTTGGGTCACAATATAGGCGTTTTTCTCTTTCGATTATAAGCAGGATAGTAACATAGTAGATGACGGCAGAAAAATCTAGAGTTTCAATTGTAATTATAACAAATATCCAACTTTATTGTACTATATTTTAAATACAATATGTGCCTTAACCCATTCATTCACCATCATTCATACTCCCTACCTAATCATACATCATTTCTCTTCATTTTACTTATCACATCTTGTGCTTCATGGGACCCTTATTGCAGAATTTCAATACTTTCAATTCTCTTTTCAATAGTCAACATAAAATAATTTGTTCTCTTAGTCACAATGTTCTCAAAGATCACCAGCTCATCAACTCCTTGAACTCAGAAAGTCTTTCAAAACAGCGCAGGGATATACTGTCCTTTGTGTGTTATTCAAACACTACAATGATCTTTTTTTTTTTTTATTTGCATGAAGTCTTTATTGAACAGGACAACGGTACAATATTGCCTCATACATTTCAAACAAAGTGAACTACCAATATTTTTTTAAACATACAAATATAACATTCATTATTCATTTCAGTACGTCATCCAGACATCATATTTAAACCTCTATAAACTTCAATGTTTTAAGATACATTTTCTATAGTTTTACTTATCAATAAGGCCTCCTTTCCCCCAACTACCCCCCCTCCCCTGCCACCCATACCCTCCCAGTCATTACCATATCTTATTTTATACACTTAACAGGTTAGACCATTGTTCTCAATCTTTGGTTAACGGTTCCCAAATGGAATGCCATCTATTTAACTGGTGTTTTCTTTCAGCAAGCAATCGCTCCATCTCACAAATATATTTTAGCTTATGAAGCCATTTTTTGATTGAAGGGACCCCTGTCTGTTTCCAATGGGATGCTATAACTATCTTTGCTGCCCCTAATGCCTGCCGCATCAAGATCCGCTGATGCAATTTTAAGCCCTCCATTCTTGCAGTGAACAAGAAAAACTCAGGGGACCATGGAACTGCACATCCCACCCAGTTCTGCAACCTGATCTGAACTGATTTCCAGTAAGCTCGTACTTTAATACAGCTCCACCACACGTGACCCATAGTCCCCTGCTGACCACATCCTCTCCAGCACAATCCCGATGTACCAGGGAAAATGCGTCGAATACGGTCCGGAGTAAGATACCACCGAAACAGTACCTTCACCGCATTCTCCTTAAGGGGCACATGTACAGACACACCTAACGCCCCTCTTTCTATTCTCTCCCACTCGGTCCCCTCCAGGGCCACACCCAACTCCCGCTCCCAACTAGTCCTATGTAGAGTGTAGCGAGCACCTTGTGCATTAATGCTTTTATATATACGGCCAATCAATCCCCTGGAAGAAACAGACTTAGCACATATCTCTTCCACTTCTAGCGCTTCCCGTTGAAAGACCTGACTAATCGCTTTTGTTGTAAGGAGATGTTTAAGTTGATGATACGCAAATTCATCTCCCTCCCCGACATCGTATCGGGTCTGCAGTGCCGTAAATGACAATATTGAATCATTTTCCATCAGCTGGCCCCAGGTCTTCAAGCCCCCTTTGTACCATCGTGTAAACGGTCCAATTTCAGTCCCAGGCAAGAACAGTGGGTTGAATGCTATAGGTGACATCCTTGTAAGGACACATTGCCCCTTAGGAAATAGACTATCCCAATAGTGAAAGGTGACACACATGGACGGACACACCCCCTCCCCTATCTCCCGAAACTTCTTAGGCACCCACATAAGCGCCCCCAGTGGCATCGACCCCAAGGCATGCTGTTCCATAGACACCCACTGCCTATCAGGATATTCCTGGTACCATTCAATAGCAGCCTTCCCCTGGGCAGCCCTATAGTACCAGGTAAGATTTGGGACACCTAACCCCCCTCTTCTCTTGTCTTGATAGAGAAGCTTACGTGCTAACCGCGGACGCCTGCCTGCCCAGACGAAACGCATTATAGAATCCTGCAAGGAAGCAAGGAAACGTCTGGGCATCATCACAGGCAGCGCTTGAAACAAGTATAGTAATCTCGGTAGCACGTTCATCTTGACTATTGCTATTCGCCCAAACCAAGAAAATTCCTGATCCCCCCATCTTTCCAGGTCTGCCTTTATCTTACGAACCAGTCCCGTGTAGTTAGCTGCGAATAGTTCAGAAAGATCAGATGGTATATTAACCCCCAAGTATTTGATACGCTTAGATGCCCATCTGAAAGGAGTCGATGTTTTCAGAGAGGCCACTACATTTGTCGGAAGCGTAACATTCAATGCTTCCGATTTGGTCATGTTGACCTTAAACCCCGACACAGCTGAGTAGTCCTTCATAAGGTGCATCAGAGTAGGAAAAGCAGTCTCAGGGCGAGTGACATACAGCAAAATATCGTCCGCAAAAAGGGCCATCTTATGCATGGTGTCCGCTATTCGGGCCCCCGAGATGCCCGGGTCTGCCCGCACTCTTGCTGCAAATGGTTCTATGACCATGGCAAACAGTAACGGCGAGAGCGGGCACCCTTGTCTTGTCCCTCTGTGCAAGGTAAACAGAGCGGAGTTACTCCCATTCACTCTGACACACGCCTTAGGAGCTACATAAAATGCCTCAATCCACCGCTTAAATTGATCACCAAACCCCATAACCTCCAGTACCTTATACATAAAAGGCCAGTGTACTCTATCAAAAGCCTTCTCAGCATCTAAACTAAGAAGGCATAACGGCTTTTGATTTCTCTTCGCAAAAAACATAAGGTCTAGAGTACGTCTAATATTGTCCATGGCCTTACGATGGGCTACAAATCCCACTTGATCTGGGTGAATGAGCGTCGGCATTATAGGTCCAAGTCTATTTGCCAGGACCTTTGCCAAAATTTTGACATCTGCATTCAGGACCGAGATTGGCCGATATGATCCACATTCCACTGGGTCCTTGTCCGGCTTGGGCACCACCGCGATCCATGCCTCCATCATTGAAAGGGGCAATTCCCCTCCCCTTCCCACCTGATTAAAGAGGTCTGCAAGCAACGGGGCCAGTTCAGGAGCAAACTTCTTATAAAATTCATTGGGAAGCCCATCCAACCCAGGGGATTTATTTGCTGGTAGGCTTTTAATGGCCGTCTGTACCTCAAGTGGCGTAACTGCCTCTTCAAGCAAATCCCTGTGACTACCTGCCAGTGAAGATAGCGGACAGCTCTCCAAATATTCCTCAATATCTTCCCTAGTTGGATTTATCTCTTGGGCATATAATGTTGTGTAAAATTCCGCAAAACGTTTACGGATCTGCTCAGATGTAAATAACGCCGTATTGTGCTCGTCCCGTATTTGCTGCACCGTTCTATCCACTTTTTGCCTGCGCAATTTTATTGCAAGAAGCCGACCTGCCTTATTAGAAAATTCGTAAGCTCCCACCTTATACTTTGCCTGCAACATACTAAGTTGCTCTGAGTAGATAGAATCCAACTTCATCCGCTCCCCACTCAACTGTTGCATAATCTGGGGTGACTTGTCTACCTTGTGCTGACCTTCAAGTTGACGTATGCGCTCTAGGCAGCTTGTTATTTGTTGCCTACGTATCTTTGCACGCTTACTAGCAATTTGCAGATAGTAACCCCTGGAAACAGCTTTCAGAGCGTCCCAAATAGTAGCAAGAGAAGGCCCTGAGTCTAGATTGAGCTCTAGGTACTCTTGCAACATTGCTCGGCAACCCGCCTCCACCTCTGGCTCATATAGTAGACTAGTATTTAAAGTCCATCTCCTCTCTTTAGTTTCAGCTCTTATGGTTGGTATGGTAACCCATATGGGAGCATGGTCTGAGATTGTTACACTGCCCAGTCCCGCCGTCGGACCCCTCTCTACCAGTGCCACATCTACAAATATATAGTCTATGCGTGAGTATGAATCATGGACTCTAGAATGGAATGTGTAATCTTTATCCGCCCTGTGTGTCAACCTCCACAAGTCTAGTGTTCCCAGGGAATGCACCATGGATTCTAGGGCTAGCGCCTCTTTCCTCCCTCCGTCAATTTTTGGAGAGCCAGAACGATCCAGAGCAGGGTTCATAACTGCATTGAAATCACCTCCCATTATTAACGAACCCCTTACAAACCCCGCCAAGGAGTTCCTCACCTTTGTAAAAAATTCAATCTGTCCAGAGTTAGGGGCATATACAGACGCTATCGTTAAGTCTACTTGTTTAATTTGAACATGCATAAAAATAAAGCGTCCTCCCGGGTCTTTCTTAACTGCCAATACCTGTGCCCCAACTGATGAATGAATCATAATTGCCACACCACAAGTTTTGGAAGCTTCCGTGGAAGCACAATGGACCCCAGAGTAACCCGAGCAGGAGAGAAGGTTTTCATATCTACGCTGAAGGTGTGTCTCCTGCAAAAGGACCACGTGTGGTTTGAGCTGCTGCAGCTCTTTATATACTTTCTGCCTTTTTTGGGGCATATTAAGGCCCTTTACATTGTAAGACAATACTTTTAAGTCGTTATTCATAAGTTAACTCAAAATGAACATGCTTCCAACATTTTTATCTTTAACTTTGCATTCCAAATAACTGTATATTCAATCACTGTTTGTATAACCGTCCTCCAGGTCATATCCCCATTGTCTCTAACCTTTTCCCCTAGCAACACTTCATCCCCCTCCCCCCTCCCTATCCGTCTATTCCACCCTCTTCCCATATCTAACCTCCCATGATATGCCCCAGTCCCCTCCCCTCCTCCCCTCTCCCCCCTTCCAACCATCCACCAGACAATGCCTGCCGGCACTGAATGGGATTTATAGGGGAAGTAATACACTGACCCATCTAGCCACCCATCCCCCCCCCCCCCCCCGCATCAATCCTACACCCACATCCTCTTTTATCCATCGCACATGTTACCCACTCATCCAACACCCATCCACCACTGTATTAATATTTACCACTGGTATATTGTCCAGAGTCCAACCTGTGTTACATGTCCCATGGTTAAGATATTGCTCAAATCCAGTGCCATGCAAACCAATTCAGGTCCCTCGCTTCGATGACTTCTGCCCCACTCGCTTCCACTTCTGGAGCTTTGCTTGTGTAACTGGCGCCAATCCCATTGGTGGCGTTGCCGCTGCAGTTAACCCAGCTTCATGAAGGCTCTGCCATGCTTCCTGGACTCGGCGAAACCGAAGCTGTTTGCCTCTGAGCTCGAAACACACCGCAAAGGGAAAGCTCCAGCGATATGCAATCTTCTCTTTTTGCAAAATTTCCAGGACCGGCTTCATAGCCCTTCTTTGCGCCAGTGTATAATTCGATAGGTCCTGAAAAACAGTGACCCTCGCCTCGTTGTACTCCAAAGTGTTGTTTTTTCGGGCCTGCTGCCAGACTCGTTCCTTAAAAGGATAGGAGGCGAAGCGCACCACTATATCTCGTGGTCTGTTACCCGGTGCCTTGCCCAAGGACCGATGCGCTCGCTCGATCTGTAGCTCATTAGGGACAACAGTTTTGCCTAAAATCTTCTCGCACAGGGTATGTATAATGGTAGGGACATTTTCTCCGCCTCCACTCTCCGGCACTCCACGGAATCTCAGGTTGTGCCTACGACCCCGATTTTCAAGGTCGTCTAGTTTGTACTGTAGGTCCTCTGCTTGCTCCACCAAGTGTGACATTCGCGCTTCCATCGCCACTGCCGTTTCTGCCTGCTCCTCTACTCGCTCCTCTAGAACCTCCACGCGCCCACCCAGCTCTCGCAGGTCTAGGCTAATGGCGTCCACGTGCTCCAAGATCTCCAAACGCGAGGCCTTAATTTCTTCCCTAATCGCCTCAAGGCACTTAGTTAAGTCTTTAGGATGACTTTTCTTTTTTATAACTGTACTTTGACGATCAACATGGGAAGATGCAGTATCGGAGTCGGACGATCTCCGCGTTTCCGGGGACTCGCGGCGGGAAAGGCCCCTCGCCAACTGTCGGGTGGAATGCCGCTCCCCCTCTCGTTGCTGCGACCCCGGTGTTTTGCTCATCTTGTTCAGCGGTAACTACACTACCTGCCGGTAGGTCAATTTGCGATTTTTATAGCGGATGGGTCCAGATGGTAGCACTATGGTGCAAGACAGTGCAGGAGCCAGAAGTTCAGGCAGCCATCCAGCTCCGTGACGTCACTTCCTCCCCCACACTACAATGATCTTTAGCTGACATATGCTCATATCTCCATTAATCACTCGTCGCTATAAATCCAATGATAAAAACAGTCCACTTACAACAGGTTGTCATGCAATTCTCATCCTCACGAAAACCACAAGAATAAATATCCACTCCCAAAAGATATAATTTTATTCTGTCATCTCAACAATCCTCTTCCATATGTTGTTTCAATTTCTTCATCAGGAGGAACAACATATCCTTCAACAAATCAAGGCATGTATTAAACAATGTTTAGCATATTTTTACAAATGTAATTTCAAACCCTTCATTATTATCTTAAAACACGGGCTGCTTACTGGGGGAAACCGTGTCCAAATCCTGCCCCCTTCACTCCGGTTCAATAACCAGTTCACTCCCATCAGCCTTTGTTAGAAATTTATAGGCAGGGTCGCCAACCCCTAATTAGGTTCCATTGATCACCAGCCATTTGCAATTACCACTCCACCTCCAAGTTTAAGCCATGAGGAACCACTGTGCGCTATGAAAAAATTAGCCTTTGTTCTTGTATCCTCAATGCTTCACTGATGTCACCGCCTCGCCTCAGAGTCAAATGTACCAAAGCTGTAAATCTCATTTCCTCTATTGAGTGACTTGCTTCCTGCCAATGAGCTACCAGTGGGGCTTCTACATGCCCCTTCCTTATACTGCTTAAATGTTCAGCAGTACACTGTTTCAGCTTTCTACTTGTTTGCCCAATGTAATATAATTGGCACGGACATATTATGCAATACACCACCCACTGTGTGTCACATGTGGTATTCTGTTTATTAAAGAATTTTTTTGTTGTACCAGGGACCAATACACGATTCGTAGTAAGTGAATAAGCGCAGTACACACAACTACCACAAGGGGAATGATTTCTATTCTGCTGATCACAATAAGTCCGCTTCAAGATCTCCCCCATGCTAGCGCTGCGCTTATATGCAACCCTCAGATGTTCCTGTAACTCAGCATGGACCCCTAATACTTCCCAATGTTTGTGAATTATTTTAGCAACAGCTGTAGCCTGCATGGAATAAGGTAAAACACACACCGGGGGTTTGGTACCCACCTTGTTTCTAGTTGAAAAGAGCCAATCCCTATGGGAAAGAGAAGGGAAAGGAAATGGAACATGATATACCTACTACTACTACTACTACTACTACTACTATTTAGCATTTCTGTGGTGTTTTGCAACTACATTTAAAGTGGTTTACATATATACAGGTACTTATTTTGTACCTGGGGCAATGAAGGATTAAGTGACTTGCCCACAGTCACAAGGAGCTGCAGTGGGAATCGAACCCAGTTCCCCAGGATCAAAGTCCGCTGCACTAACTGCTAGGCTATTCCTCCACTACTATGGGTGTATAAAGCCCATTTATAAGCCTTTTTGATTACATCATGTGCGTACCCCCGTTCAATAAATCTATGTTGCATCAACTTGGCCTGGTATTTATATACATGCACTGTCAAACACAACCATCTAAGTTTCATGAACTGACCGACTGGAACTCCCCTCTTAAGGGAGCAAGGAGGTAACTAGAATAGTGCAACATAGTATTCCTATCTGTTTCCTTTCTGTAAATAGTAGTAGTAAACCTATGATCTACCGTTTTAGCAATTTTAACATCCAGAAACTGAATTTCAGACTTCTGTATATTGACTGTAAACTTGATGTTGGGATTGCACCTATTGATGTAATCAGTAAAGACATTAAGCATTTCTCTGGTGCCACTCCAAATGAAGATGTCATCAATGAAGCGTTTCCACATAATAATGTGGTCACTATAGGGAGAAGAATAAACATATTTATCCTCAAATATAGTAATATATAAGCAGGCTATTGATGGTGCAACAGTGGCTCCCATGGCTACACCTCTCACTTGAGTAAAAAACTTTTGTTGAAAGTCAAGTAGTTATTGCAAATGACATAGGACAATAGAGTTTAAAATAGAGCTATCTTTCCCCTTTAATTGCTGCTAATTGAAAATTATGACAAGCAACATCTAAGGCTCAATCCTGTGGGATGTTGGAATATAATGCCACCACATCCATAGTAATTAGTAATACATTGTCAGTCCCTATGGGCCCCATCCCATCCAACAAACGAATAAAATGCATTGAGTTCCTAACATATGAATCAGCCCGGGTGACCCAAACCCTTAGAATCAAATTAATACATTGAGACAAGGGCTTCAAGACTGAACCCCTGGGTCGCCCTGGGGGATTCACTGGGGACTTGTGGATTTTAGGAGTAAAGTATATATATGGAATCTTTGGTTGTTGATTGCACAAGAAAGAACTTTCTGTGATAAAAGACTTTCTGAGTTCAAGGAGTTGATGAGCTGGTGATCTTTGAGATCATCGTGACTAAGAGAACAATTTATTTTTTGTTGACTATTGAAATGAGAATTGAAAGTATTGAAATTCTGCAATAAGGGTCCCATGAAGCACAAGATAAGTAAAATGAAGTGAAATGATGTATGATTAAGCAGAGAGTATGAATGATGGTGAATGAATGGGGTTAAGGCATGTATTGTATTTAAAATATAGTATAATAAAATTGGATATTTGTTACTCTAGAGAGTGATTAATATAGCTAAATATATTGTGCCAAGAGAACATTCGGTACAGGTGGCTATTCCCTTTTGGTCTCTTGATGACTGTTAGTGGCCAATACAAGAAAATGACCACATTGCAAGAAGCTTGGAGTGCTTTGAAGGAAGGGTTTGGCCACACCACAAGCTGAGCAGGTGTGGAGGAGTTCGGCACAGCAGCTGGCTCAGTTTAAGTGGCAACAAACTGTCTGCAACAAACTCTCCTACATCCATGATCTCTTTATCTCTCATACCCTTCATCTGCTTGCCCTAACTGAAACCTGGATTTACCCTGAAGACTCTGCTTCAGTTGCAGCCCTATGTCATGGAGGTTATCTCTTCTCCCATACTTCTCGCTCAGTTGGCCGTGGAGGTGGTGTTGGACTACTACTCTCACCTTCCTGTAAACTTGAACCCATTCTTTCACCTCAATCTCACTGTTTTTCTTCCTTTGAAGTCCACTCGATGCGTCTATTCGCTCCTGTACCTCTCCGGGTAGCAGTCATTTATCGACCCCCTGCTAAATCTCCCTCTTCCTTTCTCACTGACTTTGATGCCTGGCTGTCCTCCTTTCTTGAACCTTCTCCTTCCCTCATTCTTGGGGATTTTAATTTTCATACTAATGACCCCTCTGACTCTTATGCTTATAAATTCCTTGCCTTAACTTCCTCCTTCAATCTTCAACTGTGCTTCACCGCCCCTACTCACCATAATGGCCACTGTCTTGATCTTGTACTCTTCTCCAACTGCTCACCCTCCGATTTCCTTGCCTCAGCTCTCCCCCTATCTGACCATCATCTTATAACTTTCACACTTCAGCACCCTCCTCCCCAGTCCCGTCCTATTCTAACCAGCACATTTAGGAATCTACAGGCTATTAACCCTTCTACCCTGTCCTCCAGTATCTCAGATCTATTCTCTACTGCTGTGTCAACCAAGTCTGTCAATGAGGCTGTCTCTTCAATAATACTATTCTGTCATCTGCTCTGGACACTCTCGCTCCTCCTGTGTCTCGTCCCGTTAAACGTACCAAACCCCAACCTTGGCTGACCCTACTATCCGCTACCTACGCTCTTGTGCCCGCTCTGCTGAACGCCTTTGGCTTAAATCTCGTTCCCTTGCTGACTTCATTCACTTCAAATTCTTGCTGACCTCCTTCCAATCTGCTCTCCAACTTGCCAACCAGGACTATTACATCCAATTGACTAACTCTATTGGTTCAAACCCTAGACATCTCTTTGCCATGCTAAACTCTCTCCTCAAAGTGCCTTCTCCTCCTACTCCCCCTTCACTTTCTCCCAGACTCTGGCTGATTACTTTCATGATTCATTAAATTTTAATTCACAACCAGCTCTCCTCCACCTCTTCTTCCCTTAGTCCACTCTCTCAACCCTCTTACTCTTGCCTCCTTTTCTTCCTTTTCTGAAATCACTGAAGAAGAAACTTTACTTCTTCTGTCATCCTCAAAACTAACCACCTGCTCCACTGACCCTATTCCCACTCATCTACTCAACACTATCTCTCCTGCTGTCACCCCTTTCATCTGTCATATCCTCAATCTGTCACTTTCCACTGCGACTGTCCCTGATGCCTTCAAACATGCCGTAGTCACCCCACTCCTCAAAAAACCTTCTCTGGATCCTACCTCTCCTTCCAACTATCACCCCATCTCCCTCCTCCCTTTCTTATCCAAGTTACTAGAGCGTGCTGTCCACTGTCGCTGCCTCGACTTTCTTTCTTCTCAACCTATTCTTGATCCACTCTAATCTGGCTTTTGTCCCCTTCATTCAACTGAAACAGCACTTGCTAAAGTCTCCAATGATCTATTCCTGACTAAATCCAATGGGCTCTATTCTATCCTCCTCCTTCTTGATCTTTCTGCTGCTTTAGATACTGTTGATCACAGCCTACTCCTTGACACGCTGTCCTCACTTGGATTTCAGAATTCTGCTCTCTCATGGTTTTCTTCTTTTCTCTCACAGCGTTCTTTTAGTGTATACTCTGGTGGATCCTCCTCTTCCTCTATCCCACTGTCAGTGGGTGTACCTCAAGGATCCGTCCTAGGACCTCTCCTTTTCTCCATCTATACTTCCTCCCTTGGTGCTCTGATCTCTTTCCACAGTTTTCAGTATCACCTTTACGCTGATGACTCCCAGATTTACCTCTCCGCACCAGAAATCTCGGCAGAAATCCAGTCCAAGGTATCTGCCTGCTTCTCTGACATTGCTACCTGGATGTCTCACTGCCACCTGAAGCTCAATATGTCCAAAAGTGAGCTCCTTATCTTCCCACCTAAACCAACCTCTCCCCTTCCCCCATTCTCTATTTCTGTCGACAACACGCTCATTCTTCCTGTCTCATCTGCTCGTAACCTTGGGGTCATCTTCGACTCCTCCCTCTCCTTCTCTGCACATATTCAACAGATTGCTAAAACCTGTCGTTTCTTCCTTTATAATATCGGCAAAATTCGCCCTTTCCTTTCTGAACACGCTATCAGAACCCTCATCCACACTCTCATCACCTCTCGCTTAGATTACTACAACTTGCTTCTCACAGGTCTTCCACTCAGCCACCTCTCTCCTCTTCAATCTGTTCAAAATTCTGCTGCACAACTAATATTTCGCCAAAGTCGTTATGCCCATATCAGCCCTCTCCTGAAGTCACTTCACTGGCTCCCTATCCGTTTCTGTATAAAATTCAAGCTCCTCTTATTGACTTATAAGTGCATTCACTCTGCAGCTCCTCACTTCCTCTCCACCCTCATCTCTCCCTACACTCCTTCCCAAGAACTCCGTTCACTAGGCAAATCTCTCCTAATTGCACCCTTCTCCTCCATCACTAACTCCAGACTCCGTTCCTTTTGTCTCGCCGCACCTTATGCCTGGAATGGGCTTCCTGAGCAGTTACGTCTAGCTCCATCCCTGGCCGCCTTCAAATCCCGGCTAAAGGCCTACCTGTTTGATGCTGCTTTTGACCCCTAATTTGTCACTTACTTGTAACCTTTATCTTGCCTTCCTCTCAATAGTCCCTTTCCCTATGTGTCCTTCTGTCTGTCCTACCCTTATCTTCAATAGTCCCTTTCCCTATGTGTCCTTTTGTCCTACCCTTATCCTTATTGGTCCTGTCTGTCTGTCCTGATTTAGATTGTAAGCTAATTTGAGCAGGGACTGTCTTTCTTCATGTTCAATTGTGAAGCGATGTGTACGACTGGTAGTGCTATAGAAATGATTTATAGTATTTTTTTTTATATATATAGTAAGTTGCGGATGTTGCAGCTCGTCAACACCATGTGACCCAGCAAAGTGATAACTGGACCCCAGAAGCAGAAGAGTGGTAGTTGAATGGAGTGGCCATGTATGGTGGTTGGATAAGACTACTGGTGATTGTGGGTCATGATATTGGTAGCTTATTGGGGGAGAGAGTTTTGAATGGTATCTGCTACTGTATGCAGAGGAAGGGCAGGCGGAGGAAGCAGATAAGGAGATGAAGAAGGCTGGTGGGTAATTTAATGGGATTAAAATGACATTGGTATGGGTGTATGTGCCCAATACAAAACAAGGGGATTTCTCAAAAGTGCTTTTAGGGAAAATAGTAAAGGTTAAGGAGAGAGAATCCTATTAGTTGGGGGTGATTTTAATATAGCAGTGGATCCTAATTGGGATACCACGGGGGGGGGGGGGGGGGGGGGGGCAGTGGCCAGAAGAGGGACTGGAGAAGCTAGAGTAGTTTTCTAGATACTTTGTCCTTGGTAGATATGTGGAGGGAGCAGCATATGCCAGATAGAAACTATGCCTGTTATTCAGCAATCTATAATTCATATTCCCATATTCATTATTTGTGGAGTGGGGGGGAGGGCACTAGGGTAGATACAATTTATATAGAGCCCATTTCCTAGTCAGACCATGCCCCAGTATGGTTGGATTTCCAAACTGACAATTTGGGAGGGAGCATGAAGTACTGGCACCTCAACGACAGTCTCCTTAAGTTCCCACAGATGGTGCATCAACTAGCAGGGGTGATAAGGGAGTACTTAGATAATAGAGTATAGATTTTCTTGGCTGAGACTATTTGGGAATATTTAAAAGTGGTCTTCAGAGGAGAACATATAGCTATAGTGGCGAAGTGGGAAGAGGAGAAAGGAGCAGGTGGAAAAGGAGAGGGTTTTTAAGGCTTACTCTTTGAATGTTAGAACAGTAGCACCAACAGGCGCCTTGAAATGTTGCCCTGCTTAACCAAATTTATCAGCTGAAAGCAACATTGGGAGAGTTGTGTGATAAGATTAAATTCCAGCTGGAGAAAGTAGGACAAAATTACTTTGAGGCGGGCAATAAAGCTAGCAGCTTATTGGCTCAGAGAATTAAAATTGAGGAAGCTAAGGGGAATATTTTATCCATAAAGGCATTTTTTAGGGAGTTCTAGGAAGACCTTTTTACACCTGAAGTTCAAGTAAAGGCGGTAGATGTTGAGGAATATCTGGGAAGGACCGCCTTACTGCAAGTGGATACCTTAGAAGTTGAAATGCTTGATGCGGACATTACAAGAGAGGAGGTGCTTGGAGCTATTTAAGGCCTTGAAAGCGGGAAAGTTGACTGGTTTGGATGGGTTCAATGGTCTTTTCTGTAATACTTTTAGGACCACTCTGTCCCCCCCCCCCTCCCTTTCTTAGTAGATTGTTTCATTCTGTGCAGGTGGAGTGCTTCCGTGTTATACGAGACTAGTGGGTATCAGTGTTGCCTAAGCCAGGCAAAGATCTTAGAGTGTGGAGGATATCGACTGATCTCCTTATTAGGGATTAATACTAAAATAATGACTTGGGTGTTGGCTCAGCATTTAGCATGAGTTAAGTCAAAGCTGATTCATCCAGACCAAGTAGAAGGGTAGATAAGTGGCAGATGGCATTTGAAGAGTGCTGAATATCTTCTGGATGGCACGTCGAAAACGGATACCTTAGGTGGCTGTGGCAGTCGACACAGACAAAGCATTCAGCACAGTAGATTGGGAGGTTATGCTGAATGTTCTGAGGGAGGTGGGAATAGGAGAACACTTTCAGTTGGATCCTTAATTTGTATACTCAGCTAATGGCTTGTTTAAAAGTTAATGGGAGTTAGTCCTTTTAGATGTGGCATGTCTTACGGCAGGAGTGTCCGCTGTCGTCATTGCTATTTGCCTTTGTAGTTGAGTCTCTAACTCAGAATCTCTGAGAAAATCAGGAAATAGAGGGGATCCATATAGGAGGGAGGTAGCATAAGGCGTCCCTCCTCGCAGATGAATTTATTGGTGATAACCTGAGGTACAGAACATGCATTGGCGGCTCTGCAACATTTAATGACAGAATATGGCAAATTTTCAGGCTTTAAAGTCAATCTAACTAAAATGGAAATCTTGAATGTGTCTGTACCTGCTGCACAGGCGCTCATCCTTAAAAAACAGTTCCCTTTCTGTTGGATTACCAAATCCATAAAATAATTGGGAGATTGGTCCAAATTATTTCAGTGGCATTATGAGCCCTTAGTATCCCAGGTCATATGGGATTTGGAGCGATGGAATAAATTGGTCTTATCATATGAACAGAAGAGTAGCCATATTGGGTCAGACCAATGGTTCATCTAGCCCAGTATCCTGTTTCCAACAGTGACCAAGCCAGGTCACAAGTACCTGGCAGAAACCCAAATCGTGGCAACATTCCATGCTACAAATCCCAGGGCAAGCAGTTGCTTCCCCATGTCTGTCTCAATAGCAGCCTATGGAAGGTTTCCTCCAGGAACTTGTCCAAACCTTTTTTTAAACCCAGATATGTGAACCACTGTTACCACATCTTCTGGCAAAGAGTTCCAGAGCTTAACTTTTCATTGAGTGAAAAATATTTCCTCCTATTTGTTTTAAAAGTACTTCCTTGAGTGTCCCCTAGTCTTTGTACTTTTGGAATGAGTAAAAAATTGATTTACTTCTACTCGTTCTACAGCACTCAGGATTTTGTACACTTCAATCATATTCTGCCTCAGCTGTCTCTTTTCTAAGCTGACCTCTTTAGCCTTTCCTCCCCTTTCATCCCCTTTTTATCATTTTGGTTGCTCTTCCTTGAAGACCATCATTCTCACCAGTTCCATGGGGAGGATGATGGTCCTTCCCAGATTTCTTTATTTTTTTTTTCAGGTTTTCCCTACTGAAGTACCTAAACTCATGCTTCAAAAATGGACGTAGGGAAATTTTCAACTTTATTTGGGGGAAATGGAAATTGAGGGTGGCCAAGGAGACCGCTTCAGCCTAAAAGAGAAGATAGTTTGGGAACTCCTAATTTAGAGAAGCATTATCGGTCAACGCAGGTAGGAGTGCTCATGGGACTGTCATGTACCGCTACCCAAGTAATGGTTTGTGGTTCAACAGAGGCAAGGGTGGATTTCGTGATAGTTACAACTTGAGGTACCTCTCACGGACACAAACTGGGGAGAGATTGCAAAAGAATAGCTAACCCTTTTCTAAAAACCACTATGGAGGTATGGTTATAGGTATGTTCTGCACTGCTCAAGAAAAACACGTGACTATACTTCGTCATTGGGGCATAAAGAACAATTTCAATCAGGGAGAGGGAGTGGACTTCATTTGTTTCGGGCAATTTATTGAAAATGGGCAGATCTCTCCTTCACTGAAGTGCAGAAAAAAGTGCTGAAGTGCAGCTGTTGGCTAGAGATTTTTCCCTACTTGAAGTATTTTATTCAATCCAAGAAATTTATAATGGAACAAAGAGTGTCTTTGAGCAATTAGTGTGAATGAGGGTTCAACAGGATTGCATACCTATATTATACTCTTTGCTCAATGATCTTGGGGACTGGAAACCAAATTATAGGAGGACTTGGGAGATGGGAATAAAATTACAGATGAGAATTGGGAAGAAATATCATTATGCACTCAACTTGTCATATGCACTTCAGATTACTGAAAGTGCTTGTACGCTGACATATGCCAAGCAAGCTTAACGTGATACTGGGGAAGGGAGATTGTTTATGTTGGCTTGGGTATGGGGAAAAGAGTTCCTTTGTGCATGTTTGATGGGGTTCCCTAAGATTCAAATGTTATGGAAAGATGTATTTGATTATGAGCAGTTACTGTTGGGGGACATCTGTACCTTTTATAGTTGAATATGCATTGTTACATAGGAAGCTAACTGGGCTAATGGGTGCTATGGACAAACTGATGCTTTTTAATCTTTGTGGCAGCTTGCTTACCCATTGCAGATAACTGGCAAAACCCTGATCCACCAACATTAGATGTTGTCAAAGGCAAATTGAATGTTATCTGCGACAGATATAGATTGACAGCAATGCAAAGCCATAAGATGAAACTATTTAGGGAAATGTGGGATCGCTTTCTCCAAGAGGGTCTATAGAGGAAGAGGGGAAGGGGAAAATGGAATGGGGGATGTTCTGTCACTTTATTGTTGATTTGTGCATTTAGTGCTATTCTTCCCCTTTGAATTTCTTTTATCATGATTGTTGTTGTGAATCTTGGAAGATTGTACTTAGTAGTAAACCTTTGAAAATGGAGAAGTGGTCTAGTGGTTATAGCACTGGTCTTGATATCCAGAGATGGTCGGTTCAAATTTCAGTGCTACTCCTTGTGATCTTGGGCAAGTCACCCTGCATTGCCTCAGGTACAGACTCAGATTATGAGCCCTCCAGGGACAGGGAAATACTACCTGAATATTACTCGCCTTGAGTTACTACTGAAAAGGTGTGAGCAAAATCCAAATAAATACATTAAAAAAAATAACTAGTTTGTTTACACTCAATGATTTTTTTTAAATTTAATGTTGTCCATAAGCTATGCTTTAATGTTGGGTTGTTTTTTTTTTTTTTTTCTTGTTAGATTCTTCCTGGTGTAACAAATGTTAATCCATCAGTCAGAAATATGGCTGTGTTGTGCCTTGGATGCTGTGCCCTACAGAATAAAGATTTTGCAAGGCAACATCTTGCTTTGCTGTTGCAGGTAAAACATGTGTCTATATCAGCACACTATCAATGGTAATGGTATCCTATTATGCATCTCTACATTGGTACTCTTAAATACTATCTAGTCAGCTTGCTGCTTGAAAATTCTGCTTCTCAGAACTGTTGTCTCAAACACTGTATTCCCTGATGCATAACACATTTTCACCAGTTTTGTCACTGCTGATAGTAAGGAATGACTGCTTTGTATTCCATTTCTTTGCTATTTTGCTTAATATATTCATTCACCATAATCAATACCTGAATACTATGTCTGTTTAGTAGAACAAAGGAGCCTGAAATATCAACAATATGATATTCTTTTTTTGTACCTCCAACTCCATTATATGTTGTTCATACCAAATCTTATTCTGGTATCTGACTGCTGAGTACTGTTACTGTTCAGCTCTGCTAGAAGGAAACGCTCATTAGTATCAGAAGAAAAGTTCTCCCATTGAAACCACATGCTTACCCTGGCAAAAGTGCATTACACACCTTGGACTGCAAGCAAGCCTTAGCCTTCTATCTTGAACAGACTAAAGCCCTTAGACAGTCCACCCAGCTTTTTGTTTCTTTGATTCAAACAGGATTGGGAAATGCACTTTATCCAATTGGCTAGCAGATTGCATCTATTTCATTTACACCCAGGCTGGTCTGACTCTGGAGGATCATGTCACGACTCGCAATGTCAGATCTATGGCTGTATCTGTAGCCCACCTGAGGTCAGTCTCTACTGAGGAGATTTTGCAAGGCTGCAATGTGGTCCTCAGTCCACTCATTCACATCTCACTACTGACTTGAGTAGAATACCTGACATGACAGCCGCTTTGGTCAGGCAGTACTGCAGAATCTATTTAGTGTTTAGCATTGAACTCCAATCTCCTAGGCCTGCTAATTCCTTTGTTACCCACGTTAGAGAACGTAGTTCTTACCTTGAATGGTGCTGAAAGAGGGCATTGTACACCATTGTGCCAGCTCTGACCTAATGCTCATCTTAGTACCAGGGGACTCTTTGCCAGTGGGGCACAACCTCTGATCTGCAGTTAACTGTGAGTAAACGTGCTTATTCAAATAAAGGACTTTTTCAAAGAGATTAGTCTTCAAGTGTGAACTGGTGTGCCAAAGTTATACAGCAGCAATAAGTCCTAGAGGCTGTTTGCAGGTCCCTGGAGCAGTTTTAGTGGGTGCAGAACATTTGTGGGTAGTGGGTTTTGGGGGGGGGGGGGGTTGGGGGGCTCAGCTCCCAAAGTAAGGGAGCTATGCATGTGGGAGCTTTTCTGAAGTCCACCACAGTGACCCCTAGGGAGCCCGGTTGGTGTCCTGGCATGTCAGGGGGGCCAGTGCACTAAAAATGCTGGCTCCTCCCACGGCCAAATGTCTTGAATTTGGCCGGGGTTTGAGATGGCCGACATAACTTTCCATTATCGCTAAAAAACGACGCCGGCCATCTCAAACCCCAGCCAAATCCAAGGCATTTGGCTGGCCAGAACCGTATTATCGAAACAAAAGATGGCCGGCCATCTTTTTCGAAAATATGGGTCTGGCCAGCTGTTTGCGGCGCTGCCGCCAAAATACATCGCCGGCCATGTATTTCACCGGTGCCGTTTGATTATTCCCCTCCACGTGAATAAATATAACTATTCCAAATGGAACCTGGACAACAACGATATGGATTTCAAAAATATATAAACACAAAAGACGTAAACAATGTAATATGTACCCAAAGCTGTTATATATGAACAAGGTATTCAATAATGTGTAGTAATATGCATATCTGAAGTATATATTTTTAAAAAAATATATCAAGAAATATGCATATTGAAAAATAATGAAAGTGAAATATTAAAAGTTAAAAAAATAATAAAATAGAAAACATAAAACAAAAAAAACTCAAAATGTTTTGAAAAAATGAAACGTATAAAGAAAACAACCCTATATTCATATTGATAGTGTACACATCAAGAATATATTATAAAAAAAGAACTAAAATCCGTATCTGTATTCAGACCATTTGGTGTAACTGTGCCAAGGGTGTATATTGTCCTCTGTTCTTCTCTCAACAATTTTACATCTATATTGCCTCCACGCCAAGACATTTGTATTTTTTTGAATACAAACAATCTAAGGTCTTCTATAGTGTGATTTCTTTCAATCCAATGTGGAACCAAGGGGGCGCTTTGTACATGTCTGGTTAGACAACTTCTATGTTCTATTATTCTTGTCTTTATTGCCCTTTTTGTTTTATCTACTGTATGTATAGTAGATTACAGGGACATATTATAACATAAATCACTCCCACTGTATTGCAGTCCGAAAAATGAGTATAATTCTTCTGGTTGTTCTGACAGTAAAATGATGTCATAGTCAGGGAATGTTTGCAAACGGAACATCTACCACAGGGAATGTGGCCTAAACCATCATTTCTTAGAATCATAGGATTCGGCAGGGTAGATGGTACCAAAACTTCTCTTAAGTTCCGATTAGGTGAATATGCTATCACTGGAACCACGTTTGTAAAACACTTTTCTGTTTCTAAAATATGCCAATGTCTTCTAATAATAATCTTATTGCTTCCTGAAAAATGTGAAAATTTTAATGTACAAACTAGATCAGGACTGTCTTTATCTACCTTTCCATTTAGAAGATCTTGTCTGTCTTTGTCAATAGCTCTCATTAGACTCTTATTTATGCATTTTTGAGGGTAACCTCTATTACTGAACCTGTTGACCATGCCCTTTGATTTGTCTTTAAAGTCATCAAAATCTGAACATAGTCTGCGTAGTCTAAGAAATTGTGAGTACGGTAAGTTTTCTTTAAGTGACCGGTTATGGAAGCTGGTAAAATGCAAATAATTGTTCTTGTCTGTTGGTTTTCTGTAGATAGTTGTTTTGAAGGAGTATGTGGTTTTCTTAATCAATATATCTAGAAATCTCACTGTGATGGTAATGTATTTGGAAGTGTAAATTTGGATCTCTAGTATTTAGCCAATCAAAAAAGGAAGACGAATCTTCTAAGTCTCCCTTCCATAAGATGAAAATGTCATCAATATAACATTTGTACATTTAAATCTCTTTCTCATAGGGATGTGCTTTCAAAATTTTCTTTCAAACTCTGCCACGTACAAATTAGCAATATCGGGGGCCATCGCTGACCCCATGGCTGTCCCTCTGATCTGTTGAAAAAATCTTCCTTCAAAACCAAAATAGTTCTTTGTCAATGCTATAGTGGCCAAGGTAATTATAAACTGATTTGGAATGCATTTATCATGGATTCTTTTTATAAGAGTATTCTCAATTACCAACAGGGCCTCTAACTGTGGTATGTTAGTATAGAGGGCCTCTATGTCCAAGGTAACCATGATCAATCTTTCCAGATCTCCATCATAATTCTCAAGTAAGGTAATCATGTGTGAAGAATCGCTCACGTATGATTTTATTTGTGGAACAAAGGGTCTTAAGAAGCGATCCACAAATTTGGAAAGCTGTTCTAATACAGAACCATTTGCTGATATAATCGGGCGGCCAGGTGGGTTATCTAGTCTTTTATGGATCTTGAGTAACATATAGATAGTAGGCACTTTGGGAAATTTAATTGTGAGAACATTTTTTTCTTTAATTGTTCTGTATCCTGCATCGTAAGCAAAGTTTACTAGTTCTAGTACTTCTTTCTGAAGTAATGGGGTAGGATCTTCTTCTAATTCGACATAGTACTGTCTGTCTAAAACTGCCATTCAACTTCTGATACATATGCATCTCTGTCCTGTATAACTATCGCTCCTCCCTTGTCAGCTGGGTTTAGAACGATTTCATGGTTGTGTGATAATGCAAATGATAATGAATGATATCCAGAGGACTTTTTTGGATCCACTGTTTGTTTGTGTTGGCTTTCGTTTCTCCTGTGGAGTGATCACCCTCTGGTGGTGTTGGCTTCGTTGATGAGCTTGGTAGTTAGAAATTCATAGTTGTGAGAATATTATGGCCTGCTTGTCCTCGGAGAAAGTGAAATTACTAACCTGTAGCAGATGTTCTCTGAGGTCAGCAGGCCAGTTATTCTCACAAACCCTTCTTCCTTCCCTTGGAGTTGTTTTTTTTTTTTTTTCCCCAGATATATTACTAGACCGCTGGTTCTGCGTTCACACGTTGGATGGGACAGCACCTGTTCATGCACAGTGGGATGCTGCCCAGAGCCTCTTAAAGAGGCAGTACTCTGGGCAGCATCCGTATCAGGCTCCATTGGGTGATGTCACCCAGTCGTTGAAATTATTGGCTTGCTCTCCTCAAAGAAAACATGTTACAGGTAAGTAAATTTATTTTTCTGTACTGTGCCCAAACCTAAAGCCTGATTGACGAGGGTGAAATATGGAAGAGGATTCTACATACTGGACTAACTGTTAAGAAACAACTTTCTTGGTTAGTTTAGATATGAAACTAAGGTTAGAGAGAGGATGGTAGTTTGCTGCTATTGATGGGTCCGAAGGGGAACCCTTTTAGCACAGGGTGAATCGCTACACATTTCCAAATGTCAGAAGCAAAGCCAAGGTGGCGGCTGCTATTAATGACTGAAATCAAGAGGGGTAAGAGGCCGTGGGATGTAATTCTCAGCCACGTTGAGGGAATTGCATTGAGAGAGCAGGTGGTCTGCTTACATGATGACAAAATATTTGAGAGGGTAGTTAAATAGATGTGATTACATTTTCCCCAAGTACTTGGAACAATAGAGGGAGAAAAAGACACTGTAGAAGTGAGGGCTGTTCCTGGTGGCTTTGTGAAGGGTTCAAAGGAATAGTAGGTGCCTGATACAAATAGGATGGTAAGAGGGGGGGAAATGGGTGTAGAAGAGGGGGCAGAGGTTGGTAACAGTGAGAAGATAGACTGCAGGGTAGATATTTTGGAAGAGAAGGTACACAATCTTACCAAACGACAGGAAACTGTAGTAACCTGTCGATTTAAGTGAGGTTAGTGCAACAAAAGTGGAAAAAAAAAGCTTTTGGGCGATTACCAGAACTGTTGAGCTGTGTGTAATGAGTACAACATGCATACTTTAATTGTAATAAGTGTGGTTTATTTATTTGTGACATTTATATCCTACATTATTAGTCTGAGTTTTCCCGGGATTTATACCAGATCTCAACATGCCTGATGTGATGCTTGAGTAAAAGAAAATCACCTCAATACCATGAGTGCCTTAATCTAGAGGGCTGTTTTGGTTGTCCAGCGTTTTGGTTTTGTGTAAGTGAGTTAATAGCTGAATATCCTATATTATAATTCTCACCTCCAACGTTCTAATGTGCTTGGTACCGTGGCTCCCTCGGAGGTGGTCTGCTAGGCAGTTTAGAATGCACTGACGTCAGTGATGTCACTGACAGCTGATTCCAAGGCAAGGGGAGGAGTAGGGAAACACGCGGAAAACAGCTGTCAGTGCCCTCCCCCCGGCGCAACACCCAAGCCCCTGCCTTGCAAAACAGCGAACCAGGCAGGGGCTTGTTCCCTACTCCTCCCCCTGCCTACCAATCAGCTCTCAGTGCCCCCCCCCCTCGGCGCAACACCCAAGCCCCTCCGCCCCTGCGCACGCATTTTTTTATTTGTACCCCGCACTTTTTCCCACTCATGGCAGGCTCAATGCGGCAGGCAAAGGAGGGTTAAGTGACTTGCCCAAAGTCACAAGGAGCTGCCTGGGCCGGGAATCGAACTCAGTTCCCCAGGACCAAAGTCCACCACCCTAACCACTAGGCCACTCCTCCACTCACCGAAGACCCTCCCCCCGGCACATCACCAAAGCCCCTACCCCCCCCCCCCCCCCCCCTCTGGGGCACATCAACTCCCTCGCCACCCGCAGCCGCCAATACTAATGCTGTCCGGCCGCTGCTGCTTCTCCTGTGGAGCAGCAGCGGCCGGTACAAAAAGAAAAAAGCCAAAAAAAGATTTTTAACCTGAAACGCGGCTCCGTAGACAGCCACCTGGCACTGGCTGTCGTCACTGCAGCCGCTCCTCCTCTCCCCTCCACGTCACTGCCCCTGCAGGAAGACTTCGGAGGAGCGCAGCGACGTCAGAGGGGAGAGGAGGAGCGGCTGCAGAGATGACAGCCAATGCCATCTTCTACGGAGCCGTGTTTCAGGTTTAAAATCTATTTTTGGCTTGTTTCTTTTTGTTCCGGCCACTGCTGCTCAACAGGAGTCGCAGCAGCAGCCGGACAGAGTTAGTATTGGCGGCTGCGGGTTGTGAGGGGGTGGTTGTGCCCGAGGGGGGGTAGGGGCTTGGGTGATGCACTGGGGGGGGGGGGGGAGGGGTTTGGGGGATGCGCCGAGGGGGGAGGGGGGGGGCGCTGGACATGGGTGGCTGCAGGGGGAGAGGGGGGTCGCTGGACATGGATGGCTGCAGGGGGGGGGCATGGAAGAGGGAGGTGAGGAGGGGGTCCTGAGACCAGATGGGTGGCTGCAGGGGGGGCAGGGGGAGAGGAGGGTCACTGGACATGGGTGGCTGCAGGGGGGGCAGGGGAGAGAGGTGGGTCGCTGGACATGGGTGGCTAGGGGGGGAGGGGAAAGGAGAGGAGGGTCGTTGGACATGGGTGGCTGCAGGGGGAGAGGAGGGTTGCTGGACATGGATGGCTGCAGGGGGAGAGGAGAGTTGCTGGACATGGGTGGCTGCAGGGGAGAGAGGAGGGATGCTGCACATGCGTGGCTGCAGAGGCAGAGGAGGGTTGGTGGGGAGGGGTCCCGAGACCAGATGGGTGGCTGCAGGGGGGCAGGGGAGACAGGAAGGATGCTGCGGGGGGGGGGGGGCGATTACCTTGCTAGCGCCCGTTTCATTGCCTACCGAAACGGGCCTTTTATACTAGTAATAAGATATTTCCAGAGGGAAGCTTGCTAAGTCACAAGAAGTGCTGTAAAATTGGGGAGGTGAGGGGAAAGAGTAAACAGAGGTACAAGAGAAATCAGGATTGGGATACTTTTTTTTATGAACAGAGGAGAAGGCAAAGAACTTGTGGTAGGGACATGAAGGGAAAAGGGAAAAAAATGATCTGACCATGAGAGAGGCATAGTGGGGAAAAGTCTGAGAGCTTGAGGTCAGAGGTGGTACCTAAGAGGGCTACATCAAGAATGCATGTCTCCATATCAAAGTAGTGAAAGCGTACCAGATAACAGGATACATTCACTCATGCAGCCAACTACCTAGATGAGCTAAGACAACAGCCCACGATGTCCTAAGCTATTGGAACACATGGCAGCAGCCGTTTATGTGATTCCCTTGACCAGACTTCACATGTGACTGCATCAGTAGCATCTCAGGTTGCACTACGATCGTCACTGTGAGCCTCTCGGTCAAAAGATTCCTTGATAGACTTAATAACGGCCTCTAAAATAGTGGATGACACTGCCAAAAACCTATCAAAAGGTTGTCCATTCCAAATTACTCTCTCTCACATGACTGAGGAGCTCATCTTCTCTATTTGCATTCTCAAGGAATATGGACCTTATGAGGAAGGACTCCTCATAGAGAACTCAAAGCAATATTCAATGCATTCTGAACCTTTTCTTCCTGGGTTCAAGGATTCATTGTTCTTGTTAGTATGGACAGTCAAGTAGCAATGTTTACATCAACAAGCAAAATGGCTCCAGTTATATTACATTACATTACATTAACTGTTTCTATCCCACATTAGCTGTGAAATTCAATGTGGCTTACAGATCAATAAAAAATGCATAGCAAAAAATGTAGCAGAACACAAACACTTTATTCAGGAATAATATAATCCTCTTATCGCTTAACACGTCAAAAACTTTCGAATTAGAAAAGCCCTACGAAATAGGCCATAAAATGGCAAGGATCTGACTTCTGCTGGTAAAATATTCTACCATTGAGATGCCAAGTAAGAAAAATTAGCTGAACGAAAGGTTTTAAAAACAATATTCTTGCAACTAGAAAAAGAATTTTAAAAACTCCTAGACTGAATATCAGCATTCTTATCAGACAAATTAATAAGCTCCTCCATATAGCTGGGTGCAATTTCATATATTTGAAAAATGAATGTGCGTAACTTAAACAATGTTCGTGCCTCCATAGGTAGCCAATGCAGCCTTACCAGCAAAGGTGAGTCTCTTTCAAAAAGTGGAAATCGGCAGTTCACCAGAAGAATCGGTGAACTCAGCCATTAGAGCACTATCCTGCATAAGCACAGTTTCTCCACAATCTTATTTTCCTGTACACGTCCTAAGATTTTACCAACATTTGTTTGAGCGTCACTTAAATCAGTCTGTAGTGCTATCAATGTGTTTCCCAACCCTTTATTCATCTCTGTTGGACATTTCCCTGCATTCAGTAGACTGCAGAAGAGCACTATTATATTATTTTGCAAAGAACCCAAGGCTTAAGAACATATCTTAACATTTTGTCACTTCCAACCCAAATAATCTGAGTAAACCAGCATCTAAACAGATACTCTCTAGCTGAGTATCTGATTGTACTGACTTTTGCTACATTCAATCAAATATTCAGCCACCAGGTAGCGTAGGACCCTATCAACTTCAAGGTAGAACGACCTCCATTGCTAATCTCAGATTAACTTCCATCACAGACATCTGTAAAGCAGCTGCATGATCCTCGACTTTCACAAAGCATTATTGCCTTGATCATTCCTTGGTGTAAGATACAGCCTTTGGACGTGTAGTTTTATGTAATCTCTTTGCACACTAGCCTGTACATTCATAGATTAAGAGACCAGTGCCCTTGTAACCCTCAGGCCACCAGAAGAAACATATCATAATGTAGGTGCCCCTTAGCTCTTCATCCCCTGCCTGCATCCCCCTGCTTGTTTACACAGCAAGCAATTGCTTACTGGGAGTTCCCCATAAACAGCTGGAGCAGCTACATTCACCCTCCTTCCTCTTCTTAAAAAAACATTGAAAAAGAGAAATACAGTAAATTCAGCAAATCTAAAGGTAAATATGACTTATTAATAAAGAGAAACAGACTGAAAAGGTGAGGGTCATGTTGCAGCACAGGATCTTGCCAGGTACTTGTGACCTGGATTGGCCACTGTTGGAAACAAGATGCTGGGCTTGATGGACCTTCAGTCTGTCCCAGTATTGCAATACTTATGTACTTATGAACTTTCGCAGAAGCTCAAAAGTCATAAAGACTTCTCTGAACTGAATGAGGACTCTGACACACAGGCTATATCAAGGAGAGGGTGTCTGCTTTCCCTTGGTTCATTAACGTAGATGTGTGATGTATGGGTATTTAAAAAGTGGCAATTTTTCTAAATCAATAGATTTGTAAGTGGCATGCACAACAATGACATTTTAAATTAATAATTTAATTTTGGATTTCACGGGACTTAAACTGTATTACATGAACCAAGTATTTTGTTAACGAATGACTCTGTGTATATGATAGTTCTATAAAACACACAACCTTTTCAGTTACTAATTTTAACTTAATTTGTAACTGCACAGTGATGGCTGTTTACAATTTACAGCAATCTGGTAGTGTTGTGGATTTTTCAAAAGTTGCCACAGTAATCCTTTGTTTAACATCTACCGGACCTGGCAATCGCCTTTATGGTATTATGTAAGCCACATTGAGCCTGCTAATGGGTGGGAAAATGTGGGATACAAATGTTACAAATAAATAAATTACTGACACTGATGGAACTGGCCATGGATTGCTATGGTTATATCCAGTAAAATCTGCAGCACATTGAGAATTGCCATCACTTGTCAACAGCTGTGAAAACTATAAGAACAAATATGGATATCATAGTTTGATATGCATTTCATTAATAGGTAAAGATAACTCTGGCTTCAGTTTTTGTTTAATAATCATTAGTTCCCATAGGTTCAACTGTGTATTAAAAAACAATATGAAGTACAGACAACTAATATATTGTATACTTTTTTTCTTTTAGAAGACAAACAGGAGGACAAACCCTCAACATTGAGTAATATTTAGATAAAGGTGACAGAAAAAGTGCCTCTGAGCTTTTGTAACTTTCTAGAACCTATTACAAAGAACAAAGTTACAGAGCATATACATAAGCATGAATTAGTGAAACAAAGCCAACATAGATTTAGTCAAGGGAAATCTTGCCTCACCAATCTACTACATTTCCTTGAAGGGGTGAATAAACATGTGGATAAAGGTGAGTCAGTCGATATTGTGTATCTGGATTTTCAAAAGGCATTTGACAAAGTACCTCATGAAAGACTTCCGAGCAAATTAGAAAGTCATGGGATAGGAGGTAATGCCCGGTTGTGGATTAAAAACTAGTTACAAGATAGAAAACAGAGAGTAGGGTTAAATGGTCAGTATTCTCAATGGAGAAGGGTAAATAGTGGGGTTCCCTGGGGCCTGTGCTGGGACCGCTACTTTTTAACATATTTATAAATGATTTAGAGATGGGAATAACTAGTGAGGTAATTACATTTGCTGATGACAGAAAGTTATTCAAAGTTGTTAAATCGCAAGATAATTGTGAAGAATTGCAAGAGGACCTTATGAGAATGGGCATCCAAATGACAGATGACCTTTAATGTCAGCAAGTGTAAAGTGATGCATGTGGGAAAGAAGAATCCAAACTATAGTTACGTGATACAAGGTTCTATATTAGGAATCACCACCCAGGAAAAGGATGTAAGTGTCATCACTGTTGATATGTTGAGACCCCCTCCTCAGTGTGCATCAGAGGCTAAGAAAGCAAATACAATGTTAGGAATTATTAGGAAAGGAATTTAAAAAATTATGATGCCTTTGTATGGCCCCCATGTTGTGACAGCTCCTCGAATACTGTGTGCAATTCTGGTCACCTCATCTCAAAAAAGATGTAGCGGAATTACAAAAGGTACAAAGAAGGGCGACGAGAATGATAGAGGATGGGACAAATTCTCTGTGAGAAGAGGCTAAAGATGCTAGGGCTCTTCAACTTGGAGAAGAGATGGCTGAGGGGAGATATGATAAAGGCTATAAAATACTGAGTGGAGTGGAACAGTTAGACGTAAATTGCCTGATTATTCTTTCCAAAAACACTAGGACTAGGAGGCATGCAATAAAGCTGCTAAGTAGTACCATTTAAAACAAACCATTTCTTCACTCAACATGTAATTAAACTCTGGAATTTGCTGCCAGAGAATGTGATAAAAAGTTAGCTTTGTAGGGTTTAAAAAAAGGTTTGAATAATTTCCTAAAAGAAAAGTCTGTAAGCCATTATTAAGCTGGACTTGGGAATAGCCACTGCTTATTTTTAGGATAAGAAGCATAAAATCTGTTTTACTGTTCTGGGATCTTGCCAGGTACTTTTGTGACCTGGATTGGCCACTGTTGGAAACAGGATTCTGGGCTTGATGGACCTTTGGTCTGCCCCAGTATGGCAGTGCTTATGTTCTTTGAGTCATCATGTATGCACATCATTTCCCACGCTGCATCACGGCATGGAGACAACTCAGTTTTCTGTTTTCTACTGAGCTGTATGGACATGCATCTCCCTGCAATGAAGTCATTTCTTCTTTATAAAATATTTAAAAATGTACATGTATACATCTCTTCTTTCTCTTAGATTCCCTTAGAAAGATTTTCTAGACATCTGAGTGCTTAATTTTTTCCTCTCCACCTCTTTATCTTTTTTGGGCACTTTGGTCCAACTAGGTCTTTTGTTTCTAAAAATTGATTCATTTGATTTCATCTTGGTTAGCTTATTGGGCAGTTTGTCCCAAAATCAGCTTTAAAATTGTGAGCTCAAGAAAAGAGAAGGTGATATCACCAATTGGCATGGCACCCTAAGGAGACAGCTTGGTGCTGGTTCTCCGTTCAAAGTGAATTGCCCAGTATTCTCCTGGCGTTTTCTCTGTCTAGAGGAGTATGGTGGAGTAGCGACAAGCTTGTGACCAATGATCTTCATCAACACAAAGTAATTTTAGATCAATAGTCCAAGCAGTGCTACAGAGATGTTTGCAGTTTTTGCAAAATACGTCAGCTAGACTTATCTATGGATTGAATAAGGTTGATAGAATCTCTTCAGTCTTATATGATTTACATTGGTTGATGGTTAAACAGCGTATACAGTTTGATTATCAATATGATTTACAAAACTGCATGGATTAAATTCTGAGGGGGTAGTTGATCTATTAGATGACTCATTGCAAGGCAATCGGCTATGTTTTTCAAGGGCATTATGTTTAGGTTTTTCACTTATTAATAACATACCTTATAAAACTATACATAAGCTATTTTCAGTCCAAGGAGTTAGACTCTGGAATTTATGACCAATAAGTTTGAAAAAAAAGTCACCTTTACAATTTCGGAAACTTTTAAAAACTTTCCTCTTTGAGTCTTCTTAGTTAAGATTTTTGAGTTTTAAAGAAGTTTAGGAAATGCTATTTTATGATGTGTTGATACAAATGTGTTTTGTTCACTCTTGAAGAGAAGAGCTTTTCTTATTATGAACTGCCTAGAGGTCCATTTTGGGATAATTTGTGCGGTATATAAAACAGGACAGCATAGCATCCTTTCTATAAACATCAGTATTTTTCCTATTCCTTGAAAATAATTCCTGGCATTATGTAGCCAGAATTAGGCCCAGCAGTGCCAGCACCAGCACTTATCCGTATCCAAGTGTTTGGTAGCACCCAGAAGTTATCTGGGTACAGCAATATTCAGTGCCATCCAACATGCCTGGGTATTTATCCGGGCATTGGTGTAGCCTGCATATCTTCCAGGTTTGCTCCAGGCCACCCCAGCACTAATGAAATAGTGCCATGGTAGTCAGAGCTAACATTTAGCTAGGAGTAGCCTAGTGGTTACAGCACCAGTCTTGACATCCAGAGTTGGCTGGTTCAAATCCCACTGCTGCTCCTTGTGATATTGGGCAAGTCGCTTAACCCTCCATTGTATCAGGTTCAAAATTAGATTGTGAGCCCTCCAGGGACAGAGCAATACCCAGTGTACATTGCTTTTGACTTGTAACCACTTGTATCCACTCGCCTCCACCTACTCTCCTCTCCTCTTTCCTCTACACATTGATTTGTTTGCTTTATTTTTTGTCTACTAGATTGTAAGCTCTTTGATCAGGGACTGTCTTTCTTCTATGTTTGTGCAGCACTGCGTACGCTTTGTAGCGCTATAGAAATGCTAAATAGTAGTAGTAGTATAGCATAGCAAAGAAGCCGGTGGATTTACAAAAAATTTCATATTCTGCATCAAGTGCAACACGGAGAGATGGAGTTAAAATGGTGGGGGTGGAGGCCTTGCAGCATAGAGAATCGGATCCCGTGGTGGCTAAACCTGCCAACAACTCGGGGGTGGATTTTTCCCCTGTTATACTTCAACCGCGCAGGGAGTTGAGAGACCTTACAGCACAGTTGCACCAGGCCAAGGGTTACTATCGTTGGCCGTATCCCTCCAGCTTCCTGTTGACTTATGATGATGAAACTTATAAAGCACACACTAAGGAGGTGGTTTCTCAGGCCCTGCTAGAAGCAGGGCTCTTCTCTGTGGCGCAGGTGGCAGAACGCTGTGCATGAAATGCAGGATCTGGGGTGACTCAACCGCGGTGGCAGTGAGCGGAGTGTGGTGATGGCTTCAGCTAAATGGTGGTACTTCGCCAGCATCTGTGGGATAGAGATTCCTAGGAAGTTTTCAGAGGTTCCAAGACTTTTGTATTTGTTGTTGGACTTCCAGCACTTAATTGTTTATTGCTAGAGTACACTCTTTGAGATGGAATTCTTTCCAGGTTACATACTGTTTTGATATGCGGGGTGAATGCTGGGTGGTGTGACTGGTTTATACTTGGCCGTGGGGATCACAGGTGCACAATATCCTCCTCTTGTGCTTTCAGTCTCATTTGGGATGGAGGGGGGGAGTGGGAGGTGGGGGGAGAAGGGGAGGTGGGAGGAGAAGTAGGTTTGGGTAGAATGCAGGGTTTTTTTTGGGGGGGGGGGAGGAGAGAGGGTGTGGGAAGATGTGGGTTATGTTAGGAGCTTGGGATGGAGAAAGAAAGGGATAGTAGAGGGTAGGAGCATTGGATTTTGCTGGGGTGGACTGGGAACAGGGCCTGGTGAAATGGCTGATAGGCTTTGGGAATACCAGTTTTTATTTTTTTCATGATGACCGATTTAACTTTTAATGTAAAGGGCTTGAATTCTCCCCAAAAGAGACAGTTAATAAGGAGGCTATCAAGCTCATTTTCAAAGCACTTAGCCTCCCAAAGTTCCATAGAAACCTATGGAACTTAGCCTCCCAAAGTGCTTTGAAAATATGCCTCTATGCGTGTTAAAATGGATGTGGGTTTCCTGCAGAAGACTCATTTTTTGCCTCAGTATGAAAAGATGCTGATTCTTAAAGCGTTCCCTCATGTTTTCTTCGCTTCTAATAAAACTCAGAAGACAAATGCAGTTGGGATACTAATTCATAAGAGAGTGAAATGTGTTCCTCAAGATGTGGTTAAGGACCCAGAGGGATGTTATATTATGCTGAAGGTTGAACCAAGGGGCCAGCTTTATACTTTGGTGAATCTTTATGCCCCTAACCTGGCTCAGGGCCCCTTTTTTCAGCATTTAGAACAGAAATTGCTGACCTTCCGGGAAGGGAGACTCTAATTTAACATGAACTCCTCAACTGGATAATTTGAATACTGCTGTTGGGTATTTATGAGTAGATCACCTGCAGCTTTTTAGAATGCATAAGTGATGTGTGTTGGTAGATGTGTGGCTACTGCACCATCCTGGAGTGAGAGACTACAACATTTTCTCACCTTTACACTTCCTATACTAGGATCAATTTCTGGCTCAAGGAGCGATCCCAATTCAGTTTGCTGTAGAGGGTCAGCATTGAACCCAGGGTTTAGTCTGACTATACCCCAGTTCTAATGTGGCTAGCAGCATGGCAACCATATGGAGGCCAGACTTTTTGATCCTTGAATGACCAACTTTTAGCAGACATGACTACCCTCTCTCTGTGACAAGATGTGCAGGAATATTTTTCTTTGAATGATGCAGGAGAGGTCAGTACAGCAATACTCTGGGAAGTTTTTAAGGCCTTCATGAGGAGCAGATGTATAGCAGTGGGATCTTTTTGCAACAAACATCGCCAAGCCTGTAAAGACTACGCATTGATATAGTACTATCTGAGAGAGCACATAAGTTATCTTCTCTTAATTTGTCACTCCTGTATAATTTGGAAGCTAAAAAACGAAATCATAAGGATCTTGAATTGGAAGATATAGCTGGGGCCCTGCAAAAGATGCAATAAATTTATTTTGAATTTATTTATTTATTTATTTGCTACATTTGTACCCCACATCTTCCCACCAATTTGCAGGCTCAATGTGGCTTACATTATATTGCAAAAGATATAGTTATGAACCGAGTAAGAGGTTTGTTCTAAATTAACATATTACTATGTAAGAATTAAGGAAGATATGTCTGTGGAATAATTTACATAACAGAATGAAAAAGAAAAAAAAAATATGATAATATGGCTAATATAATCAGTTTAGAGGGATTAGTAGGTGGTTGGTTTAGATATAGAATAATCAAGTTCTAAGGAGGATTCTTATTGTGTGTTTTCAGTAATTTCCTGAAGTTTGTTAAGTTACGTGTTAATAGTGTTTGGTAGTTTGTTCCATACTTTTTTGGGGGGAAACAAAACAGGTAGGCCCGGAACTGAATCAGGGGTGGAAGATGGGAGTGAGAGGGTATGTATGGAAGATGTAGAAATTCATTGAGAATTTGTTGCTTTTTACCAGCACCTCTATACACCTGAGGAAGAGCCCCCACATGCTGAGGTTGAGGCTTTTTTGGAACGGATATCATTGCCTTTGTTACAATGGGGGGGGGGGGGGACTTCCCAACTTATAAATCACCTGGGTTAGATGGGTTCACCAATCAGTTTTATAAAAACATTTGTGGACTACATCACAGAACCCTTGTGTGACAGAACAGTGTGTTTTAAATCTGTAAAATTGCCTTTATTAACTCTTGAAGTGTACTTCTCTAGTTTGGCCAGCAGGTGGTGCATGTTTGTTAAAGCTGTTATAGAAAAGGACTTTTCCTCTTTTAGTTTCACTTAGTGAAGAAGTGAATCTACTATGAGCTGTATACTTGTAAAATTTGTTGATTGGCCTGGAGTTTGAAATTACTCAGTGGTTGTTGCTGCTTCAGTCTTAGCGCGGGAGAAGAGAGACATCTCTTTGCTGAGGCTCTGTGAACAGATATATGCCCTGATCTCCCCAGGTACTCTCTAGGAAGTAAACAAATGTTCAGTTAGTGTTATAATTGATCCATATTTCAGTTACCTGTTCTTGTTTGCTAATTGCATTATTTTGTTCCACTGTTTTCATTTTTAAAAGACAATAAACAATATTTAGTTTATTTCCTCTCTGTCTGATAAAGAACTGATAAAGAATTTTGGTGGTTTGTGTGTTATCTGTGTGAGCGCTTTCTAGGAACTGGGACCACTGGGAGTGTGGCTCCAGTAACCTAAGGTTACTGGAGCCACACTCCCAGTTAGATGGGTTCACCAATCGGTTTTATAAAAACATTTGTGGACTACATCACAGAACCCTTGTGATGTAATTGGAGAGCAGGAGACTCGCCCAGAGGCGGTTGTGACCCAGTCGGTGGGAGGAGGGTGCTAGTGTTGAGCACAAGTGGCAAGTGTAGGCGGACCTGAGCTGTGCTAGGGTTAGACCCTCTAAGTGGCTGTGGGGTAACCCCAGGTGGGTGGCTAGGCACCTTGTCTAGAATGTTTAATGCCCTTCTTTTGGAGAATGAGCTTCCCCTTTCCCTGAGACAGGCAGGTATAGCTATCTTGCTAAAACCTGGTATAGCGGCTACTAAGTCCGACCTGTCTCCTTATTGGGGGTGGATTATAAGTTACTTACAAAACTTTTGGTGACAAGACTTCAGCAGTACTTCCCTGATCTGATTCATGGTGATCAAACCAGCTTTATTGTGGGGAGGCAGGCTCCTCGACCTTATTTGGGTCGTACAACATGATCTAGCTCCTGCAGTATTGCTAACTATTGCAGAAATGGCCTTGCGCAAGTTTGGTATTACAGGCAGTTTTTTGCAGTGGCTTTCTCTTATTTACCGCAACCCAGTAGCCAGTCTGCTCATCAGTGGGGGGGTTGCCTTCTTTCTCCACTGATGTTTGCTAAGGTTATGTCGCTGGAGGTGGGGGAGCGTGAGAATGTTCAGGGCATCCAATTAGCTGGGCAGGAACACAAAATGCTGTTATATGCGGGTGATATATTTTACTGATAGAGCCAAAGAAGTCCTTGGAGGCAATTTTTGCCCATTTGTCAGCTTTTGGTTCAGTGTCCAGGTTTAAGCTTAATATTACTTTCTCCGAGGACAAGCAGGCTGCTTGTTCTCACTGATGGGTGACGTCCACGGCAGCCCCTCCAATCGGAATCTTCACTAGCAAAGACCTTTGCTAGCCCTCGCGCGCCCGCGCGGCCGTCTTCCCGCCCGAAACCGGCTCGAGCCGGCCAGTCTTCTTTCGTCCGCACTCGGTACGGTCGTGTTTTCGCCGTGTCGAGCCCTGGAAAGTCGACCTCGCGCGTCCTTTTTTCGACGTGTTTTCTTCGGAAAATCCAAACTGCTTGGAAAGTGCTTCGGAAGCCCTCTCGGGTTTCGTTTGCCCCTTCCCGTATTTTTCAGATTTTGCCCCGGTAAGTTTTCTTTCGTCGTCGGGGTAGGCCTCTTTTCGGCCTCGGTCGAGATTTTTTCTCCCTTAAAGTTTTGGTGCTCACTTTCGTCATTTCGGATTTTGATTTCGCCGGCGTGATTTTTCCGCCCATGACATCGAAGCCTTCCAGCGGCTTCAAGAAGTGCACCCAGTGCGCCCGGGTAATCTCGCTCACTGATAGGCACTCGTCGTGTCTTCAGTGTCTGGGGGCCGAGCACCGTCCTCAGAACTGTAGTCTGTGTTCCCTGTTACAAAGGCGGACTCAGGTAGCGAGATTGGCCCAGTGGAACGTTTTGTTCTCGGGCTCTTCGTTGGCATCGACACCGGGGTCATCGAGTGCATCGACGTCGTCAGCGTCCAGACCTTCATCCTCGGCCGCCAGTGCATCGAGGCATCGGCCCTCTGCATCGGCGCCGAGATATCGGATAGCTGCATCGACGTCGGTGGTACCGGGACCTCGTCTGCTGATGTCGTCGGACGGTGGTGCATCGTTAGGAGTGCAGGTGAGGGCTGTCCATTCCCCTGCTGGTGGCGGTGAGCCTTCGGGTGGGTCTCCCCCTACCCTGAGGGCTCCTGCGGTACAGCCCCCCCCGAGATCGACCTCCTTCGACCTCGGCCCCGAGGAAGCGACGGCTGGATTCTACGTCCTCCTCGTCGGTGCCGGGGAGCTCCGGTGACGCTTCGGAAGAAGTCGAAGAAGCATCGACACCGGTCTCCTCCCCGCGTCGGCACCGAGAGCTCTGGGTCGCCGAGGGAGTCGGCACCCAGCAGGCATCGGCACCGAGAGGACTGCTCACCCTCTGTTCAGGAGGTGTCGATGCGCTCCACTCTGGACAGCCCGGAACAGCCTCCACGCCCGGAACAGGTTCTGACGTCGACGCCTGCATCGACCTCCATGCCTTTCTCTGCAGCCGCTCTGAACGAGAGCCTCCGGGCCGTTCTCCCAGAGATTCTGGGAGAGCTGTTGCGCCCTACCCCTCCGGTACCGGCGGTGCTTGCGCCTCCGGTACCGTCGAGCGTGGCGCCGGCTGGCCCATCGCCCGGGGTGAGGTCCCCGACGTCGGTACCGCGTGCGGTGCCGACTGCGGCCACCTCCCAGGAAGGCTCCCCGACTACGTCGGCGGAGGGAGCTTCGCCGATGCGGGCGAGGGAGTCTACCTCTCGACGCCCCCATCGTGGACGTGGCTCCACTGAGTCGAGCCGGGCGAGGTTGCAGACACAGGTTCGTGAACTTGTGTCTGACACCGAAGGTGAGGCCTCGTGGGAGGAAGAGGAAGACCCCAGATATTTCTCTGACGAGGAGTCTGAGGGTCTTCCTTCTGATCCCACTCCCTCCCCTGAAAGACAGCTTTCTCCTCCTGAGAGTCTGTCTTTCGCTTCCTTTGTCCGGGAGATGTCTACGGCCATCCCCTTCCCGGTGGTTGTGGAGGACGAGCCCAGGGCTGAAATGTTTGAGCTCCTGGACTATCCTTCTCCACCTAAGGAAGCGTCCACTGTTCCCTTGCACCATGTCCTGAAAAAGACATTGCTTGCGAACTGGACCAAGCCATTAAGTAATCCCCACATTCCCAAGAAGATCGAGTCCCAGTACCGGATCCATGGGGACCCAGAGCTGATGCGCACTCAGTTGCCTCACGACTCTGGAGTTGTGGATCTGGCCCTAAAGAAGGCTAAGAGTTCTAGGGAGCATGCTTCGGCGCCCCCGGGCAAAGACTCTAGAACCTTAGACTCCTTTGGGAGGAAGGCCTACCATTCCTCTATGCTCGTGGCCAAAATCCAGTCTTACCAGCTCTACACGAGCATACACATGCGGAACAATGTGCGGCAGTTGGCGGGCTTGGTTGATGCGCTCCCCCCTGAGCAAGCCAAGCCTTTTCAGGAGGTGGTCAGGCAGCTGAAGGCGTGCAGAAAATTCCTGGCCAGAGGGGTGTATGACACCTTTGATGTTGCGTCCAGGGCCGCTGGTCAAGGTGTGGAGATGCGCAGGCTCTCATGGCTGCGTGCCTCCGACCTGGAGAATAGACTCCAGCAGCGGATTGCGGACTCGCCTTGCCGTGCGGACAATATTTTTGGAGAGAAGGTCGAGCAGGTGGTAGAGCATCTCCACCAGCGGGACACCGCATTCGACAAGTTCTCCCGCCGGCAGCCTTCAGCCTCTACCTCTACAGGTAGAAGATTTTTTGGGGGAAGGAGGACTGTTCCCTACTCTTCTGGCAAGCGTAGGTACAATCCCCCTTCTCGCCAGCCTGCGGCCCAGGCTAAGCCCCAGCGCGCTCGCTCTCGTCAGCAGCGTGCGCCTCAGCAAGGCCCCGCGGCTCCCCAGCAAAAGCAAGGGGCGAGCATTTGACTGGCTCCAGCAGAGCATAGCCGACATCCAAGTGTCAGTGCCGGGCGACCTGCCGGTCGGGGGGAGGTTGATAGCTTTTCACCAAAGGTGGCCTCTCATAACCTCCGATCAGTGGGTTCTGCAAATAGTCCGGCAAGGATACACCCTCAATTTGGCCGCAAAACCTCCAAATTGTCCACCGGGAGCTCAGTCTTACAGCTTCCAGCACAAGCAGGTACTTGCAGAGGAACTCTCCGCCCTTCTCAGCGCCAATGCGGTCGAGCCCGTGCCATCCGGGCAAGAAGGGCTGGGATTCTATTCCAGGTACTTCCTTGTGGAAAAGAAAACAGGGGGGATGCGTCCCATCCTAGACCTAAGGGCCCTGAACAAATATCTCGTAAAAGAAAAGTTCAGGATGCTTTCCCTGGGCACCCTCCTTCCCATGATTCAGGAAAACGATTGGCTATGCTCTCTGGACTTGAAGGATGCCTACACACACATCCCGATACTGCCAGCTCACAGACAGTATCTGCGATTTCAGCTGGGCACACGTCACTTCCAGTACTGTGTGCTACCCTTTGGGCTCGCCTCTGCGCCCAGGGTGTTCACAAAGTGCTTGGCTGTAGTAGCAGCAGCACTTCGCAGGCTGGGGGTGCACGTGTTCCCATATCTCGACGATTGGCTGGTGAAGAACACGTCCGAGGCAGGAGCCCTGCAGTCCATGCAGATGACTATTCGCCTCCTGGAGCTACTGGGGTTTGTGATAAATTACCCAAAGTCCCATCTTCTCCCAGCACAGAGACTCGAATTCATAGGAGCTCTGCTGGATTCTCGGACGGCTCGCGCCTATCTCCCAGAGACGAGAGCCAACAACTTGTTGTCCCTCGTCTCGCGGGTGCGAGCGTCCCAGCAGATCACAGCTCGGCAGATGTTGAGATTGCTGGGCCACATGGCCTCCACAGTTCATGTGACTCCCATGGCCCGCCTTCACATGAGATCTGCTCAATGGACCCTAGCTTCTCAGTGGTTTCAGGCTGCTGCGGATCTAGAAGACGTGATCCACCTGTCCACGAGTTTTCTCGAATCCCTGTATTGGTGGACGATTTGGTCCAATTTGACTCTGGGACGTCCTTTCCAAATTCCTCAGCCACAAAAAGTGCTGACCACGGATGCGTCTCTCCTGGGATGGGGAGCTCATGTCGATGGGCTTCACACCCAAGGAAGCTGGTCCCTCCAGGAACGCGGTCTACAGATCAATCTCCTGGAGTTGCGAGCGATCTGGAACGCTCTGAAGGCTTTCAGAGATCGGCTGTCCCAACAAATTATCCAAATTCAGACAGACAACCAGGTTGCCATGTACTATGTCAACAAGCAGGGGGGCACCGGATCTCGCCCCCTGTATCAGGAAGCCGTCAGCATGTGGCTCTGGGCTCGCCGTCACGGCATGGTGCTCCAAGCCACATATCTGGCAGGCGTAAACAACAGTCTGGCTGACAGACTGAGCAGGATTATGCAACCTCACGAGTGGTCGCTCAACTCCCGAGTGGTGCGCCAGATCTTCCAAGAGTGGGGCACCCCCTTGGTGGATCTCTTCGCATCTCGAGCCAACCACAAAGTCCCTCAGTTCTGTTCCAGGCTTCAGGCCCCCGGCAGACTGGCATCGGATGCCTTCCTCCTGGATTGGGGGGAGGGCCTGCTGTATGCTTATCCTCCCATTCCTCTGGTGGGGAAGACTTTGTTGAAACTCAAGCAAGACCGAGGCACCATGATTCTGATTGCTCCTTTTTGGCCGCGTCAGATCTGGTTCCCTCTTCTTCTGGAGTTATCCTCCGAAGAACCGTGGAAATTGGAGTGTTTTCCGACCCTCATCACGCAGGACGAAGGGGCTCTTCTGCATCCCAGCCTCCGGTCCCTGGCTCTCACGGCCTGGATGTTGAGAGCGTAGACTTTGCCTCTTTGGGTCTGTCAGAGGGTGTCTCCCGTATCTTGCTTGCTTCCAGGAAAGATTCCACTAAGAGGAGTTACTTCTTTCTATGGAGGAGGTTTGCCGTCTGGTGTGACAGCAAGGCCCTAGATCCTACACAGACCCTGCTTGAATACCTTCTGCACTTGTCTGAGTCTGGTCTCAAGACCAACTCTGTAAGGGTTCACCTTAGTGCAATCAGTGCATACCATTACCATGTGGAAGGTAAGCTGATCTCAGGACAGCCTTTAGTTGTTCGCTTCATGAGAGGTTTGCTTTTGTCAAAGCCCCCTGTCAAGCCTCCTACAGTGTCATGGGATCTCAATGTCGTTCTCACCCAGCTGGTGAAACCTCCTTTTGAGCCACTGAACTCCTGCCATCTGAAGTACTTGACCTGGAAGGTCATTTTCTTGGTGGCAGTTACTTCAGCTCGTAGAGTCAGTGAGCTTCAGGCCCTGGTAGCCCAGGCCCCTTACACCAAATTTCATCATAACAGAGTAGTCCTCCGCACTCACCCTAAGTTCTTGCCAAAGGTCGTGTCGGAGTTCCATCTGAACCAGTCAATTGTCTTGCCAACATTCTTTCCCCGTCCGCATTCCTGCCCTGCTGAACGTCAGCTGCACACATTGGACTGCAAGAGAGCATTGGCCTTCTATCTGGAGCGGACACAGCCCAACAGACAGTCCGCCCAATTGTTTGTTTCTTTTGACCCCAATAGGAGGGGAGTGGCTGTAGGGAAACGCACCATATCCAATTGGCTAGCAGATTGCATTTCCTTCACTTACGCCCAGGCGGGGCTGGCTCTTGAGGGTCATGTCACGGCTCATAATGTTAGAGCCATGGCTGCGTCGGTAGCCCACTTGAAGTCAGCCTCTATTGAAGAAATTTGCAAAGCTGCGACGTGGTCATCTGTCCACACATTCACATCTCATTACTGCCTGCAGCAGGATACCCGACGCGACAGTCGGTTCGGGCAGTCAGTTCTTCAGAACCTGTTTGGGCTTTAGGATCCAACTCCACCCCCCGAGGGCCCTGTTTTGTTCTGTTCCAGGCTGCACTCTCAGTTAGTTGGTAAATTTTTTAGGTCAATCTCAGTTACGTCCTCGCCGTTGCGAGGCCCAATTGACCATGGTTGTTGTTTTGAGTGAGCCTGGGGGCTAGGGATACCCCATCAGTGAGAACAAGCAGCCTGCTTGTCCTCGGAGAAAGCGAATGCTACATACCTGTAGAAGGTATTCTCCGAGGACAGCAGGCTGATTGTTCTCACAAACCCGCCCGCCTCCCCTTTGGAGTTGAGTCTTCCCTTGTTTCTCTTTTGCTACATACGAGACTGGCCGGCTCGAGCCGGTTTCGGGCGGGAAGACGGCCGCGCATGCGCGGTGCGCGCGCGAGGGCTAGCAAAGGACTTTGCTAGTGAAGATTCCGATTGGAGGGGCTGCCGTGGACGTCACCCATCAGTGAGAACAATCAGCCTGCTGTCCTCGGAGAATACCTTCTACAGGTATGTAGCATTCTCTACATCTGAAATCTTAAACCTTACAGTTCCTTACACAGATGTCTTCTGCTCTTGGGGTTTCTCTGGGGGTGGGGGTCTCCTGACCTTTCCCCCCAAGTTCATTCTTCTGCTCCATAATGCCTATATGTTGACATATAGTAGGGGAATTGACAGTTCCTTTTTAGCTCAGCCTTTGGAGATTTCTGTTTTGTTCCCTTCTTCAGACTCCACTTATGGACCTTGCCCCGAAGAGGAGACATTTACACACCAGCTCGGAAGCAGGGTCTCTTGCTTCCCATGTCTCCCTCTCATTCTGCACAGGTGCAGGGGAATTGGAGGAGGGGAGCTATTTACAGAGGAATCTGATGATCCCATTGCGGTCAGGTATTTCATAAGAAAGAGTTGCCTTCCTTTATAACTGAGGCTCTCCAGGTTTTTAATATTTCTTTTTCTGATCCTGCTATACCTGCATCTTCTAATTCTAAAATGGTGAGCACTAGAAGACCACCTAAGTCTCTTCTAGTGCATGAGGCTATGCAGGAAATCATCACTGCTCAATGGGTCACTCTGGACACTAGGCTTCAGGTGGCGAAGGCTGTGTCGTGTCTTTACCCCATTTCCACGCCTAAGCTGGAAAAGCTACATTTGCTTAAAGTGGATTCATTGGTGGCAGCAGTCACCAAGAGGCTACGCTGCCTGTGATGAGTTAAGATTTTACTTAGTTTCAGAGCAGCGAACAGCTTCAAGGCAGTGCACCATGTGTATTAGGTCCTCTGAAAGGTTTGCATTTTCTTATATACCTTTCATTTAGAGAACAGTTGCCTCCTGCACCTCCTATTGATGGGGTCTCTGTTCACTCCTTGGGTTTCTTAATAGCAGGACACCTCTCCAGGTTCCATGAGGAATGGACCAAAATTACCTCAGAACAATGTGTCCTTGAACTAATAAAGCAGGGTTTCAAACTGGAGTTTTCCCATTCCATTGCAGATTTTTTTTTTTTGAAACCTCCATGCAAGCTCCAGGCCAAATGTCAAGCAGTTCAAGCCATCTTGCAAACTTCGATTGGGGAATGGAAAGTTATTCCATTTACTTTGTAGTTCCAAAGAACCTGGGTTTGGACTTCAAAAGAGTTAGTGTTAAAGGTTCAACATTTCACAATGGGAACATTACAGTCTGCAATAGTTTCACTCCAGCAGCAACCTTCCAAACTAAACTCGGCCTCAACTGGTGGATTCAGTACAGCCTTTCTCTGACAATTCAGTACTCTCTCTCTAGGCCGCTTTCTGCAGTTTGTATGCTGCTAAGGCGTGCCTTAGCTGGGTGAGACAGATTTCGGATTCCTTCCAGGAGTCCGACTGTCAGCCTCCTACTGAATTGTCAGATGTGGAGGTAGGGCTGGCATATTTGGCAGATTCCTTGTGTGACTTGATTCAGGTGTCAGCCAAGCAGATTTCTTTGGCGATCACAACTCATCGTTTCCTGTGATTGTGCCACTGGGTGGCAGATGCAGCTTCAAACAATGACTGGTTAAGCTCCCTTTTAAGGGTAAGGTGGTGTTTGTGAGGACTTAGAGAAGTTGGTGAAAGATCTGGGTTACTCGGACTCAGCGTCTTCCTGAGGATGAGTCTAAATGTTCTTTCTGGTCTGGTCAGGCTCTCTCTCATTTTACAGATACCAGGTGTTATCATCCGGGGTGCAGTGGCATAGCTGGGGAGGGGGGGGGGGGCGCAAGAGGAGCAGTCGCTCCCCTAAACAGATATTTTGAAAAAAAATGGCTCTTATGCGCCACATGCAAAATCTCCCCCCCCCCCCGCGAGTCTTGCATCTGTTGTTCTCTTGTCCGCTCTCTCTCTCTCCCGTCCGCAGCGCGTGGCCATTCTTACTGCCCTGAAGTCTTCTCCCTCCGGCACTGGCGATTGACACAGTCAGCTGTTTGCCAGCGTCGGGGCCTCTCCTCAGGCGCATCCCACCTCTGCGGAAAACAGGAAGTTGCTTAGAGTGGGCGGGACGCACCTGAGGAGAGGCCCCGATGCTGGCAAACAGCTGACTGTGAATCGCCGGTGCAGCAGGAGGGAAAAGACGTCAGGGAAGTAAAAATAACCATGCAGACGGGAGGGAGGTGTGGGGTGGAGAAGGGAGAAAAAGCTGGCCAAGGAAGTCGGTCGGTCAGTGGGTAGGGGGTGTAGAAGGGAGAAAAAGCTTAATAGACAGGAGTGGAAGTGAGCCATCTAGTGCACTGTAAGCATAGAACCAGTTTGGTTGATTTGTTTCCACTCCTTCACACAGCCGTCATTGCCGTTCACGCGAAACAAAGCATGCCAAACGTATGAGCAGCTGTGTATCCATGTTGTCGTTCTTTATTGTTGGTCCATGTCTGTAACAAGTCTAAAGTTGTTTCAGTTGGATAGGCAGTGCCTTAAAAGCTGGATGAGAAATGTAGATGTAGTAACAATTGAATATCACTAAGCTTCAAAAATTATTGTAGCTGGTAGAAACTGCAATTATAAACTCTATAGTTTGATTTTTCTTCACTGTGCTTCTATACAATACAGATATCCAGATTTCATTGAGGATATCCTGTTTTCTGATGGGTTCATCATCATAACTGTTGTTGTAATCTGCCATGGGAAGATAGAATATATTGAAATTAAATGGAAGTAGAATTAAACTCTCCTTTCATTGGGGCACATGAAATCACATTTTCATCTGTTTTGTGCTTTACCTTTTAGGTACACAAATGGATTATTCTGTTTTGAACATGTTTCAGGGGCAAGTGGTTTTATAAGAAAATAAAAATAAATATTTTGTTTCATGCAAATCTCTTTTGCTTAAACATAAATGGGTTATAAATCCCTAATGCAGTCCATTGGTTTTCTTATATTTTGTTCTTGTGATGACTTATACTGTGTCAAAACTAAAAACTCTTTATTTGGTCGATAATAAAAGGAATACTATCCACCCTAAAAAGTTGTTTTGTGGCTGTACATGAGGAATTGTGGTATTGAATAAATAAGTGTATGTTGTGTCCCTAGTCAAGAAATCCAGTTAATCGTTTAACATTAGTGGAACATAGCCACAGAGGCATGGTATGGTCGCATTTTTAATATGGTAATACTAGGGCTCAGCTAAGGAACAGGTTATTTTGAGTTAGTCTTCACTGGACCAAACTTGCTTCCCTTGTGCCATCACTATCTAGCAGGATACACAGTGTCTTAAAAGGTGGAGGATAAAGGATTTTTGTTGTTGTTGTTGTAATCTGCCATGGGAAGATAGAATATATTGAAATTAATTGAAAGTAGAATTAAACTCTCCTTTCATTGGGGCCCATGAAATCACATTTTCATCTGTTTTGTAGTTTACCTTTTAGGTACACAAATGGATTATTCTGTTTTGTTTCAACCTAATTCATGTTTAATGCAGGGTATAAATGTAATAAATAGAGAGAAACTCTGAATGTTGAGCACCTGATTCTCATAACATGATGTCTGTTTTAGTGGCCTTGACCAGGAGAAAAAAAATCTCTGCACAAATATAACACATGCTAGAGTGTCCCTATAACCAGCCCCTCCAAATGAAACATTGGGGAAGCGCTGAAAGAGACAGGGGAAAAGGTTAACATGGGGAGAGAGAAGGATATAGTAAATGCTGGACAGGGATGGAGAAGGACACAGAGTCAATACTGGACAGGGAGAGGGTAGGGGCATTGAAACACAAAGAGGCAGTGCTGGAGAAAGAAGAAATGGGGACACAGGGGCACTACTGGAAAGGGGGGGGGAGGAGATAGGGGCACTACGGGAAAGGGGGGGAAGGAGATAGGGATACAGGGCACTACTGGAAAGGGGAGGAGATAGGGACACAGAGAAGGCACTACTGGAAAGGGGGAGGAGGTAGGGTCATAGAGTAGAAAACAGTAGAAAAAGGTATTTTATTTTCAATTTGATATTAGGAATATGACAGCATTTGAAAATGCGCATCTCCGATACCTTCAAATTAGCAACCCTGCAGGGGTCAGAGTGCATTTTCTTAAGTCATTTTGGATGTAGTGCAGCACAGATTTTGATGGGTAGAATCAGGGACTGCAAATCCCACATGAATTTGGGATGCGAGTTCACACTAGGACTGGTTGAAAAATCTCCCTTCTGTAACTGGATCACTTGGCAGCTCTATACACAGCTATTTGATAGTGGGGACATAAAACGAAAGATCAGTGCCAAACAGATGTAGAGAAGGAAAAGAAAAAGACAAGAGGCGAGAGAAGAAATGGAAAGGCCAACCTGGAAAAGAATTTGTAAGGCTGACTCATGGAACATGGAAAAAAAGACTGGGACCAGACAAATTCCCAGACAACAAAGGTAGAAAAATATTTTTATTTAATACTTTGTAAGGACTGAGTTGTACCTGCTTACGATTCTTTTGATGTTGTATCCAGAATCGCTGCCCAAGATATAGTGATGCACAGACTCTCATGGTTGCGTGCCTCTGACCTGGACAATCGAGTCCAGCAGCGGCTTGCGGATGTCCCTTGCCGGGGGGATAATATTTTTGGTGAGAAAGTCGAACAAGTGGTTGATCAGATCACGCAGCGGGAAACCGCTATGGACAATCTCTCCCGCTGGACGCCTTCTGCTATTACCTCATCAGGTGGATGATTTTTCCGGGGAAGGAAGAATGCTCCCTATGCTTATAACAAGCATAAGTAGAATCCTCATCCTTGACAGCCTTCTCAGGCTCATCCCCAGCTCGTTCTCGTTTAACAGCGTGCGCCAAGGCAGGCCCCTGTGGCTCCCCAGCAAAAGCAAGGGATGGGCTTTTGACTGACTCTAGCTGAGCATAGCCGCTATAAAGGTGTCCATGCCGGATGACTTGCCAGTCGGAGGGAGGTTAAAATTTTTTCACCAAAGGTGGCCTCTCATAACCTCCGATTGGTGGGTTCTTTAAATAGTCCGGTTAGGATATTCCCTCAGTTTGATCTCCAGACCTCCAAATTGCCCACCGGGAGCTCAGTCCTTCAGCTTCCAGCACAGGCAGGTACTTGCAGAGGGAACTCTCTGCCCTTCTCAGCGCCAATGCGGTCGAGCCCGTTCCACCAGGGCAAGAAGGGCTGGGATTCTATTCCAGGTACTTCCTTGTGCAAAAGAAAACGGGGGATGCGTCCCATCCTAGACCTAAGGGCCCTGAACAAATTCCTAGTCCGAGAAAAGTTCAGGATGGTTTCCCTGGGCACCCTTCTTCCCATGATTCGGGCAAACGATTGGCTATGATCTCTGGACTTAAAGGATGCTTATACACACACATCCCGATACTTCCAGCTCACAGGAAGTATCTTTGATTTCGTCTGGGGGCGCAGCACTTCCAGTATTGTGTACTGCCCTTTGGTCTGGCGTCTGCGCCCAGGGTCTTTACAAAATGCCTGGCAGCAGTTGCAGGCTTCGCTATGCAGACTGGGAGTGCATGTGTTCCCTTATCTCGATGATTGGCTGGTAAAGAACACCTCAGAGGCAGCAGCTCTACAGTCCATACAGGTGACTATTCAACTGCTGGAGCTACTCTGGTTTGTAATCAATTACCCCAAGTCCCATTTTTTCCCTGTTCAGAAACTGGAATTTATAGGAGCTCTGCTGGACTCACAGATGACTCGTGCCTATCTTCCCGAGGCAAGAGCAGACAATCTTCTGTCTCTAGTTTCCATGGCCAGAGCGTCTCAGCAGATGTTGAGACTTCTAGGCCATATGGCCTCCACAGTCCATGTGACACCCATGGCCCGTTTTCACATGAGATCAGCTCAATGGACCCTAGCTTCCCAGTGGTATCAAGCTGCAGGGGATCTAAAGGATGCAATCCATCTGTCCACCAATTTTCGCAATTCCCTTCAGTGGTGGACAATTCGATCCAATTTGACCTTGGGACGTCCCTTTCAAATTCCTCAGCCACAAAAAGTGCTGACCACGGATGCATCCCTCTTGGGGTGGGGAGCTCATGTCAATGGGCTTCACACTCAAGGAGTTTGGTCCCTCCAGGAAAAAGGTCTTCAGATCAATCTCCTGGAGTTTTGAGCGGTCTGAAACGCTCTAAAGGCTTTCAGAGATCGGCAGTCCAATCAAATCATCCAAATTCAGACAGACAATCAGGTTGCCATGTACTTTATCAACAAGCAGCGGGGCACCGGATCTCGCCCCCTGTGTCGGGAAGCCATCCAGATGTGGCTTTGGGCTCGCCGTCACGGCATATTTCTTCAAGCCACGTACAGTGGGGGAAATAAGTATTTGATCCCTTGCTGATTTTGTAAGTTTGCCCACTGACAAAGACATGAGCAGCCCATAATTGAAGGGTAGGTTATTGGTAACAGTGAGAGATAGCACATCACAAATTAAATCCGGAAAATCACATTGTGGAAAGTATATGAATTTATTTGCATTCTGCAGAGGGAAATAAGTATTTAATCCCTCTGGCAAACAAGACCTAATACTTGGTGGCAAAACCCTTGTTGGCAAGCACAGCGGTCAGACGTCTTCTGTAGTTGATGATGAGGTTTGCACACATGTCAGGAGGAATTTTGGTCCACTCCTCTTTGCAGATCATCTCTAAATCATTAAGAGTTCTGGGCTGTCGCTTGGCAACTCGCAGCTTCAGCTCCCTCCATAAGTTTTCAATGGGATTAAGGTCTGGTGACTGGCTAGGCCACTCCATGACCCTAATGTGCTTCTTCCTGAGCCACTCCTTTGTTGCCTTGGCTGTATGTTTTGGGTCATTGTCGTGCTGGAAGACCCAGCCACGACCCATTTTTAAGGCCCTGGCGGAGGGAAGGAGGTTGTCACTCTGAATTGTACGGTACATGGCCCCATCCATTCTCCCATTGATGCGGTGAAGTAGTCCTGTGCCCTTAGCAGAGAAACACCCCCAAAACATAACATTTCCACCTCCATGCTTGACAGTGGGGACGGTGTTCTTTGGGTCATAGGCAGCATTTCTCTTCCTCCAAACACGGCGAGTTGAGTTCATGCCAAAGAGCTCAATTTTTGTCTCATCTGACCACAGCACCTTCTCCCAATCACTCTCGGCATCATCCAGGTGTTCACTGGCAAACTTCAGACGGGCCGTCACATGTGCCTTCCGGAGCAGGGGGACCTTGCGGGCACTGCAGGATTGCAATCCGTTATGTCGTAATGTGTTACCAATGGTTTTCGTGGTGACAGTGGTCCCAGCTGCCTTGAGATCATTGACAAGTTCCCCCCTTGTAGTTGTAGGCTGATTTCTAACCTTCCTCATGATCAAGGATACCCCACGAGGTGAGATTTTGCGTGGAGCCCCAGATCTTTGTCGATTGACAGTCATTTTGTACTTCTTCCATTTTCTTACTATGGCACCAACAGTTGTCTCCTTCTCGCCCAGCGTCTTACTGATGGTTTTGTAGCCCATTCCAGCCTTGTGCAGGTGTATGATCTTGTCCCTGACATCCTTAGACAGCTCCTTGCTCTTGGCCATTTTGTAGAGGTTAGAGTCTGACTGATTCACTGAGTCTGTGGACAGGTGTCTTTCATACAGGTGACCATTGCCGACAGCTGTCTGTCATGCAGGTAACGAGTTGATTTGGAGCATCTACCTGGTCTGTAGGGGCCAGATCTCTTACTGGTTGGTGGGGGATCAAATACTTATTTCCCTCTGCAGAATGCAAATAAATTCATATACTTTCCACAATGTGATTTTCCGGATTTAATTTGTGATGTGCTATCTCTCACTGTTACCAATAACCTACCCTTCAATTATGGGCTGCTCATGTCTTTGTCAGTGGGCAAACTTACAAAATCAGCAAGGGATCAAATACTTATTTCCCCCACTGTATCTGGCAGGTGTAAACAACAGTTTGGCCGACAGATTGAGCAGGATTATGCAACCTCACGAGTGGTAGCTCAACTCGGGCATCATATGAAGATCTTCCGAGAGTGGGGCACCCCCTTGGTGGAACTTTTTGTCACTCAGGTCAGTCACAAAGTCTCTCAGTTCTGTTCCAGACTTCAGACTCGCGACAGACTAACGTCGGCCTTTCTCCTTCATTGGGGGAAGGGCCTTCTGTATGCATATCCTCCCATACCTCTGGTGGGGAAGACTTTGCTGAAACTCAAGCAAGACCGCGGAACCATGATTCTGATTGCTCCCTTCTGGCCATTTCAGATTTTATTTCCCCTTCTTCTGAAGTTGTCCTCCGAAGAACCGTGGAGATTGGAGTGTTTCCAACCCTCATCTCTCAGAATGAGGGGTCGCTTCTACATCCCAACCTCCAGTCTCTGGCTCTCACGGCCTGGATGTTGAAACCGTAGAATTCGCTTCCTTGGGTCTCTCTGAGGGTGTCTCCCGGGTTTTGCTTGTTTTCAGGAAAGATTCCACGAAGAGGTGTTACGTTTTCAAATGGAAGAGGTTTGCCGTCTGGTGTGACAGCAAGGCCCTAGATCCTCGCTCTTGTCCTACACAGACCCTGCATGAATACCTTCTGCATTTGTCAGAGTCTGCGCTCAAGACCAACTCCGTAAGGGTTCACCTTAGTGCAATTAGTGCTTATCATCAACGTGTATAAGATAAGCCTATCTCTGGACAGCCTTTAGTTCTTCGCTTCATGAGAGGTTTGCTTTTGTCAAAGCCCCCTATCAAACCTCCACTATTAATAAAATATGCACATGCAAATTGCCTATTAGAGAGGTGGATGGTTGCCCAAACTATCTAATAAAAGACCCACCTGACTGGTTTATTGGTTTTACTCAACATATGGCTTACATGTATTCTAACAGTCACTTCACTGCAGACAAGGGTAACATTGTACTCCAATTCCCCAAAACCCTACAATTAAGTTAAATGAAGTCTCAAATTATAGGCCAGTAGCTTTGATCCTATTAACTAAAAATATGGAGAGCTTAATAGCTCAGCAACTAATGGACTACCTGACTTACATCTTAGTCCTTCATGGTTCCCAGTCATGTTTTAGACCATTGTACAGCACTGAAACAGTTATAACAACCCTAATAACAAGATTCAGAAGATTAATATGCAAAGGTCAGAAAATCTTATTACAATTTGATATGACCAGAGCTTTCGATGTAATGGATCATAAAATATTAATGAATTTGCTAGACAATATGGGCATTAGTAGCGTAGTAGCCAACTGGTTTAATGGATTCCTAAAAAACAGATCTCGTGTCAAGATGTCCAACTTGATTTCAGCCCCATGGACTTCAGAATGTGGAGTGCATTAAGGTTCTCCCATTTCTCCTATATTATTTAACGTTATGATGGCCCCACTCAGAAGGAAATTAAACAAGATGGAATTCAACCCTTTCACATATTCTGATGATGTCACTATGTATATCCCTTTCCTTAATGACATCTCAGAAATATTGGACAAGATTAAAAAAAGATTGGGCTTAATGGAAACAGGCTACAATTTTTAAGTGCAAATTAAATAGAGAGAGAGCCAAATTCTTGGTTATGTCTAGTTCATGCAATCCTACTTTAATTTTAAAATTGGTCAACATACTTATCCAAATGAATCACAACTAAACATCTTAGGCATCATTTTTGAAAATCAAACATCTTGCAGTGATAACAAAAATTTAATGTCATGTTCGATTAGAGTTTATTTTTAAATAATAAGCACAGTAACAAACTCAAGTGGTTGAATTAATTCAAGTTTAAAACCCTGTGAGCAGTACAATTAGAGCTTTGACTAGTGCTTGTACTCAAGTTTCAAATGTGTGATAACTAAACCTCTGTTTGGGTATAATTTTATAAGGTTCCTGATTGTATGTAATATTTTGCATGTTGAAGTAGACTTTTATAAAACTGCTGAGGGCTATGTGTATGTAAAAAAAAATAGATGCAGAGAAACATAACATCAATTTTTATCAATGTATGCATAAGAATTTTCAGGGAGAGAAGGGAATAGTTAGAGCGGGGCTGGAATTATCACTTAAGCCTGTATTTTATATATATAGATATGACTGTTATCAGCATATACATTCCTTGGGTCATGTGTAAATATGTGCACCTACCTACTTGGAGGTAATTTTATACAGGCACATATGTTGCATTTATGAAATGGAATTCTTTTAAAAAACAGAAACATATGCACCTATATGCCTTGATAACCTAGGTGCCAATTAAAAAATTACCACCTGCGTGTTTCTCCTATTCAAACTAATTTTTTAAAATATGTGCTTAATATTCTTCAATTATTTTGTTTGTCCTATTCAGAAGACAATGATGTTCTACTGAATTGTACTGTAATTACTGTACCATAATTTGCTTTAATACCATTCAAGTCTTGATATTACCATTGCTTTTTTCCAAACCTAGATTTCCCAAATTGATGAAGTAAAAGTTAAGCTCAGCGCTTTAAAGGCAGTGTTTGACCAGCTGATGCTGTTTGGACTAGAAACCTTCAAAGTACATAAAAGCACCACTAACAGTGATGATGTGAGCAAAACAAATGAACCAAGTGCTGAAGAACAGCTTTCTGAAATAAAAGAAGTTGAAGATGAAATTACTACTGTTAATAATATCTTGCATCTGCTTTCAAACTTCTTAGACAGTGAGGTAGGATACTTACAATTTTTAAATTTGATATATTTTTAAAATGTACCACATGGCATTATGTGTGAATAGATAAACACAGTTCTGTTCAGGCTTGTTTTTTAAATAGTTTTGTTCTAAATTCTTTTTTTTTTTTTTTAATAGAGCTATATTAGAGAATCATGTGAGCTGTTATGTTTAAAGTCTGAAATCTTTCCCAACAGCTGGGATTTGAAAATTCACACACAGTAGACGATGGCAGCACCATTAGAATCTGTCAAACAAGTTCCTTTCTGTACCTGACTAAAAATAGCCATGTCCTTTACCTCCATCATCCTGTGTTTTGATGGCTTCATTTTTCTTTTATTTTAATTTATAACCACACAGGCCCTATTTTATTAGTAGATCTCTTTTCGGCCTTTCATTGTTGGTATTTCTTACTATTAAACACTTATTCAACATAACATAACAGCCAGGTACTGGCTTTTCAGCATAACAGACCAGCAATATAAAGGAAGTAATCCCATCCTATATTTGGTGTTAAAGGTCATGTTAAAGGGGCATGACCTTTAACACCTAGTCTGATGCTGATCAATCATTAGAGGAAATTGCTGCTGCTCAACTCTGGTAACATGATCAGTCAAGGCCCATTCAAACCCCAGAAATGTCCCTTTTTCTCCTCTGTCCTCCTGGAACTTAAGGCCAGATGCACTGAACTTAACGAGCCAGCAACGTGGTTTTTAACCAGTTCTAGCCAGTCTAGCGAGCAAGTAGTACAAGACAGGCACAAAAGGGTTCTCCAAGCCATTTTCCTGTCACGGTAGCAGCTAACGAAAATGGAATGCAAATGATCTACAGGTTATTATAATGAGCTAATTAGTATTATATTGCGCATGCAAGGCAGGTGCACAGCCATCTTCCGACCCCCATGCACTGTGGAAAACCTAACGGGAGTTCTGCACCTCTCGTTGGGGCTGCTGTGAGCGAGACCCATGCAGAGGAGGACACCCAACGCAAAAATCGGAAGGAAAAAAAAAAGTCCAAGTGCCTAACACTTGGACGTCCTTCACTCAAAAAAAAAAAAAAAACACGTCCCTGACGAGCACTTGGACGTTTTTTTCTTCAGACTTTGTGATGGCCTCCTTCTCTTGGAAGTGTTTTTCTTACGTGCCTGAAATGACCACCACCGGAGAGAATCAGGGATCAGGACGTGCGAGGACGTCCAAATCAAAACTATGTTAAATGCACTGTGATTGGCCGAGAGAGAGACCTGGAGGGGCATAATTGAAAGGGACGTCCAAATAGTTTTGATTTGGACGTCCTCGCACGTCCCGATCCCCGATTCTCTCCGCCCATCACAAAATCTGAAGAAAAAAACGTCCAATTTGCTTGTCAGGGACGTCCTTTTTATTTATTTATTTTTTTTAAAGTGAAGGACGTGTATGACGCCGTCTTTGGCATGCGCAGAGCAGCCAGCATAACGCTTGGCTGCTCTGCGCATGCTCAGCTGGCCAACTGGCTTCCCCTCCTTAGGAAGGAAATCGCGTGCAAATGAGCTAACAGTGAGCAGCTCATTTGCATGCAATTTCCTTCATGCATGCCCGTTTTGTACCGATTTGCTAAGGGATCGGTAAGGGAAGGGCTCTTTCCATGGAGTTAGTGCATCTTCTCTTAGTGGAAGCTTGTTGAACTTTAGATTAGCTCTTTGCAGCAGTACTGTAAAGTATACCAGCAGTGACTCTGTAGAACTTTTACAACTGTGCTTTCACGTATGCTCTCATGGTGAAGTAGAGCCATTGCCTTGCATTTATATATAAGGATTGGAGCCCACTTATTTTCTCTCACAGGAGCTATATTTTTTTCTAACTTTCACACAACTGCCCAGTTGATAGTTATTTTATTCCTCTTAGACCTAAGCAGAGGGGAAAATTAGACACTTATACAGTGCTGAGCAAGTTTGAGTCCTCTATAATGGTCTGTATTTTGGTATAATATGTGCTCAAAGCATGATTAGCTCTTTCTCTGAGGACAAGCTGAACTATAAATTCTCTGGCATAGTTGGTATCACTGATGGAGCCTGGTGTGGGAAATGGGACCGTTAGATCATCAAGGAGCAAAAGTGGTGCTCAGGGATGACAAGGCTATAGCCGAAAGACTGAGGGGTCTTTGTACTAAACTAGGTAAAAGGGGCCATATGCTACCAGTGGCGGCTGTTTTTGCCATATGTTGAGGCCCTTTTTACTGCAGTGAGTAAAAAGGCAGAAAAAAGAAATGGCCATATGGTAAGATTGCATATACCGTGTGGCCATGTGGGAGGGAGCACTTACCGCCACCTATTGGGATGGTGGTAAGGGCTCCTGTACTAACTTGGCCATAACCAGACAGTATGCGGTGCTGTCCGATTACCACTGGGTAACCCCCTGTGGAAATATTTTTTAAATATTTCTGCTAGCCCACGCTGAGGATGGAACTACCACTGGCTCCCGCATTAGGCTGGCGGTAGTTCCAGATTGCCTTTCAGTAGGCTTACAGCTGCTTTGTAAAAGGGGCTCCTAAATGAATTCTTTTCTTTTGTCTTTACGGAAGTTGTCCAGATCTACTTGTACCAGTACCAGAAATCCTTTTCAAGGGTGATGAGGCAGAGGAACTGAAAGAAATTTTGGCAAATCTGGAAGATGTACTGTTCCAAATGAACAAATTAAAGAATAGTAAATCACCTGAATCGGATGGTATACACCCTAGAGTACTGAAAGAACTCATACATGAAATTGCTGAAGATTGGAGGGTAGCCAAAGTAAAGAATAATCCGAAGATTAGTGAGAGAGATTGGTCAAAAAATCAGGAAGAGGGAGGGAAAGCCATAGAGAACAGATAGGTTTTCTCTCTTCCACAGCAAAGGATAGCCAACTTAATTTCTACTTTAGAAATTCAGGAGAGTTATCAAGTATCAGCTGATCAGATGTCAAGGATGCAAGGTCACATGACATCAGCAGTCCACGTCACTCCCATAGCACGGTTCCATTTGAGGAAAGCTCAATGGACCTTATCCACCCTGTGAACTCAGGACTTTCTGGAGATTTCACACAGAGGGGCATAATCGAACGGGGCGCCCAAGTTTTCATGAAGGCGTCCTCGCAGGACGGCCCCGTGAAGGGGCAGGGAATCCCGTATTATCAAAACAAGATATGCGTCCATCTTTCATTTCGATAATACGGTCGGGGACGCCCAAATCTCAACATTTAGGTCGACCTTAGCACCCACTAAAACTGTTCCAGGGACCTGCATACTGCTGTCAGGGAGCTGGTATGACATTTGAGGCTGGCATAGAGGCTGTCAAAAATTTTTTTTTAATTTTTTTTTTTTTTTAGGGTGGGAGGGGGTAGGTGACCACTGGAGGAGTAAGGGGAGGTCATCCCTGATTCCCTCCAGTGGTCATCTGGTCAGTTCGGGCACCTTTTTACGGCTTGGTCGCAAGAAAAAATGGATCAAGTAAAGTCGGCCAAGTGCTCGTCAGGGACGCCCTTCTGTTTTTACATTATCGGCCGAGGACGCCCATCTCTTAATCACACCCCAGCCCCGCCTTAGCTACGGTGCTGACACGCCCCCGTGAACTTTGGTCACCCCTGCGACTGGAAGCAGTTGAGGACGCCCAAAATCGGCTTTCGATTATGTCGATTTGGGTGACTGAGAGACGGACGCCCATCTCTCGATTTGTGTCGGAAGTTGGGCGCCCTTCTATCTGTCACCAGTCCTCTATGGGACTCTCTCTGTCCTAGTGAACGAAGTGATCCAATTTGATTGAAGGAATCTTCCCCTTCCAAATTCCTCTGATTCAAGAAAATCAAGCAGGTACTTTTAAACTGGATTGGGGAGCTCATCTGGATGGGTTTCACACCCAGGGTTTTTGGTCTGCTGAGGAAAGATTTCATCAGATAAACCTCCTAGAGCTAATCTCTATATATAAAAGGCACCACCAACGTTCTAAATGAAGCCTCCAGCAGGAAGTGTGAAGGGGGAGAGATATCCGGTTTCCCCATGAGTGTCTGTCCCGCCCTCGCTCTCTCTGTAACACAAACAGTGAAGGAAAACACAGCAAAGCACGAAATCAAATCGCTCTCTCTGTAACAGTGAAGGACTCAGAGGGGGGAGGGGAGAGAGGGCAGAAGCCCTCACTATCTCTGTAACATAAACACAACACAGCAGGAAACTTAACACTGAAAGACTCGACTCCAAGGGGGGAGGGGACAGAGAGGACAGACAGCACAGGGGAAGGGAGAGAGGGCAGAGGGCAGGGACACACACACTCCCACTTGCACACAGAAGAAAACCTTGCTAGCCCCCGTTTCATTTGCATCAGAAACGGGGCTTTTTTACTAGTAGCTATTTAAAATGCTTTAAAGCCTTTCAGAGATTGGTTGTTTAACAAGGTGATCCTGGCTCAAAATTAGTCAGGAGGCCACATATTACATAGCCATGGAGAAATGGGGTTGTACCTTCTGTGTTGGAGAACCATCAGAATGTTAAATCCCCTGCATTTTTTGTTTCACCAAAATAATAGTTGCATTCCCATTAGTCAAAAAAATTGTTTAAACTGAAATGTACATATCAAATATATTTTCTTCCAAACCAAATATACTTAGCTTTTCATTATATGTTCTTCATACTATATCTTTAGTATCTCCTTTTAGGAATCACTGTTTTGTTCACTGACTACATTAGGGGAACTTCAATTCTTTATCTCAAGATGGAATCCAACATGGCTGTGGAAGCAGAAATAGGTATCATTCCATTCAAAATGGCCAATTGATGACCAACACATCACAAACACTTCTGTCCCATAACAATTCAGAAAAAAAGAATTCCATTTAATGTTGCTGTTTAAACCCTGTGATTCCACCGTATTCAAAATGAAAATCCACTTCTGTTTCTTGCACAAATCAAGCTATTCAGCCTATCCCTATTCTCCTTAGCAATGTGATTCCTACCGTGCATGTAACCTACTTTGTATGTCTGCATGTCTCAGCTACTGTTAATACAAATATTCCTCTGATTAGGTGACTGAACCATTTAGTTAAGACTATCCAGCTAGAGATTTGCTCTTTCCAGTGATGGGAAGCACACAGCCTTGTAATAGAACTTCATTCTATCAGCCTCAACATGAAGTGGATTTAATCAAATATTCAGCTCATTCAGGATAGGGAGCTCATGCTTTCTCTGCATATTCAAGGAGCGTGGTTTAAAAAGATATATCAAATCATTTTCCCAAAACTTTGCCATAATCTTCAGTGTGCTCAAATCCGTTGTACTGGTGTCGTCTGGAAGAATTATCTTAGTTCACAGAGGAAAACCAAGTTGCTATATTCTACATAAACATGGAGGAATTGAATCATACATTTCTTGCAAGGACATGCTGATGATCTGGAACTGAGCTCTCTTGAAAGTTGTAGCTCTCAAGAACATACCTTCTGAGAGTATAGAATATCATTGCAGATGAGCTCAGCCATTCATCATCTAGACATACCATTTCTTCCTATTACTGCTGAAACTGCTACTTCATAGAAAATCCTTCTTGCCCTATCAGAAGCAGACTCCAATAGGTGCAGTATTCTGTATCTATTAAACCCCAATCATGAAACAGAGGATAACTGAAATAGACTACATTTGCTGAACCAAAACAAGAATTTGACTGTTGCCCCTGTTGCAGCAAGTTTCTATTCAGAACACACATCCTGCCCTATCCATTTGAGGTCTGGTTCACTTCTTCCTTTGGTGCCGGGAACAGTTCACCACAGATTCCTGGCTCCTCAGCATAGTGAAATTCCTCACCCAGCCTCCAAATCAGCCCCTGCAGTGGACTTGCCTGTTCCAGACCCACACCCATTCACTATAGAAAGAAGTCTATCTCTTCCTGTCTAGTGTAATAGAGATAGTCCAACCACAGGAAGAAAAAAAAAAAATCAAGGAATTTACTCCCGGTATATCCTGATACCCATTGTCAGGGAATTGGGTCTCACCATCATCTACAATACAAGACTTAATGAATCTCTGTCCCTCAATACATCTTATTTCTTCAATTTTTGATCCATGGCCAGCTCATCTTATGAAGCATTTTATTCTCACTTTGATCCCTTCTATCCTCTCATTTATCAAGCAGTCTTGAACTGGGAATGGACCTTACATTTGGAAACTGGCCATTGTAACACCTATACTCAAGAAACCAGACTTGAATCCCTTCCTTCCCCTCAATTAAAGCCCTATTTCTAACCTTTCCCTTTTTCTAAAATTTTGGAAACGGTGGTTTTGAAACAGCTCACATCCTTTTTTTGGATAAAACATTTGCATTGCACCTCAGGCAAGTGGGTTTTTGTAAAGCCTGTAGTACTGAGATCCTTTTTACTGCACTTTATAATGATATATGTACCTCACTAGATCAAAAAACCTCTGTCAAAATAGAGGGACCATACAGGTCTTCATCTGTCATAATCTACTATGTTACTTTTCTTCTGCTTTTGACATGGTTGATCACAATCTACTTCTATAGCACCTCTCTTCAATGGGTATTTCTGATACAGCCCTATCCTAGTTTACCTCCTATTTGTCATCGTTCTTTTCAACTTTTTTTCAGATGATCTCTGTTCTGCTAAATATCCTTATACTTTAGGTGTTCCTCAAGGTTCTTTCCTGGCTCCGACTTTATTCAGTCCTTTTATTTCTCCTCTGATTTCACTTATTCAGTCTTGTGGATGCAGCCCATACTATAATGCTGATGATGTCCAAATTCTCTGCTTCTATACCTCTGATTCGATTGATTCCTCCCCCTCAACTCCTGTCTTGAGTTTACAGCTGCTTAGCTTTCTAATCACAGACTTTATCTTATGTCTCCAAATCTGAAACCATGCACTTCCCTAATCCCTATTGTGTTGTTCCCCTCCCCCTATGCTTCAAGGTAACATTATGACTTATAATGATAAATTATGTATTTTGGGAGTCGTGTCTGTACCCTTCTTCTCTCTCATCATCACACACTTGGACTACTGTAATGTACTGTTTTCTGGATTACCCTTGTCTTCATTAAAAGTGCTTAAAACTCACTCAATCCACGGCTGTCAAACTCTTACACAATGCACACAAATCCGATCATTTAATGCCATTACTCAAGAAAGTACACTAGTTACCTGTTTCATTTCACACTAATTGCAAATTACTCTTACTGGTTCACAAGGACCTTTTGCCTCTGAATACATTTATGATTTGCTCATTCCCTTTTGGGCTCATTTTCGAAAGAGAAGGACGTCCAAAAAGCGACACAAAAGGCACATGGACGTCCTTATGAAAGAAAGTAGTCCAAATCCAATAATCGAAACAGGGCCATAAAGGCATCCTCAGCGCAAGGACGTCCATCTATGGACGTCCCCACAGGGGGCGTGTGAGGCGTGTTTTGGGTGGCATTACTAGATGGACGCCTGCAACGTATAACAGCGAAATGGTTTCGCATGGGCGGGAACATGGGCGTCCTTAGTTAGACCTGATATAAAAGCATCCAGGGTAAGGTGTAAGTTGTATTTAGACCCATTAGCGATTTTGTGGAGTTGGAGAGTGGCGAAATCGTTGTTTGGAGAGAAAGCTGAGAGTTGTTGAGTACCTGTTACCTTTGAATGTGTGCCCTAGTCGGAACGTGGATGTTGTTCAAAAACACAATCCTGGAAGCTCAGGCCAAATATATTCCGCATATTGAAAAAGGAGGACAGAAGACCAAACGACAGCCGGTGTGGTTAAAACTGAGGTGAAGGAAGCTATTAGAGCTAAAAGAAAATCCTTCAGATAATGGAAGAAGGAACCGACTGAAAATAATAAGAAAGCATAAGGAATGTCAAGTCAAATGCAAAGCACTGATAAGGAAGGCTGAGCGGGACTTCGAAAAAAAGATTGCGTTGGAGGCAAAAACACATAGTAAACATTTTTTTTAGGCATATTAAAAGCAGGAAGCTGGCAAAAGAATCTGTTGGACCGCTATATGACCAAGGAGTAAAAGGGCGACCAGGGAAGACAAAGCTGTAGCGGAGAGATTAAATGAATTCTTTGCTTCGGTCCTCACCAAGGAAGATTTGGGTGGGATACCGGTGGCAGAAATGGTATTCGAAGCTGACGAGTCAGAGAAACTTAATGAATTCTCTGTAAACCTGGAGGATGTAATGGGGCAGTTCTACAAACTGAAGAGTAGCAGATCTCCTGGACCGGATGGTATTCATCCCAGAGTACTGATATAACTGAAAAATGAGCTTGCGGAGCTATTGTTAGTAATATTTAATTTATCCTTAAAATGGAGCGTAGTACTGGAAGATTGAAGGGTGGCCAATGTAACGCCGATTTTTAAAAAAGGTTCCAGAGGAGATCCCGGAAATTATAGACCGATGAGTCTGACGTTTGTGCCGGGCAAAATAGTAGAGACTATTAAGAACAAAATTACAGAGCATATTCAAAAGCATGGATTAATGAGATAAAGTCAACATGGATTTAGTGAAGGGAAATCTTGCCTCACCAATCTACTACATTTGTTTGAAGGGGTGAACAAACATGTGGATAAAGGTGAGCTGGTTGATATTGTGTATATGGATTTTCAGAAGGCGTTTGACAAAGTACCTCATGAAAGACTCCAGAGGAAATTGGAGAGTTATGGGATAGGAGGTAGTGTTCTATTGTGGATTAAAAACTGGTTAAAAGAAAACAGAGAGTAGGGTTAAATGGTCAGTATTCTTGATGGAGAAGGGTAGTTAGTGGGGTTCCCCAGGGATCTGTGCTGGGACCGCTGCTTTTTAACATATTTATAAATGACCTAGAGATGGGAGTAACTAGTGAGGTAATTAAATTTGCTGATGACACAAAGTGAGAATTGTGAAAAATTACAAGAGGACCTTACGAGACTGGAGACTGAGCGACTAAATGGCAGATGACGTTTAATGTGAGCAAGTGCAAAGTGATGCCTGTGGGAAAGAGGAACCCGAATTATAGCTACGTCATGCAAGGTTCCACGTTAGGAGTGACAGACCAAGAAAGGGATCTAGGTGTCGTCGTTGATGATGCGTTGAAACCTTCTGCTCAGTGTGCTGCTGCGGCAAAGAAAGCAAATAGAATGTTAGATATTATTAGGAAAGGAATGGAAAACAAAAATGAGGATGTTATAATGCCTTTATATCGCCTCATGGTGCGACTGCACCTCGAATATTGTGTTCAATTCTGGTCGCCGCATCTCTAAAAAGATATAGAGGGGCATAATCGAACGGCACCAGCCATCTTCGGGGCCGGCTCCCCAAAGGGGAGGTGCCAACCGTATTATCGAAAAAGATGGCTGGCCATCTTTTCTTTCGATAATACGGTTGGGGCTGGCTAAATCTCCACATTTAGGTCAAATGTTGAGATCGCCAGGTTTACAGATGGCCGGCTTAAAAAAAAAAAGTGGGAAAAAAATCCAAGTGCTCATCAGGGATGGCTTTTTCAGTAGTACCAATGGGATTTGAACTGGCCACCTCCCTCTGGATTACAAGACCGGTGCTCTAACCACTTGGCCACAGCTCCACTTGCTTGGATGTCCCTCCTTTTTGATTATGCCCCTTCAGGTCTCTCTCAGCCAATCACAGACAGCTAAATGTGCTGTGATTGGCTGAGAGAGACCCCTATCTGTGATTGGCTGAGAGAGACCTGAAGGGACATAATCAAAAGGGAGGAACATCCAAGTAAGTGGAGCTGTGACCAAAGGGTTAGAGTACCGGCCTTGTAATCCAGAGGTGGCCGGTTCAAATCCCACTGGTACTACTGAAAAAGCCGAGCAAAAATAGTTTTGATTTAGGACGTCTCCAACGAGCACTTCAATTTTTTTTTTTATTTAATAATTTTTATTATTATTTGCATTAAACTTTAACAGGTATAACAAACTGTCAAGTTAAACACAGCCATAATAGTCATACAGATATAATCATTTCAAATTTACAATCCAATACAATCTGGCTTACTTAGACCTCAAAGCCTAATAAGGCGAAGAAAAAGGGGGGGGGGGGTAGGAATTAGTGAAGTTTAACAAAAATCAAATTATCAAATAGTTTATCCAAATTTGGAGTCGTGTTTCTCTACATTTCTTTTAACTCTGACTCTGTTCTGCTTCCAGAAAGGATTTAAGCTGATCAGGAACATAAAAAACATATTTTTTCTGATTAAGCCTTATGAGACATTTACACGGGTAAGCCAAGAGGAAAGTTCCCCCTTTATCAACAACTTTTGACCTCATAGAAACATTTTTCTTTTTTCTTGAGTTAATTTTGTCACATCGGGGTAAAGCCAAATCTTTTGACCTGCAAAAATATGATTAGTTGATTTAAAATATAATTTCATAATTGCATTCAGGTCTTGCTGAAAAACAAAGGACACCAACAGTGTCCCTCTTTCACTTGCATCATCTATAGATTTCTCCAAAATAGCTGTGACATTTTGTAAATTATTTGATATCTCTCCTTCAACCTTTTTCATTGTGCTAGGTATATAATAAATCTTATTTAATGGAGGAACTACTTCCTGTGAATAATTCAAGTTTTCTTTCAAAAATCTAACAAACATATCAATTGGGGATACACCCAACAGTCTAGGAAATTTTAAAACACGTAAGTTCAATCTCCTGTTATAGTTCTCCATTTGTTCAATCTTCCTTCTAATATCCAAATTATCCTTAATCACAGCCACCTTGAAATCTACAGTCTGCTTAGTCTCTTTCTGTAAGGCCTCAGTTCTTGTTGAAAAATCTTGCTTAGCCATATCCAGGGAGTCCTTCACTTCTTTCACGTGTAAATTTAAAGATTTTACCTCTTCTGAGGAGCGTCCCAAGGCTTTCTCAATGTCTAAGAGCTTCCGCCAAATCCTGTCCAGATTTACCTCTGTGTCTCGTCCTGCAATCGCTGTTGTCTCAGCTCTGCCGCGTTCCCCTATGGGCCTCTCTGAATCGCCCCTTCCGGGCTCCAGGGTAGACCCCGCACAGCTGGCAATCGTTGCAGGGCACGGAGGAGGTGTCGAGCATGGTGGGGAAAGAGATATTTCAGCTTCCAGCGGGGGGATCGCTTCACCAATTCCCCCCGTCAAGGAATCCGCACTGCCTCCACGAGAAAGAGCAGGGAAGAAGCGTTCGAGTCCTTGTCCTACCGGTGTGGACATTCCCGAAAGTAGGGGAATCCCTCGGAGCGTCGCCTTACGCTTAGTATGCGGCATATCACCAGGAATTTGTTTAGTTGGAAGGAAAGGGTCAGAGCTCACTTCCAGCATGTCCGCTCACGACGCCATCTTGTCACACCCCCCCACTTCGATTTTTTTTTTTTTGGGGGGGGGGGGGTTAGTGTCCACTGGGGGAGTTAAGGGGAGGTCATCCCCGATTCCCTCCGGTGGTCATCTGGTCAGTTGGGGCCCCTTTTTAAAGCTTGGTCTTGAAAAAAAGGGACCAGGTAAAACCGGCGAAAAGCTCGTCAAGGCCAGCTTTCTTTTTTCCATTATCGGGTGAAGCTGGCCATCTCGTGAGCACGCCCCCAACCCGCCTTCACTACCCTACCGACACGCCCCCTTGAAATTTCGCTGGCTCCACGATGGAAAGCAGTTGAAGCCGGCCAAAATCGGCTTTCGATTTATACCTATTCGGCCGGTTTCAGAAGATTGCCGGCCATCTTTCGATTTGTGTCGGGAGATCGCCGGCGATCTCTTTCGAAAATGAGCTGGCTAGTGGAATTAGAAAAGGTGCATAGAAGGGCGACGAAAATGATAAAGGGGATGGGACGACTTCCCTATGAGGAAAGGCTAAAGCGGCTAGGGCTTTTCAGCTTGGAGAAAAGGCGGCTGAGGGGGGAGATATGATAGAGGTCTATAAAATAATGAGTGGAGTTGAACTGGTAGATGTGAAGTGTCTGTCTACGCTTTCCAAAAATGCTAGTACTAGGGGGCATGCGATGAAGCTACAATGTAGTAAATTGAAAACGAATCTGAGAAAATCGTTCTTTACTCAACGTGTAATTAAACTCTGGAATTCGTTGCCAGAGAATGTGGTAAAGGCGGTTAGCTTAGCAGAGTTTAAAAAAGGTTTGGACAGCTTCCTAAAGGAAAAGTCCATAGACCATTATTAAATGGACTTGGGGAAAATCCATTATTTCTGGGATAAACAGTATAAAATGTTTTGTACATTTTTGGGATCTTGCCGGGTATTTGTGACTTGGATTGACCACTGTTGGAAACAGGATGCTGGGCTCGATGGACCTTTGGTCTTTCCCAGTATGGCAATACTTATGTACTTATGTACATGGTGGTATTTAGTGATTTAAAGAAATGTGTGGGGACCTGTTGAAACCATATAAAAAAACAATGACTTAATAATAAAGGAATCTATTTTCGATGTTCCAGCAAACATATAACATTTATTTAGAACTTTGTTTTGTCCCAAATTATGTGTTTGTCAGCTGCAGGTGTTGAATAACTTATTCGTTTAAAGTTATCCCTGTTATTTCTGTATTGAAGCTTATCAATAGAAATCAAACAAAATAAAACATGGAAAAGAAAATAAGATGATACCTTTTTTATTGGACATAACTTAATACATTTCTTGATTAGCTTTCGAAGGTTGCCCTTCTTCGTCAGATCGGAAATAAGCAAATGTGCTAGCTGACAGTGTATATAAGTGAAAACCTTCAAGCATTACTATGACAGTCTGACAGGGTGGGAGGATGGGGGTGGGTCGGAGGTATGCATGGGGCATCAAAGCATATCATTGATATTCTAACAGGATGTATTGAAGCTTGAATGTATAAGTTATACAGATAATGGCTGAGTATTGCTGCTAGCTGTATAACTTCTGAAACCATTCCAAATCCTGCCCACTTAACACACAACCTTTGATTTTACAAGGCTTTATGGGAATAATTTTATAAAGCTTTTTCTGCTTGTAAAGTTTATTTTTTATACATAGAAAAGGGCTTTTATAAAATTGTGTGCCTGTAAACATATGTAGAAAGTATGCACACAGAAATTGTACACCTATTTTGATGTGATCTGCTCGTAGGTATTCCTGAGCACATCTGGTGGAACAGAGGCCTAGTTGCATTGTATGTGCATTTTTTTTTTTTTTTTAAAGACACAAGTACACATTTATTTTTCATATTTTTATTTATTGGTCCTTATTTCCCACATTATCCAAATTCCATTATTCAGTTCTATGTGGCTTATATTTGAGAGAAAAGAAGTAGAATTACAGAACTTGTATAGTATAATATATAACAATTTCAGGCAACAAGAGAAGCTTACAGTAAAATTATTCAAAGAAGAAAGATTCAAAAGAATTTTTAGGGCTAATGTTGCTCGAAGAAAAAAGCAAATTCGTATAATATAGCTAAATATAACAATGTGAAGCAACAGAAAAGTTGCTTCACATCATTATATTGCTTAAGGACACCAGAAAAAGAATCATAACAGTTCAGCATGCAGGAGATAATGATGCTGGGGCCACTTGATAAAAGTGATCATATCATCAGATTTGATATTGGCGTTGGGGTAAGCATACACAGGAAATCCAATATGTTAGCATTTAACTTTCAAAAAGGAGACTATGATAAAATGAGAACGGTGAAAATAAAACTTAAGAGCAGCTGCAAAAGTCAAAAATTTACATCAGGCGTGGCTGCTGTAAAAAAAATATATATATACCATACTGGAAGCCCAGTCCAAATATATCCTGTTCACTAAAAAAGGAGGAAGGAAGCCAAATGACAACCAGCATGGTTAAAAAGTGAGGTTAAGGAAGCTATTATATCTAAAAGAAAATCCTTCAGAAAATGGAAGAAGGAACCAACTGAAAATAAAAGAAACAGCATAAGAAATGTCAAGTCTAATGCAAAGCGCTGATAAGGAAGGCAAAGGGGGACTTTCAGAAAAAGATTGCATTGGAGACAAAAACACATAGTAAAAATTTTTTTAGGTATATTAAAAGCAAGAAGCCGGCAAAAGAATCGGTTGGACTGCTGGATGACCAAGGGGTAAAAGGGGCAATCAGGGAAGACAAAGCCGTAGCGAAGAGATTAAATGGATTCTTTGTTTGTCTTCACCGAGGAAGATTTGGGAGAGATACCGGTGCCAGAAATGGTATTCAAAGCTGACGAGTCAGAAATGTAATCAAATCTCTATAAACCTGGAGGATGTAATGGTGCAATTTGACAAATTGAAGAGTAGCAAATCTCATGGACCGGATGGTATTCATCCCCGAGTACTGATAGAATTTAGTATTTATTTATGTACTTATGAACTTTCGCAGAAGCTCAAGTCATAAAGACTTCTCTGAACTGAATGAGGACTCTGATACACAGGCAATATCAATATATCATCAAGGAGAGGGTGTCTGCTTTCCCTTGGTTCATTAACGTAGATGTGTGATGTATGCGTATATAAAAAGTGACAATTTTTCTAAATCAATACTTTATAAGAACAACATATAGATGCCTATGTTATATTTATAAAAATAGGTAATTCCTTGGACCTCACATTATAAAAACAAGCCCTATATGGCCAAAAGTTATCTGTAGTAGTGCCTGGGAAATTAAAAAAAAAAAAACCTTGTGTTCAGCATCCTGTATAAGTGCCTTTGAATATTACCCCCCCCCCTAAATTTTAATTGAAACAGCATTACTATGAATATGACTACTTTTGTGTAGTTTTAAATCATGCTTTAATGTTCCATCATTGTTACCGGTAGTTTTTTATAATGGCAAATAGTTGAAGATTACAATTGTTAAAACTGGCATTAAAGGGAAAAATGATCTAATTTGCTACCAATTTATTGGTTGTGCAGTGTGTTAAACCTAGCTTGTACCCAACATCAAATGTCATGGGGATAATTTAAACTTTGGCTTCACAAAGTGCATTTAAGGTTTAAAAGTCATTTGGTAAATAACTTTTGCATAGAAAATGACTGTATAATAGGACACATTTGTTGATTCATGGTTACTATATATATATATATTAATTTCCTATTAAAAAAAAAACATTTCTTTTAGATTTCTGAACTGAGGACGGAGGCAGCAGAAGGTCTGGCCAAGCTTATGTTTTCTGGGAGACTAATCAGCAGCAAGCTGCTTTCTCGCCTTGTTTTGCTGTGGTACAATCCTGTGACAGAAGAAGATACTCGACTCAGGCATTGTTTAGGGGTTTTCTTCCCTATCTTTGCTTATGCAAATAGGTATATTCTAATTGGAGAGCAGAACTTCCTTTTAAAGCCTTTTGGGCTAAATTCTATATATGGTGCCAAACAAATATGCCTAGGTATAGTCTATAAACCTTGCTTAAAGTTAGATTCAGTTTATGGAATATGCCTAGGGCCCATCCATGTAACTAAATCTAGTTGTAGGAATTTACACCAAGTAAAACTTGGTGTAAATGCCAGCGACTAAGGCATGGAGCGTGTGTATTCTATAACAATGTGCATAATTTTAAGAAATGCCCGTGATTGCCCATTCTACGCCCATAGCCATGGCCCCCTTTTCAGCAGCACATTAGAATTTACAAGCATCACTTTATAGAATATGCTTAGCAAATTGTGCGTGTAAATTCTAATTAAAGCCAATTAATGTCAATAATTGCTTGTTAATTGGCAATTATTGGTGCTGATTGGCTTGTTAAGATAATTAAGTTGCGCAAGCAATGCAGAATACAACCTGAATTGCATGCACAACTGAGTTGTGCTATATAGAATATGGGGGTTTGTGTCTTAGGGCAGAAGAGTACAGCAAATCAGAATCCAGATTAGCTGATCAGTTGGTCTGCAGGCATGCTTCATAAATAATCCAGAGAGACCAGGGTATGGAAGATGGTCTCATTACTTCAAAGCTTTCCAAACTTGTTCTCGTGACTCCACAGCCTGTTGAGTTTTCAGGATATCCACAATAAATATGCATATGAGAGAGCTTCATTTACTAGAGATCTTATGCATATTCATTATGGATACTGTGAAAATCTGACTAACCAGCTTCACCAGGACATATTTGGGAAGTCAAGTTCTGTGATTTCCTCTCTGCGGCTGCCAAATGCTGTATTGGAGTTGTTCATCAAGTTATGCTGTTAGGGAGGCTGTTTTCCTGGTGAATTGTTGGGGAACCAATGGACTTTCAATATCCACAATAAGAACCACCTACCTGAAATGGAAGTGGAAAAAACCGAGAGTTTTTAAAAGTGATGCTGATCCCTGTACAGTACTGAGTAAGTTTGTTAACCACTTAGGGTGGTATGTAATTTTAGCTTAACCTATATTCAAAACATAATTAGATCCTAATCTAGATCCTGGTAAGGTAGAAAGATAACCCCATTGAATAAACCAAAAGTATATAAATTGATTATTCATTGATTCAACAATAGATTTCCTTATATAAAAGAGTATGTGAACATCTTATTCTTTAACTGATGACACTACCTTGAGCAGCAGTAAATTCAATTATGTAATTGCTGTGTCATGGTCCGGGCCATGCCCCGCACCCCAACTTGCCTGCAGGTCTCGGCGAGGGTCAGGGAGGGGTTCCACGGTCTCCAGAGGGTTCCTGGGCCAGATCATCAGCATGGCAGGCCGCTAGCAGTATGTGCTGCAGGGCGCTCATCTGTCTACCTCCTGTGCTGGCGAGTGCCAGCTTTCTTCTGCGCACATGCATGCACCAAAAGTTCCTTTGAAGAGCCAGGTGCGGGGTGGACTCGGGACACTGCTTGTTGAAGTCAGCCCAGCAGACCTACTTCAGAAGCCTTGTGAGCTCTTGACGTTGCCTTCACAACAGATCATTTTGCCTACATGTGCTCAGTATGTCCCCATCTCCTTCCTGCCTGCCTGCATGTTCCTGTCTCCAGCTTTGTTCCTGCCTGTCCACTTCTGTTGGGTGTAGCACATCCAGGTCCTGATCAGTCCGGCCTGCCCCCAAGGGATCTTTTGTCAGAGCCACCTCCAGGGTCCTGCTCCTGTTGAGCCTGTCTCCTAGGGTTGCTCTCTTACTCTCTAGATTGCCCATTTGATTATTGTAATATGATCTACGTATGTTTGCCAAAGTCCACATTAAAAGCATTGTAAGTTACATCAAGAGAAAGCGAGTGAGGTCCAAAAGGAGTCCAAGAAGTCCAAAGATGATAGTGAAACACTTCTGTTTATTATAGTCACAAACAAAATCAAAGGTTGGTGCTGAAGAAACACAGCTTGCGACAGCCATGTTTCAGCAAAGTTGCCTGTATCAGGAGTTGATGCACTACAACACTAAGTTGTTGGCTTTTAGTTGAAGCGTTGATGTTAATATATATTAATGTAATTGTGAAATGGACTGTAATACACAAAGGGGAAATAAAAATGTATCTGGTCCAGTATAAAAGGAGTGCTGAATAAAATGGCAAAAATTATATAAAAAGATTGAATGGCAACCAAAAATGATGCAAATAGAAAACCAGGATAGGGCTTGGAACTATCCCCTACAGAGATGTTTGAAAATGGCCAGTAATGGAAACTTACAGTTTGGCCCAACTGAATGTTAAAATGTGACAGGTATAAAAATGTTTTAAAAACATAACAGTATAAAAATGGCCGGTTGATCTGAATAATTATGACAAGCAGGTTCTTGCCAATCAGTTAGTGTATATAAGTGATAACAGGTTATAAACAACCGATTAAGGGCTATCGATAGTGAATGGCTAGTTATGAAACGTTCACGGATAATGCTAAACTTATATTGAAAAGTAAATTAAAAGCATGAATGTATGTGAATGCTTACTTTGTGCAGCGAAAGCCAAAGCTTGGGCAATCACAATTAGAATGTGACAATATTATGTTGAATAAATGAAGATTTAATCATGTCACCCCGGACTAATGGAGCTACATTAGCTATCTATTGAGTTTCATGTCCAGTTTATGGTTTTTAATATTAAGCATGGTTTCCATATCATCAAGCTGATCAATCCATAGACTGGTGGGGTTGTGTCCATCTACCAGCAGGTGGAGATAGAGAGCAAACTTTTGCCTCCCTATATGTGGTCATGTGCTGCCGGAAACTCCCCAGTATGTTCTCTATCTCAGCAGGTGGTGGTCACACACAGCAGCAGCTCTGGCTAGGCCTCCAAGCCTAATTTTTAGGTTTTGTTGAGTGCCTGGGGTTGAGGGCTCTTTTGAGCAAGTGCAAACCTGGTGGTGCCAGGTCCCTCCTTTTCTCCCCCCTCCCGCTGGCTCCGTTAAAAAAAAAAAAAAAAAAAATTTTGAACGGCCTTAAAGGCGTTTATTTCGACGTTTATTTAAGCGTCTATTGCAGCTACTCACTGAGACACCAGGTCGTTACAACTCGGAGCGGACAGCAGGTAATTTTACCTTTTTATAGCGGGCGGGGGTTCCCCGATTCTTCTCCTCGTGGCTCATGGCGTCGGAGGGCGAGGGCGCAAAGGGTCGCTCCCCGGGTCGCTCGAGCGCTTCTAGAGGGGATGCGGGGGTCTTCAAGCCGGATTCGCCCTTGGTGGGTGACAGTTTCGCGACCGATGCATGTCCCGGTCCTTCCTCCGGCGTGGCGGTTTTTCCCGCCATAAACGCCCATCCCCCGCTCCTCGCCTCCGCCATCTTGGCCGGCCACGCGGCTCGGACGGCTTCTTCTTGGGCCGCCCTTGAGGTTGGAGACATTAATGCCATGAACGCCCTTAATTTGGGCGACGGCACAGAAGCGGCTAAAGTTAAGAGCCGTTCTTCCCGCGCGGCTCCTTCGCGGAGTTTCGCGCCGGACGCCATTTTGGATGCGCAGCATGTCTCTCCCCCGCTATTGCGAGCGCCGGTTGAGAGCGCGCCTAGGGCTGTTGCCCAGGCTGCGGAGGTGCACAGTCTGGGGGGTTTCTCCCCCGAGTTTGTTTTGCTGCTGCATCGGGCCTTCCTCATGCACAACGCTGCCCCCGCTCCCTCCTCTGGTAAAGAGGTTGAGGTTCCCAGAGGTAAACGCCCTCGGGTTGATTCCCAGGCCTTGGAGGAATTTGTCTCCTCCGATGTAGATGAGGGCAGCGTGTCTGAGGTCTCCCAACGGTCCTTTGCGGATTCCTTGGAGGAGACGGATCCCCGCTCGGATGGAGCGGATGACCCCTCTGCAGCGCGGCTTTTTCGCCCGGAGGATTTGCCCAACCTGTTGTTACAGGCCATGGACACTTTGAAGATATCCTCTCCGGAGGACGTCTCTCCCTCAGCCCCTGTTGGCTCTGCCATTATGCTGGGGACTAAGCGCCCGCCTAGAACCTTCCACGTGCATGATGCCATGCACACCTTAATTTCGGCTCAATGGGATGTCCCAGAAGCGAGCCTTAAAGTGGCTAGGGCTATGTCCCGCCTCTATCCTTTGGCTGTGAGTGAACGTGAGGCCTATCTGTGGCCTACCGTGGATTCTTTAATCACTGCGGTGACTAAGAAAACGGCATTGCCGGTGGAAGGTGGCACGGCCCTCAAGGACGCCCAGGACAGGAGATTGGAGGCGGCCTTAAGGTCGTCCTTTGAGGCGGCTGCTTTAAGTTTGCAGGCCTCAGTTTGCGGCTCCTATGTGGCCAGGGCGTGCCTGACTATGGTGCAGCGGGCTTCCCCCTCGGATCATTTCTTGAGGAATGATTGGCCAGCCCTGGAATCGGGCTTAGCCTATTTGGCAGACTTGCTGTATGATGTCTTGAGAGCCTCAGCTAAAGGCATGGCTCAGACTGTCTCTGCGCGGCGGTGGCTTTGGCTGAAACATTGGTCTGCTGACCACGCCTCAAAATCCCGCCTGGCTAGATTGCCTTTTAAAGGCAAGCTGCTCTTTGGGGTCGAGCTGGACAAAATCGTGACTGATCTCGGCACGTCTAAGGGCAAGAAGTTACCGGAGGTCAGGGCTCGGGCTAGTGCTCGTCCCGGTACCTCCAGAGGACGGTTTCAGGAAGCCCGTCGGTACCGCCCGGGCAGGTCGGGTGCTTCTGCCCCCTCTTCCTTTAAGAGGAATTTCTCCCCCAAGCAGCATTCCTTTCGCAGAGACCGCCGTCCCGGAGGTGCTCCCTCCGGTCCTCCCCCAGGGTCTCGTACCCAATGACGGGGTATTGGTCCACGCCCCAGTGCAGATTGGAGGACGGCTGTCCTCGTTTCTGGGCGAGTGGACCACAATAACTTCAGACGCTTGGGTGCTGGAAGTCATCAGAGACGGCTACAAGCTAGAGTTCTGCCGACCCTTAAGAGACGGGTTTGTACTCTCTCCCTGCAAGTCTCCGGTCAAAGCTGTGGCAGTGCAGCAGACTTTGGACAATCTGATCCGCCTGGGTGCGGTCGTTCCGGTGCCAGAAAGTCAGCTTGGCAAGGGGCGTTACTCCATTTACTTTGTGGTACCAAAGAAAGGAGGTTCTGTCCGGCCTATCCTCGACCTCAAAGGGGTCAATCGGGCCTTGAAAGTGCGGCACTTTCGCATGGAGACTCTCCGCTCTGTTATAGCGGCAGTGAAGGCAGGGGAGTACCTGGCATCCTTGGACATCAAGGAAGCGTACCTGCATATTCCCATCTGGCCTCCTCATCAACGCTTTCTGCGTTTTGCAGTCCTGGGCCGACACTTCCAGTTCAGAGCCCTCCCGTTCGGGTTGGCTACTGCTCCGCGGACCTTTTCCAAGGTAATGGTGGTCATAGCGGCCTTCCTGCGAAAGGAAGGAGTACAAGTCCATCCTTATCTGGACGACTGGTTGATCCGAGCCCCCTCTTATGCAGAGTGCGGCAAAGCTGTGGACCGGGTAGTTGCTCTTTTGAGCTCCCTGGGATGGATCATCAACTGGGAGAAGAGCCAGCTGCGCCCGACTCAGTCCCTGGAGTATCTGGGAGTTCGATTCGACACCCAAGTGGGCAGAGTGTTCCTGCCAGACAATCGGATTGTCAAGCTTCAGGCTCAGGTGGACCAGTTCCTAGTAGCCTCTCCTCTTCGGGCTTGGGACTATGTGCAGCTGTTGGGCTCTATGACGGCCACGATGGAAGTAGTGCCCTGGGCCAGGGCTCATATGAGACCACTACAGCACTCTCTGCTGCAGCGCTGGACTCCGATGTCGGAGGATTATGCGGTGCGTCTTCCCTTGGATCCAGCAGTGCGCAAGGCGCTGAGCTGGTGGATGCAGACAGACAAGTTGTCTGCGGGAATGCCTCTGGTGTCCCCAGAGTGGATTGTCGTCACGACGGACGCCTCGTTATCGGGCTGGGGAGCCCACTGCTTGGGAAGGACAGCGCAGGGGCTCTGGTCTCCTGCAGAGGCAAAGTGGTCTATCAACCTCCTGGAACTCAGAGCCATTCGGTTGGCGCTTTTGGAGTTCATCCCGGTACTGGTGTTCAAGCCTGTACGGGTCCTGTCGGACAATGCCACGGCAGTGGCCTATGTCAACCGCCAGGGAGGTACCAAGAGCGCCCCTCTAGCCAAGGAAGCTATGAGTCTATGCCAGTGGGCGGAAGCGAACCTGGAACAGCTGTCAGCGGCCCACATTGCCGGAGTCATGAATGTCAAGGCGGACTTTCTCAGTCGCCATACCTTGGAGCCCGGAGAGTGGCAGCTATCTGCTCAGGCGTTCTTGGACATCACGAAGCGCTGGGGCCAGCCGAGCCTAGATCTGATGGCGTCATCGGCCAATTGCCAAGTGCCGCGCTTCTTCAGCAGAGGACGGGACCCTCGATCCCTGGGAGTAGATGCTCTTCTCCAACAATGGCCGACACAAGAGCTTCTCTATGTGTTCCCGCCCTGGCCCATGTTGGGCAGGGTACTAGACCGGGTGGCAAAGCATCCCGGCAGGATAATCCTGGTGGGTCCGGATTGGCCCAGGCGTCCCTGGTATGCGGACTTGATCAGACTCTCAGTCGACGATCCTCTGCGGTTGCCAGTGGAGCAGGGCCTGTTACATCAGGGTCCCGTGGTGATGGAGGATCCCTCCCCCTTTGGTCTTACGGCCTGGCTATTGAGCGGCAGCGTCTGAGGAAGAAGGGCTTCTCAGACAAGGTCATCGCCACTATGCTGAGAGCGAGGAAACGCTCTACTTCTACTGCTTACGCCAGGGTTTGGCGTATCTTTGCAGCGTGGTGTGAAGCAGGCTCTCTTTCTCCTTTCACTGCTCCAATTTCTTCAGTGTTGACGTTCCTGCAAGAAGGTCTGGACAAAGGCCTGTCGCTCAGTTCCCTTAAGGTCCAGGTAGCGGCTCTGGCTTGCTTCAGGGGCCGCCTGAAGGGTGCTTCCCTGGCTTCGCAGCCAGATGTGGTGCGCTTTCTCAAGGGGGTTAATCACCTGCGCCCTCCTCTGCACTCAGTGGTGCCTGCGTGGAATCTCAACCTGGTGCTAAGAGCATTGCAGAAGCCGCCGTTTGAACCCTTGTCAAGGGCATCTCTGAAAGACCTGACGTTGAAAGCAGTCTTTTTGGTGGCTATCACTTCAGCCAGAAGAGTTTCCGAGCTCCAGGCGCTCTCATGTCGAGAGCCTTTTCTACAGTTCACTGAGGCAGGAGTGACTATTCGCACAGTGCCTTTCTTCCTGCCCAAGATTGTTTCTCGCTTCCATGTGAATCAGCAGCTATGTCTCCCTTCCTTTCGTAGGGAGGACTACCCAGAGGAGTACTCTGCTCTTAAATATCTGGATGTGAGACGAGTCATCATCAGATACTTGGAAGTGACCAATGATTTCCGGAAATCGGATCATCTGTTTGTCCTGTTTGCAGGTCCTCGTAAGGGTCTGCAGGCTGCTAAGCCTACAGTGGCAAGATGGGTCAAGGACGCCATTGCAGCGGCTTATGTGGCCGCAGGGAAGGTGCCGCCTATCCAGCTGAAGGCTCACTCCACGAGAGCTCAGGCGACCTCGATGGCAGAGGCCGGATCCGTCTCCTTGGAAGAGATATGCAAGGCGGCAACTTGGGCTTCGGCTCATACATTCTCCAAGCATTACCGTTTGACTGTGGCTGCACGGGCGGAGGCCCGGTTTGGAGCTTCAGTGTTGAGGTCAGGGATTTCTATGTCCCGCCCTGGGTGAGTACTGCTTCGGTACATCCCACCAGTCTATGGATTGATCAGCTTGATGATATGGAAGGTAAAATTATGTATAATCATACCTGATAATTTTCTTTCCATTAATCATAGCTGATCAATCCATAGCCCCTCCCAGATATCTGTACTGTTTTTATTCTGGTTGCATTTCAGGTTCAAGTTTAGTCTTCAGTTACTTCAGAAAGACTTCGTGTTCAAGTTTTTTCACTTGGATTTTTCAAGAGTTAAGACGAGTTTGTGTTACAGTGAGCTGCTGCATTCCTCTCCCCTCCGTTTTACGGGGCTGGATTGAGACTTAAAATTCTGCCGGCACTCCCTCCCGCTTCGTGCGGCTGTAGGGCAGCTTTGTACCCTTCCCGCTTCGGCGGTGTTAGGGTCAGTCAGCTCCTCCCGCGGTTGCGGTTGCAGGATAAGCCAGATCCCCCCGCATCGGCGGGTGTGGTGTCCCTCCCCCGCTCCGCGGGGATGAGCTGGACGGATTCCCCTCCCCCACTTGTGTGGGGATGAGCTGGGTTAATTCCCCTCCCCCGTTTCGGCGGTGGTGAGCTGGGCAGAGTGTCCCTTCGTGGGTGTAATTCTCTAAGTGCTGAGTCCTGCGGATGGAGCTTTGATATCGACATACTGAGGAGTTTCCGGCAGCACATGACCACATATAGGGAGGCAAAAGTTTGCTCTCTATCTCCACCTGCTGGTAGATGGACACAACCCCACCAGTCTATGGATTGATCAGCTATGATTAATGGAAAGAAAATTATCAGGTATGATTATACATAATTTTACCTTATCTTTGGGTGGGTTGACCTCTTTGGTCCAGATTTATTGTTCCTGAGGGATCCAGTAAATACAAGGTTAATATTTTGAAATACACATTTTAATGCATAGGTATAAAAGTAAAACCCAAGATATAAGCAAATATGAATATTTTCTTATTGGCCTTTTTTAACATCAAATGAAAAATTTTGAGATGGGAACTGAGGATAGTCCCATTTTGGCTTGGATTGTGAGACAATGCTTGAGCTTTAACATTGATCCTCAACCTCACTGGGGTGAAACAACTATTTGGACCCTGTATATAACAGGATCATTAAGGGTGTATTTACGAATATAGGCTACCATTAAGACATATTTTACCAGTAACTTGTGCAATTTTAGGAAAGGTCCTATTTTATATAATGAAACCGAGTGACTAACAACTGGGATTAACAGTAAAATAACACATCTTAACCATAGCCAACATTAATAAAATCCCTGCTAAATGCCTTTTTTAAATTAAAAAAAAAAAAACCTGTGTATTAGGCTAGTAGTTTTGAAAATGCCATTAATATATTTTGCTTTTGTAACATAGAACAAATCAAGAGTGCTTTGAAGAAGCTTTTTTTCCAACACTGCGCACACTATTCAATGCCCCTGCATCCTCTCCACTGGCTGATGTTGATGTATCTAATGTTGCTGATTTATTTGTGGACCTTACAAGACCTAGTGGGTTAAATCCTCAAAACAAAAAGGGAGAGGACTGCAAGGTATGTTTTTTGGTGGTAGATGGTATTAATTTGAAGAAAAGAGAAACATTTTGCATACTAAAATTCTGCTATTGAACATTGAGATTTTTGTCAAAAGCATACAGTGAAAGCTTGATGAACAGAACTATATTTTGAAGAAGGTTAACAGAGTAGAATTAATACCTTGTTTAAAGCTAACAAATATTTGCAGGTGTAGGCTTCTGGGGCTACTTTTAAGAAGCAATGTTTGTGGTGTAAATTATGATATCTTAATTTTAGCAAATTTTTTTTTTTGGTTATCATGTTAGTTTACTTGATTTTGTGGAGTTCAGGATCAATAAACAAGTTGCTTTTGGAGAGGAAGTGATGACATCGAACAAGATTGCTGTCTGAGCTTTTGACTCCATGATACCGAGTTTCAAATTCGTTTTATGCTCTCCATCTTGTGAGCATCAGAGGTAACGTAGCCCTCAGACGAGTGCCCCAATATCAGACCGTGGAAGGAGATGAGTATTAGACAACAACCTATCGATCTGCAACAATTTACTTCCATATGAGCCACATCAGACTGAATGGAAGAGAAAAATATTGTTACCCCTTCAGTATTTCAGCACATAGTGGAGACCCATGAACAGAGGACTCAGTACGAGGGTCCACTTTGAGGTCTAGTTCTGGAACTGCTCACCAAATTATTGATCTGAAAGTGGACCTAATGGCCTTTGGGGTCAATTTGTGAGGAGAAAATGGAGAGTTGGGCGTATGCATTGAAGAAGCAGTTTCACTTTGATGAGCAAGCAGAGACAATTTGTTATTAAAAAAAAAAACAACAAAAAAAGAAGCTTTCAGAGAGTAGACGATCTGAAATTTACATGAGAACATAAGGGTTGCCATACTGGGATAGACCGAAGGCCCATCAATCCCAGTATACTGTTTCCAAAAGTAGCCAATCCAGATCACAAGTACCTTGAAATATACCAACAGATTAAAGCTGCTTATCCTAGAAAAAAGCAGTGGATTTTCTCAAGTCCACCTTAATGGCTTATGGATTTTCTTTAAGAAATTTATCCAAAACGTTTTAAAACTCTGCTACGCTAACTGCTTTTACCACATTCTCTAGCAACAAATTCCAGAATTTAATAACACATTAAGTGAAGAATATTTTTTCCGGTTTGTTTTAAGTTTACTACTTAGCAGCTTCATTGTGCCCCCCTAGTCCTAGTATTGTTTGAAATAGTAAACAAGTGATTCATCTCTACCCGTTCCATTACACTCAGGAGATATGATAGAGGTCTATAAAATACTCACTGCCTTCTCTTCTCCAAGCTGAAGAGCCCAAGCTGCTTTAGCCTTTCCTCATAGAGAAGTTATTCCATCCCCTATTATCATTTTCGTCACCCTTCTCTGTACCTGGAATTCCTCTATATCTTTTTTTGAGATGTAGTGATAAGAATTGCACACAGTATTTGAGGTGTGGCCACACCATGGAGGGATACAAAAGCATTATAACATTCTCAATTTTGTTTTCCAGTCCTTTCCTAATATTTCCTAACATTCTATTTGCTTTCTTAGCTGCCACTGCTGTACACTGAGCAGAGGGTTTCAACATATTATCAACAATCACACCTAGATCCTTTTCCTGTGCAGTGACTCCTAATGTAGAACCTTGCATCACGTAGCTAAAGCAAAAATTCTTGCAAAAGGTTCTCTGTAAAGGTTTCTTTCTCTAGCAAATAATTTTAACTAGATATTTACAAGTATGAGCGTTCCTTTCTTTCCCGTTTGTATTGATAGAGATGTCATTGAAATGGCTAAAGTTAAAAAGTCTGAACTGAGTCTTCCTGTGGCAGATTATCGGGGCATGAACTTTTGAGGACAGAGCCCACTTTGCCAGATGCATGAAGTGAAGTTCAGGAGGAGAAGGGTACTTAGGAAGATACATGAGGCAAGTGTAGGATATAGAGTAAAGAGAAAGCATTGAAAGGTTTGGGCAGAGAGTGGAAAGGGAGTAATAATATTTTTAAATTACTTAAATTCAACCATTGAGGCTTATATGACAAGAGAGACTGAAGATACTTTTTTCTTTTCATGTAACTTCCTTTTAGGGAAATCTCATTTCTCCAAGGACAAGCAGGCTGCTTGTTCTCACATGTGGGTCGGCGTCCACGGCGGCCCAGGAACGGAGCATTTTTCCCAGCAAAAATCCATAGAGCTTTATGACAGCTGCCGGAGCGTGAGGGACTCGCACCGCGCATGCGCGGCCATCTTCCTGTGCGTGTCCGCTCCCGCCTCAGTTTTTCTTTTTCCGCTGTGTGTCGGTCTCTCCCTCAGGCCCAGAGAAAGACTTAGGCGTTTTTAGCGCTGTTAATTCGCGCTTTCTTTTTGTTTTAGTTGCCTCTTGCATCTTTTTCTTTTTCCAGTTTAAAAAAAAACAACCTTATATTCTTATTTTTCCCCCCTTTTTAAGTTTTTTTTTCCTTTCATCGCGTTTCTCATTTTTGTGCCCCTCTGTTGGCACAATCGAGCCTTTTGATTTTGCCGCTGCAATTTTTCCGCTCATGTCATCGAAGCCTCCTAGCGGCTTCAAAAAGTGCGCTCATTGCCAGCGGTCGATCTCGGGTACTGACCCGCACGCGTGGTGCATCCAGTGCCTTGGGCCCGACCATCACCCAGACGCTTGTAAGTTGTGTCTGAGCTTGAAAAAGCAGATACAGGCGTCGAGAAGAGCTCTTCGGGACCGTCTTTTGGAGCTCCGAATGATTCCTCGGCGTCGACATCGGGAGAGCAGGTAATGGCTGTCCGGACATCACCACTAGCTGGGAATAGCGAGCTGTCGAGTGGGTCTCCACCTATCTCGAAGGCTCCTGCTGTGCAGGCCCATCGGGACTGACTGCTGTCGGACCCGACCCCGAGGAGGCGTGTGGATTCTACGTCCTCGTCAGTACCGAGGAGTACCGGTGACATGCTTCAAGCGACTCTTGAGGGTCATTTCACGGCTCATAGTTTGAGCCATGGCAGCGTCAGTAGCCCACTTGAAGTCAGCCACTATAGAAGAGATTTGCAAGGCTGTGACGTGGTCATCAGTCCACACATTCACATCTCATTACTTGCCTTCAGCAGGATTCCTGACGTGACAGTCGGTTTGGGCAGTCAGTGCTGCAGAATCTGTTCGGGGTTTAGAATCCAACTCCACCCCCCTAGGCCCATTTTTGTTCTGTTCCAGGCTGCACTCTCAGATGTTTCTTCGCAGGTCTATCTTTATGTCCTCGCCATTGCGAGGCCCTATTGACCTTCTTTTGTTTTGAGTGAGCCTGGGGGCTAGGGATACCCCACATGTGAGAACTTGCTTCCTGCCAATGAGCTACTAGTGGGGCTTCTACACGCCCCTTCCTTATACTGCTTAAATTTCCATGTTAGCCAGTACTACTTTGTGCCAATTCAAAGAAATAGATCAGAAATAATTAGCGAGCACCTGAAACACATGAAATTCTGGTATCCAAGCTCTGACCGCATTGTAACCAGGTATACTAATGAGCCATGTTCTGAGCCATGTTCTGAACCCTGGTGGTCAGCTAATCGTCTGGGATATCGGTATTCACTTAGAAGTTTCTAATGATGTATCAGTGCAGGAATTTAAATCTATCTTAGGTAGCATAGATGCAGGGATCTCTTACTCTGAGTACACACCAGAAGGGTCATCGGTTAGACTTCATTGCTTGGGTTACAGGTAATGAGGATTGGGTGAAGCTAGAAGATAGAGACTGAGTTCCCCTAATGTGGGCAAGCCTTAACAGCAACCAAAAACAGTATTTCTCTCAATGCATTGCACAGGCTGCCAATTCAACCAAGCAGCTGTTCAGTATAGTAAACAGCCTACTGCAAACCCCACAACAAAACCAGCCTGCCCAGTCTAAACTGAACTGCAGTGATTTTGCTGCATACTTTGCCAACAAAATTAAAAGTCTCCATCAGGATTTACAGGCAATCCCACCCAGTGCCCAACCAGTCAACCAGGGATGCACAAACTCGCCCCCTCCTAACAGAGACAGATGGAACACTTTTAACCTAATGAGATAGGAGAGCCTTGACAAAATCCTAAGAGACCTTCGACAAACTACCTGCTCCCTCGATCCCTGCCCATCAAAGATAGTGCAGCAGGCAAGTATGGGCCTTATAGAAGGCGCCACAAAAATTGTGAACACCTCTCTTTCTAGTGGGCAACTACCAACAGCATTAAAAAGGGCAGTGGTTCGCCCTCTGCTGAAGAAAAACAACCTTGACCAGGACAAACTTGACTGTGTTCATTGAATCCAGGACCTTGGACACCAGCTGTCTCAATGTCAAAATCAAGCACATCAGTTGAGGAAACATCCCTAAATCAATGGTCAATCACAAGGTCTGGATACCATCTGTTTAAACATGCTGTCACTGAGGTCATGGAGTGTTCTCTCAGGTTCAGACTATGACCTACCAGTATGTTCTGAAGAAAAAAGCTCCTGGGTTTCCTTTCAGACCTTCTTTACCACCTAAAAGGAGAAAGTCCCTTTGGGGAATCTCACCTTCTCTGATTTAGTATGGAAAATTACCCAAGATCTTGTATGGTGTCCATCTGTAGTCTTATTCATCATGTTCTGCTTCATTAGATCTATGTGCCCCAAGTATATTAAATTTTCTTGCAGTAAGCCCTAGTATCCAAACACTGAACTACACCTTTAGTTTGCTTAGATAATTCCTAATTTTGTCTGCTTTATCAGGATTGTGAGTTTTGTTGTAGTTGATACCAAGTTCTGCAGTGCAGTGTACACCCCTGGAATCATCCAAATGGATGGCACAAAGGGCAATAAAATTGTAAAAGATGCAAAGATGTGTTGCTAATGGAAATATGACTGTTCCTTACTGTCCTGAAAAAATATTTGTGTACCATAGATATATCGTAAAGTGCTTTCTCAACAGTGTATTTGGGAAGACTGTTTAGGAGATTTTTTTTAATGTAGAAAATTCTTAGGAAAATATTAAATTTAGATACTAGTAGAAGTATGTAAGGAGCAATTTGAAATTCAAATTTTGAGAGACATTTAAAGTATTGTTTTGAGTTTCCTGAAGCAGTTCTTCAGTTTTACAATGATCTCATTCACTGCTGGAAATAGTGTTTATAGTATAACACTTTTATTTATTTATTTATTTATTTATTTATTTATTTATTTTCTTTAACTCCACCAAATAGACATTTACAGTGCATGACAACTTGGCTTTAAAGATTTGCAATGAGATTTTAAAAGACCCAGCTGCTCCTGATGTTCGCATCTATGCAAAAGCTTTAAGTTCACTAGAGCTTACTACCGAGGATTCCAGAAAGGATCTTTTAACTCTTTTAAATGAGATATTTGAAGTAAGTAATGTAAACTGAAACTGTACAGATATTATGGTGTCTTATTTTTTTCTTAAATATTTCTGAATGTTCATTATGCTAGCATTGCAGATGCTAATTTTGCTAAAATAAGTTTATTTTATTTATAAATATATGGAAATGTGTAGCAGTAAATTTGCCATTTAGCAAAGTTATATTCAAGCCTGAATGCTAAAAATGTCAACATAAATTTATACAGATAAATTTATCTGTGTAAAGTTATTCCTGCTATTTCTGTATTCAGACTTGAAAGATAAGTTATCTGGAAAACAGCAGAGCTGTGGTGGTCTCTATATAACTTAAAGCCCCAACCCCTGGCATACCCTAAGTTCTTTACCACTAGAAGAATAAGAGAGCATATAATATATAAAGCACAAAAACCTCTCTTGTATAAACTGCAAAGTACTTAGTACACTATAGTAGTCATGTGGAGTTCAAAATACAAGAAAGGGAAAAGGCCTCTGTGCCCCAACCTCCACCCTACATATGTTGATAGGGTAAAGAGGAAATAAATGGGTCCAACTTTCTTCATCGGCATAAAAAAAACCCTTTACTCTTAACTCTTGCTTAAAAACTCCACAGGAAGTTCTAATTATAAATGGTTCAGTCCCAAAAACATAAAGAAAACACTTAGTTTCTGGGTTGGTGATGGACGCAAAAACGTGCAAAAAAAGTCAGTCATACAAACTGTGGCCAAAGTTTCACTACTGTGAGCCTGTATCAAGGCGTGCATGACCAATCAGTAACCCTGAGCTGAGCACAATTCGTCTTCAGTCCACCAGACTATTATCTATTACACAGACAGTGCAGCTGAATACAAATAATACGTATACTAAATATACATCACAATGCACCCTGCCTCTATGAATATGGGGACATCTTGTTAATGATAAATGGAATGATCAATTTTTAATTATCAATATCACTTGCTATGTTAACAGAAGGTGAAAGACAAGAGATATCAACGACTTATAGAAAAAATAAAGTTACAATTAAAGAAAGAGGAAAGTACAAATCAGGATCCAGCTAAAGTATTGCAAGAAACGGATACTACAACTTCCGAACAATATAAAAATGAAGGTATGAAATTTATAGAGATGTGTATACATTGAAAATATGTACCAAGGCACAAGATTCCATGTTTTAAGTTTCAATAAAAATTTTCAGTGTGCTGGCCTCATAACTCAGATGGTGTTAAGCTCTTCGGAAGACCCCTGATCTAAATGTTTATTAAACAATTTTATATACTTCTAAATTTGAGGAGCCAAGTCAAGGTGGTGTACAGACTGACAGAGAAGAAAGGAGCTACAATTAATAGAAAAGACACACACACAAACTAGATCTCAATCATAAAATTATTGGTGACCTTTCTGCAGTTGTCCTTCACTTTCCAACACAACCAACTCATAGAGGTATCAAAATGTGTTAAGTGCTAAATGCCACATTAAAAATATGAGCTTTTGCAGGACTCTGAAATGCTTATAGGTTCATTCTGACTAGACTGACTGGGGTAAATTATTCCAGAAATAGTGTGCAAGATAGAAGAAAGCACTACTTCGGGTTGATTCCCAGTGCGCAATTGAAGGACTAGGGAGGACTAATCTATGATCATTAAAAGAACATAAGAGATGTGGTGAAACATATAGCATGGTAGGAGCAGATAGGTAAAGAGGGGTTCCAGCGTGAAGCGTCCTAAATGTTATTTTAAATTGAATTCTGTATTGAAGTGAAAGCCCATGCAACTGCCAAAATAAGGGACTAATGTGATCATCTCCTTTGTAAAGATAAGAATAGCTGTATTTTGCAGAGATTGTAAACGACATTTCAGTAGTTCAGCCGAGGGCCTACAAAGACATGATACAGAATGTGTAGGATGCAGTGAATGAAGAGTCCTGGTGCATTCCATCGACTAATGATGGTCACTGCATTGACCAGACTAAGTATACTGGGGGAGGGAGAGTGATATAGAATAAGGGAAAAATGGAGCTAGATCCCAATCCTAGTTCTGATTGAGCTGAAAGTATGAAGGGACAAGAAGAAAACAGCTAAAGTTAAATAAATGAATTTGTGTTTTCTAGAAAAGCAGCAGTTCCTGTGCTGCAACAGCCCTGCGATTTTTTTTTCCTTTAGTTCTCCTTTATCCATATGCACTTGATTCCCACATTTTATCTTTCCTTCTTTTAGGTCTACAGAAACGCCTATCTCTTAGTCCCTGAAGGTTCAAATGGTGGTCTTGGCATGCTTCCAGGGCTGCTTACAGTAGTCATCTTTGACAGTTCACCCCAATGTGGTGTGCTTTCTGAAGGGGGTTGGTCATCTGCAGCCTCCTGTTCTTTTTATACTGAGTGGAGTCTCAACTTTATTCTTAGAGCTTTTCAGTGGACTCCATTTGAGCCATTTGAGCCACTCCAGAAGGCTACTTTGAAGGATCTTACTTTAAAGGTAGTTTATCTGTGGGCTAAGTGTATTTCTGAACTTTAGGCTTTCATGTCGGGATCCCTTCCTCCCACTTTACTGAGGTGGGAGTATCTTTACACATGGTTCCATCCTTCCTCCGTAGAATAGTGCCCACCTTCCATGTTAAACAGTCGCGTGATCTTCCATCCTTCCAAAAGAAAGATTGGGAAAATGAGTGGAGGAGTAGTTTAGTTGTTAGTGCAGTGGACTTTGATCCTGGGGAACTGGGTTCGATTTTCACTGCAGCTCCTTGTGACTCTGGGTAAGTCACTTAACCCTCCATTGCCCCAGGTACAAATAAGTACCTGTATATAATATGTAAGCCGCATTGAACCTGCTATGAGTGGGAAAGCGCGGGGTACAATTGTAAACTATGTAAACCGCTTTGAATGTAGTTACAAAAACACGTATATCAAGACCCATCCCTTTTTCCTTCATCTTCTGGATGTCAAGAGCGTCTTGGTATTTGGAAGTGACTACTAAATTTTGAAGATCTGATACTGTTTGTGCTGTTTTCCAAGCCCAGCTATTAAGATAACCATTGCATGCTGGCTGAAAGAGACTATTTCTTCAGCCTGTATGTTGACCTTCACTCAATAAAGGCCCATTCCATGAGACACGCGGAAGCTTCTTGGGCTGAAGTTAGTTCCATTTGCCAGCAGATATTTGTAAAGCGGCAACCTGGTCATCTCTGCATACCTTCGCTAAGCATTACAGGGTGGACATGGTGACTCAAAGATATGAGACAAGAGATGGTGGCCCAGACCTGGAAACTTCAAGCTGGTCAACCTCCCATTTTAGCCCAATATCTATTACCCTATTCTCCTTCTTGGACTCTCTGCTCCTTAGATCAATGTCTCTTAGTGGTGCCCTTGTTGCAGACAGTCCCTTTAATCACGTTTTGTAGAACAATGTTTTCAGTTGCTGGACCCTCTCTGGAATGCACTTCTGCTTGACTTATCCATCTTAATCAAATGCTATTATAGGTTGGTTCTCCAGATGCATACTAAGTTCCTATCTAAAGTGGCAACAAACTTCTATCTTAATCAATTATCTGTCCAGAATTCTTCATCCTGCCTCAAGTGTATAAAGGAGAAGCTTCACTTCACAGGTTCAGTTGCAAGAGAGCTACTGTCGTCTCTATAGCGTGAAAATCCACCTAGCTTTTTTCTTTCCTTCCCAATTGGTTGGACTTTGTAATGATGTACTGCTACTCAATTAGTGATAATAGACTTTCTCTTGGTGGTGTTCTCTGGCATGTCTGATATTAGACAGGCATGTGAAGGCCCATATTGTCAAGGCAGCGGTAACATCAGTTACCCATTTAAGATCTACCTCAGAAAAGATTTGCAAAGCTGAAAACAAGTTTAGTTGTCACATTCTCTAGTTATTGTTGTGATATGGCCTGTCAACAGGATGCTAGTTTTGATTTTTCCTTTAAGGTCTCTTAAGAAAGAAAAGCTCTAATGCATCCCCAAAGGGGCCTATTTTTATGGTTCCAGGTTCTTTTCTTTATTTGTTCCTTGTGTGGGTGGAAGATAGATGACGTAAAATAAAGACATAACCAGAGTTTGTCAACAAAAAAGCTCATTTGATATCTATCGGTGTGTTCATGTTGCCCCTCCCTTTTTATTTAAAGACTCTCTTTAGCTAGCAAGTTCCACATATGTGACTTCATCGCATCACTTTGAACAGTGATGAAATTGCTTATTTTGCAATAGGTTACTTCAGAGGACAGTGTATTGTTCTCTACACCTTTCTATGTAAGTTAAGTTAACTGGCAATGTTTCTGGTGGTGAATTGAAGCCACTTCACATTCAAGGAACGTTCTGAAAGCCCCTTCTGTAGAGATGACATGGAATCATATCCATCTGTATTGCCCCTCTCGCTGCTGTCCTCAAAAGGATGACTATTGCAGGTAAACAATTTTGCTTCATTCTAGCCTACAGATTATTTCCCTTAGGAAAATCTCTAGCTACAGCAAACACTGAATCAATATTTCTTCATTTTATTATTGTTTATAGAGAACTTGTATAAAATATACAAAGAATGAATTACCTTTATTTCTTCAAGTGTACAGGGCTCCGTATGTCTAGTAGCGCTTTAGAAATAAGTAGTAGTAGTAGTAGTTTTTTAAATAGAAAATAATGAAGTACATCAAACAGTTGCTGATTCTGAAGATCAAACCAGTCTATGATAAGGAAATCAGTTCAACCCAAGACTGATACAGGTAAACACTAGTTTTGTAAAAGTTTTATCACGATTCTTGTTTGTGTGAAATTTTATCCAATCATTTTGAATCCTGTATTAGTGTCATTTTATTACTGTTGTATGTACATCCAAGATAAACGCAGAAGGCATTGTTATACTTAATGATTTTATTATTTATTAATACAGTAGCCAGTGTACTGCCCCTAGTAGCATACATCATTTAAAAAAAACAGTAATAATAAAATACACCATATTGGTACTTCACCTACATCCTATCCAGCTCACATCACCTATCTAGTCTCCTGCTTCTAAGAACCAAAAGTCAACCCTAAAGCCCAGGTAGTACAACTTACTAACCCTGGAACTGCCACATTTTAGCAGCCCTTCTAAAAGTCCTGTAATCTTTAGTTAGATGTATAGATCATCGCTGGGTGAGGAGGTCCACAACTATGGAGTGGCAATCGAAAATGCCGCCAACTTAGTAGTGCTGCTCAGTTCAGGTTTCGGAAGGTAACCTTCCTGCAAAGCAGATAGTCATCACACAGGGACTTACTCTGTCAAGCTATTCACCAGATAAGACATATGCACAGCAATCTACTATGTTAAGTTTGTTCCAAAAAAACTACTGGAAGCTAATGCAGGAACTTTAAAAACTGAGGCGATATGCACCCATAGTTGTCCATTCATAAGCAATATCATGGAAGCATTCTGTACTTGCTGAATTCACTACACCACTTTCTAAAGTACTACTACTACTATTTAGCATTTCTATAGCGCTACAAGGCGTACGCAGCGCTGCACAAACATAGAAGAAAGACAGTCCCTGCTCAAAGAGCTTACAATCTAATAGACAAAAAATAAAGTAAGCAAATCAAATCAATTAATGTGTACAGGAAGGAGCAAACCATTGTAATGGTAGGAAACTTCCAGTGCCTGAATTAGTATCAAGTCTGAGTTCCCTAAATAGCTTCTAAGCTATCTAATCTTACTAAGTTTCCAGAAAGAAGCTTGGATTAGAGGTGTTATGTGAGTCTCAATACTGAGTCTTCCAAATCCTACATACTTCCCTTACTAATCAAAGAAGAGTCTTCAACAGCCATTGGTAGTCTCTTCCTACAGATGCAGGACTTTATACATACAGTATCTTTGCTTTAGTAGCAATTTGTTGCAATCCATTCTCTCGCAATCAAGCTGTTATTGCTATAGATCACCCTTTAATAAATTTACTGATCAATATTCAGCTAACAGAGATGAGTATTTTTTTTTTTAATTAACAATGACCACTGTCAGCTAAGTTAGATCTGAATTTTCATTGTTACGCCATGTCTAGGCACCAGAATTGAACATCCAGGTTAGCAGATATAGTCAATATTCAGTTTTGTCTTTGCATAGCTAACAGAACTGCTGTTTAAATGGTCCTACTTGCCCAGTTATGCTGGCATTGGCACCGAATATCGCTGGTGCACACGTAACTCCTAGCTCTGCCCCTGGACCACCCCAGCACTGCCTGGACAGAGCCAATATTCACTGCTGCTGAGCCAGGATATCCAAGATAGTGATGCATCAGAATATGGGAGCGGAGCTCCTTGCCATTGTCATTTAAGTCTTCCTTTTTCTTCAATTCCTATCTCTAAATGGAAGGGTGAGATGGGCACCTGCTCGCCAGGCTCAACCTGTCTCTTTGAGGCAGACAGAAATCTTTGAATACACATAGACTAATTCCAAGGGCACGCTGGCTGGTCTGGGCACAAGGAGAAGCCCCAACATTGAGAACAACATTTTGCTTAGTCTCACTGGCCCAGTAGGTCTCCCAGCTTGGAGAACGAAAACGACTGTAGTGTCACAAGCTACTATGGTGTCTCCTTCATAGCAAGCGGTTCAGGGCGGGATGCAGCCTTGGGAAAGTTCTCTGAATGATTCCAGCCTGGCAGCATTGGTTGGACAAAACCGATAACAGGAGGAGCTGATAATGCTCACCTTGAAGGAATAAAGTTTACTTATTCCAGTGTTGGTGAGACCCGCAGAAATTAATCCAGAAGCCATTTGGGCAGCCCTAGATGTCTGTATAAACTATGTTCTGGAGTGACGCTCGTGCAAATTTATTTTCTCAAAAGCGCTGCTGAATATCGATAGCTGACCTGCACGGCACAGTTTAACTGGGCAGGAACCTCTCTTGCCCAGTTAATTGTTTGGAATAACAGGCCCTTAGATATCATATGCATATGAAAATGACATACGTTTAGTCCATCCTTTTTTCAGAATTGGATCTGGTTGAGCAGTAAATTAAGTGTAGGTGACAACTTGGGCAATATAAGACTTGAACATGTGACTGGGCCTGAAATCAGCAAATATGTTGTGGCCTAATGTTTTGATCAGATTCTGAAACTTGCATATAAAATCAGCATGCTACAAACAAGTTTCAATTTTATTTAAATTTGCTACCACGCCCTATAGATACCTTCAGGGCGGTTTACAATCTAAAATATCATGTTAAAATGAGATACAGGAGGGAAGGAAGGGTAGAACTACAATTGTGATAGCTTAGAGGGTGGGATAAAATGACAGGGAAGTTGCCATCCTATTTTCATTTTGGGATTGAAGAGCCGTAGCTGGTTTATAAAGGATTAAGATAGCGGATAGGTAATAGAGAAGTCCTTTGTAGAATGCTTTGAGCCAATATCAGAACCTAGTCGGATATAGGCAGTGAATGAAATAAGTACAGGTATGACATTTTTGAACATATGTGAGGCGATGATCAACATAATCACTGTATTTTGAACTAATTGCAAGCAACCTAAGAGAGAAAGAAATCACATTGTATAAAGAATTATAATAATCTAAAAAACATTGAAATGTAAAGATTAGTGTAGGTAGTGCTGATTAGCATAGAAAGAGCTGCTTAGCTTTTATGTTTGAGTACAACTTTACAACTTAAGAAATCTGAATCTCAAGGAAGAGTTGTTACTAGGGACAGCACATGGCCAAGGAGTAAAGGTGAAACTGAAGGAACAAGTCTCCAGCCTGTAACCCACATGGCTTAGACTTTGTAAGGTTGAAGTTTAAGCGATTGTCATTTAACCAGGATGCTACTGTCAGCAAACAGTTATTTAAAGGAGTAAGTTCAGGACAGACTGAATTCATGAAGGCAATTAACTGAATGTCATTGTCAAAAGAAATGACCACTGATCCATGTGTCTGGACCAAAAGAGCCAAAGGGCTTATGAAGAGGTTGAACAAATTAGGGGAAAAGTACTGAGCTCTGACGAATGCTGCAAAACAGAGGATATTGTCCTGATACTGTACAATTGAATGAAACCGAATGTCTGATCCAACAGAAAAGATCTAAACCACTTCGAGATGGTACCTTGCAAACCATAATCTTCTAAGCCAGTGTTTCCCAAGACCGTTCCTGGAATACCCCTCGCCACCTGATAGTTACAACCCAATAATATAATGATAAGCATTTAAAGTGGTGTGGTAAGACACAAACATTTCAAATACTAGTCATCTTAAGCAGGAATTGTTAGCCAGAAAGGATAAGCTAGAATTAGAAATCAAGAAATTGGAGAGTAAGCACAAGGAAACTTGTTCCAACCAGGAATATAGAGTGTTGGTTGTGGCCAGGATGAAGCTAGTAACATCAAAAAGTGATGAAGTTTATGAAACAGAAATACTGCATGCATGAAAAAAAAAAGAACAGAGCCATGCTTGCAAGGATAATTCAGAAGCATGCAAGCAAGTTTACTGCAAGTCTCTAAGGTAGATCAGGCAAGGTTCAACAGACATTAGAGAGGCTTTTGCTTTGTTTGACTTCCCTCCAAGGAGAGTTAGCTAAATTTTTTGGTAATGTTTTGTTAGTTCAGTTTACATCTGAACAATGTGTGCAGCTCCAGACACCTATCTCATTGGTTGAGATAGCAAGGACTCAAGTTGCTCCTGTGTTGATTTTTAAAACAAATTCACTGAGACTCTAGCATTGCCCTAGGGGAAGTTATATTGAGGTTTTTCTGTTGAAAGGAAGCCTTTGCAGTCTATTAGATGCTATGATTGTTAATCTATAAGAACAGTGAGGATTGGGCAGCCTATAATTTATATAGGCACATCTTTTGATCAAAGTTGATGTCAGAATTTTCACCACAGTGTTGCTCTTAAAGCTGGAGCAAACGCTACTCTCTAGTACAGCCAGACGTTTAGAGATGGGTTTGTATTTAGGAATCTTCTGGGGGGGGGGGGGGGGGATTGGGAAGTTTTGGGGGAAAGGGAGTATTGTATATGGTGGTATCTTAAGGGGAAGGGGGCAGCTCCTGATATCACACCAGGCCTTTAAGAAGTGGCCTGGGAACTTTGGACTGCAGTTTAGCTACCTAATGTTCCTGGACACTATGAACAGTGCAGCTTGCAAGGTTAATTGCAAGCTGCATTCATATACCATGGGAATGACTAACCTGTGGTATTGAGCTACCACAGGTTAGTCACGCCCACAGGAAAGTAAAGTATGTTAAAAGCTGAACTTTTACTGCATGTGAGGTAGTAGATAGAATAAGCCCGGGTTTCCTTAAGTGCACAACCTCACTGGGCTACTTTAAAGAGCAGAATTGACTTATCTAGGAGGGCAGGGCTCAGAGAAAGTTAATGCTTCAGAGAAGAAACAGGAGGAAGAGGAGGCCCCAAGTAAGGAATTCTCCAGGTATTTCCCAAGTTGGGTTGCAGTACCCAAGGAGAGGCTCAGGGAAGAGAAGAGCAGCCTCCAGCAGACACCTTCACGTCACAGCTGTAGGCATCCATAGCTGAATTCAGGTAGTCCAAGATGTACCTTGGGACCTTGTAATTTTCTACCTCTTAAAGGCAGGCCTGGGTTTGATTAACCTTGAGAGCACACTGAGACTGTAGAACTTGTCAAGGGCAGGGCTGTAGATTACAGAACCTAAAGAGACTACATATGTAAATACTTATGAAGTGTTTGTGTTTTGTTTTTACCCTTCTGTGTGGCTGTAGTTGTGAGGGCTCCACGCCTGGCCACTAGCACACATTACACATCACAATTAAATACCCCTCTAAATGAAGAAAAGAGAAAGCATAATTTTCATTTTAGCTAAATTGGGGACTAAATGAATGATTTTCCTTTTATAGATATACTAGTAAAAAAAGGCCCGTTTCTTAATACAATGAAACGGGCGCTAGCAATGTAATGAGTTCCTGCCATTAATGTTTCCATGGTTGTATTCTGAATGTAATTGTTGTTTACATGTGTAAGATTTCTTTATATACAATATTTTTTGTGTAAACTGTGTTACAATGTGGTAAAAGTTTTCCTTGTTCAGGCCCTTCAATCAGTTTAACAATCACATCAGAAGAGCTCCTTACTCGTGAGAATGCGACATACAGTTTATGAGAGACTGAGAGTGATAGTGTGTTTTACAGACAGTGTAAGAGAGAGATACACAGAGTGATTGAGTGTGTGTTTGTGTGATGTCTGTGTATGTGTGTGAATGAGTGACAAAGTGATTAAATGTTTGTCTTCCCTTCTGTTCTGTGCACTTGCCTCCACTGATGTTCGTACCTCCCTGTATATGATTGTTTGTTAGAGATTCAATCCACTCTACTTCCCTCCTCCAAGTTCCGTTTTGTCTGATTGGTGAGGGCGGGGACAGTGAGAGCCAATGAAACGCTGAACTACAGACTTACGAACCCTACACTGCCACAGTGCCACAGAGTCAGCTTCAGAATGTTGGAGGTGCTCTTTATTATATAGGATATATATATGTGTATGTGTGCACTTTATATTGTATGCCACTTAGAAATAACTTCATAGGTAGACTGTCAAATTAGTTACATTAAGCTTACTTGTTCTATCCAATAGAAACTGGTAAAATCAGTTTAGTACCGTGAGATCCCTAATTCACTAAGCTTCAGAAGTAAGATTAAAGTCAAAAACCACTGTAAGATCCAGTTGTACTGCCAGTGCACCTTCCCTTTATCTATCCAGGACTTAAGATCCTCCAGTAAGGGTGCAATTCACTATGTCAGTACTACAATGATTGTGAACTTGGATGTATTTAATATCAAGTACCATTTTGTTGCTTGCTAGAAAATCTTTATATATATATATATTTCTCCGAGGACAAGCAGGCTGCTTGTTCTCACTGATGGGTTGACGTCCACGGCAGCCCCTCCAATCGGAAACTTCACTAGCAAAGTCCTTTGCTAGTCCTCGCGCGCACCGCGCATGCGCGGCCGTCTTCCTGCCCGAAACCGGCTCGAGCCGGCCAGTCTTCTTTTGTCCGCACTCGGTACGGTCGTGTTTCCGCCGTGTCGAGCCCCGGAAAGTCGACCTCGCGCGTCCAAATTTATTTTTGACGTGTTTTTTCTTCGGAAAAGTTTTGTTTAGAGTCTGGAAGTGCTCCGGAAACCCCCCACCGGGTTTCGTGTTAATCCTCCCCGTACTTCCAGCTTTTTGCCCCGATAAGTTTTCTTTCGTCGTCGGGGTAGGCCTCTTTTCGGCCTCGGTCGAGATTTTCTCCCTCGAAAGTTTTTTGGTGCTCTTTTTCCGTCATTTCAGACTTTGATTTCGCCGGCGTGATTTTTCCGCCCATGACATCGAAGCCTTCCAGCGGCTTCAAGAAGTGCACCCAGTGCGCCCGGGTTATCTCGCTCACTGATCGACACTCGTCGTGTCTTCAGTGTCTGGGGGCCGAGCACCGCCCTCAGAACTGCAGTCTGTGTTCCCTGCTTCAAAGGCAGACTCAGGTAGCGAGACTAGCCCAGTGGAACGTGTTGTTCTCGGGCTCTTCGTCGGCATCGGCACCGGGATCTTCGAGTGCATCGACGTCGTCAGCGTCCAGACCATCTTCCTCGGCCGCCCCTGCATCGAGTGCATCGAGGCATCGGGCCTCTGCATCGGCGCCGAGACATCGGATAGCTGTATCGACGTCGGTGGTACCGGGACCTCGTCTGCTGATGTCGTCGGACGGTGGTGCATCGTCAGGAGTGCAGGTGAGGGCTGTCCATTCCCCTGCTGGGTGGCGGTGAGCCTTCGGGTGGGTCTCCTCCTACCCTGAGGGCTCCTGCGGTACAGCCCCCCCGAGATCGACCTCCTTCGGTCTCGGCCCCGAGGAAGCGACGGCTGGATTCTACGTCCTCGTCGGTGCCGGGGAGTTCCGGTGACATGCTTCGGAAGAAATCGAAGAAGCATCGACACCGATCGCCTCCCCGCGTCGGCACCGAGAGCTCTGGGTCGCCGAGGGATTCGGCACCCAGCAGGCATCGGCACCGAGAGGACCGCTCACCCTCTGTTCAAGAGGTGTCGATGCGCTCCACTCTGGACAGCCCGGAACAGCCTCCTCGCCCGGAACAGGTTCTGACGTCGACGCCTGCATCGACCTCCCAGCCTTTCTCTGCAGCCGCTCTGAACGAGAGCCTCCGGGCCGTTCTCCCAGAGATTCTGGGAGAGCTGTTGCGCCCTACCCCTCCGGTACCGGCGGTGCTTGCGCCCCCGGTACCGTCGAGCGTGGCGCCGGCTGGCCCATCGCCCGGGGTGAGGTCCCCGACGTCGGTACCGCGTGCGGTGCCGACTGCGGCCACCTCCCAGGAGGGCTCCCTGACTACATCGGCGGAGGGAGCTTCGCCGATGCGGGCCAGGGAGTCTACCTCTCGACGCCCCCATCGTGGACGTGGCTCCACCGAGTTGAGCCGGGCGCGGTTGCAGACACAGGTTCGAGAACTTGTGTCTGACACCGAGGGTGAGGCCTCGTGGGAGGAAGAAGAAGACCCCAGATATTTCTCTGACGAGGAGTCGGAGGGTCTTCCTTCTGATCCCACTCCCTCTCCTGAAAGACAGCTTTCTCCTCCTGAGAGTCTGTCTTTCGCTTCCTTTGTCCGGGAGATGTCTACGGCCATCCCCTTCCCGGTGGTTGTGGAGGACGAGCCCAGGGCTGAAATGTTTGAGCTCCTGGACTATCCTTCTCCACCTAAGGAAGCGTCCACTGTTCCCTTGCACCATGTCCTAAAGAAGACATTGCTTGCGAACTGGACCAAGCCATTAACTAATCCCCACATTCCCAAGAAGATCGAGTCCCAGTACCGGATCCATGGGGACCCAGAGCTGATGCGCACTCAGTTGCCTCATGACTCTGGAGTTGTGGATTTGGCCCTAAAGAAGGCTAAGCGTTCTAGGGAGCATGCTTCGGCGCCCCCGGGCAAAGACCCTAGAACCTTAGACTCCTTTGGGAGGAAGGCCTACCATTCTTCTATGCTCGTGGCCAAGATCCAGTCTTACCAGCTCTACACGAGCATACACATGCGGAACAATGTGCGGCAGTTGGCGGGCTTGGTTGATGCTCTTCCCCCTGAGCAAGCCAAGCCTTTTCAGGAGGTGGTCAGGCAGCTGAAGGCGTGCAGAAAATTCCTGGCCAGAGGAGTTTATGACACTTTTGATGTTGCGTCCAGGGCCGCTGCTCAAGGTGTGGTGATGCGCAGGCTCTCATGGCTGCGTGCCGCCGACCTGGAGAATAGACTCCAGCAGCGGATTGCGGACTCGCCTTGCCGTGCGGACAACATTTTTGGAGAAAAAGTCGAGCAGGTGGTAGAGTCTCTCCACCAGCGGGACACCGCATTCGACAAGTTCTCCCGCCGGCAGCCTTCAGCCTCTACCTCTACAGGTAGAAGATTTTTCGGGGGAAGGAAGACTGGTCCTTATGCTTCTGGTAAGCGTAGGTACAATCCTCCTTCCCGACAGCCTGCGGCCCAGGCTAAGCCCCAGCGCGCTCGCTCTCGTCAGCAGCGTGCGCCTCAGCAAGGCCCCGCGGCTCCCCAGCAAAAGCAAGGGGCGAGCTTTTGACTGGCTCCAGCAGAGCATAGCCGACATCCAAGTGTCCGTGCCGGGCGACCTGCCGGTCGGGGGGAGGTTGAAAGCTTTTCACCAAAGGTGGCCTCTCATAACCTCCGATCAGTGGGTTCTGCAAATAGTCCGGCAAGGATACACCCTCAATTTGGCCTCAAAGCCACCAAATTGTCCACCGGGAGCTCAGTCTTACAGCTTCCAGCACAAGCAGGTACTTGCAGAAGAACTCTCCGCCCTTCTCAGCGCCAATGCGGTCGAGCCCGTGCCATCCGGGCAAGAAGGGCTGGGATTCTATTCCAGGTACTTCCTTGTGGAAAAGAAAACAGGGGGGATGCGTCCCATCCTAGACCTAAGGGCCCTGAACAAATATCTCGTAAAAGAAAAGTTCAGGATGCTTTCCCTGGGCACCCTTCTCCCCATGATTCAGTAAAACGATTGGCTATGCTCTCTGGACTTGAAGGATGCCTACACACACATCCCGATACTGCCAGCTCACAGACAGTATCTGCGATTTCAGTTGGGCACACGCCACTTCCAGTACTGTGTGCTACCCTTTGGGCTCGCCTCTGCGCCCAGGGTGTTCACAAAGTGCCTAGCTGTGGTAGCAGCGGCACTTCGCAGGCTGGGGGTGCACGTGTTCCCATATCTCGACGATTGGCTGGTGAAGAACACATCCGAGGCAGGAGCCCTGCAGTCCATGCAGATGACTATTCGCCTACTGGAGCTACTGGGGTTTGTGATAAATTACCCAAAGTCCCATCTTCTCCCAGTGCAGAGATTCGAATTCATAGGAGCTCTGCTGGATTCTCGGACGGCTCGCGCCTATCTCCCAGAGACGAGAGCCAACAACTTGTTGTCCCTCGTCTCGCGGGTGCGAGCGTCCCAGCAGATCACAGCTCGGCAGATGTTGAGATTGCTCGGCCACATGGCCTCCACAGTTCATGTGACTCCCATGGCCCGCCTTCACATGAGATCTGCTCAATGGACCCTAGCCTCCCAGTGGTATCAGGCCGCTGGGGGTCTAGAGGACGTGATCCACCTGTCCACGAGTTTTCTCAAATCCCTGTTTTGGTGGACGATTCGCTCCAATTTGACTCTGGGACGTCCTTTCCAAATTCCTCAGCCACAAAAAGTGCTGACCACGGATGCGTCTCTCCTGGGATGGGGAGCTCATGTCGATGGGCTTCACACCCAAGGAAGCTGGTCCCTCCAGGAACGCGATCTGCAGATCAATCTTCTGGAGTTACGAGCGATCTGGAACGCTCTGAAGGCTTTCAGAGATCGGCTGTCCCACCAAATTATCCAAATTCAGACAGACAACCAGGTTGCCATGTATTATGTCAACAAGCAGGGGGGCACCGGATCTCGCCCCCTGTGTCAGGAAGCCGTCAGCATGTGGCTCTGGGCTCGCCGTCACGGCATGGTGCTCCAAGCCACATATCTGGCAGGCGTAAACAACAGTCTGGCCGACAGGTTGAGCAGGATTATGCAACCTCACGAGTGGTCGCTCAATTCCCGTGTGGTACGACAGATTTTCCAGGTGTGGGGCACCCCCTTGGTAGATCTCTTCGCATCTCGAGTGAACCACAAAGTCCCTCAGTTCTGTTCCAGGCTTCAGGCCCACGGCAGACTGGCATCGGATGCCTTCCTCCTGGACTGGGGGGAGGGTCTGCTGTATGCTTATCCTCCCATACCTCTGGTGGGGAAGACTTTGTTGAAACTCAAGCAAGACCGAGGCACCATGATTCTGATTGCTCCTTTTTGGCCGCGTCAGATCTGGTTCCCTCTTCTTCTGGAGTTATCCTCCGAAGAACCGTGGAGATTGGAGTGTTTTCCGACCCTCATCACGCAGAACGAAGGGGCTCTTCTGCATCCCAGCCTCCGGTCCCTGGCTCTCACGGCCTGGATGTTGAGGGCGTAGACTTTGCCTCTTTGGGTCTGTCAGAGGGTGTCTCCCGCATCTTGCTTGCTTCCAGGAAAGATTCCACTAAGAGAAGTTACTTTTTCCATTGGAGGAGGTTTGCCGTCTGGTGTGACAGCAAGGCCCTAGATCCTCGTTCTTGTCCTACACAGACCCTGCTTGAATACCTTCTGCACTTGTCTGAGTCTGGTCTCAAGACCAACTCTGTAAGAGTTCACCTTAGCGCTATTAGTGCATACCATTACCGTGTGGAAGGTAAGCCGATCTCGGGACAGCCTTTAGTTGTTCGCTTCATGAGAGGTTTGCTTTTGTCAAAGCCCCCTGTCAAGCCTCCTACAGTGTCATGGGATCTCAATGTCATTCTCACCCAGCTGATGAAACCTCCTTTCGAGCCACTGAATTCCTGCCATCTGAAGTACTTGACTTGGAAGGTCATTTTCTTGGTGGCAGTTACTTCAGCTCGTAGAGTCAGTGAGCTTCAGGCCCTGGTAGCCCAGGCCCCTTACACCAAATTTCATCATAACAGAGTAGTCCTCCGCACTCACCCTAAGTTCCTGCCAAAGGTTGTGTCGGAGTTCCATCTGAACCAGTCAATTGTCTTGCCAACATTCTTTCCCCGTCCACATTCCTGCCCTGCTGAACGTCAGCTGCACACATTGGACTGCAAGAGAGCATTGGCCTTCTATTTGGAGCGGACACAGCCCCACAGACAGTCCGCCCAATTGTTTGTTTCTTTTGATCCCAATAGGAGGGGAGTGGCTGTAGGGAAACGCACCATATCCAATTGGCTAGCAGATTGCATTTCCTTCACTTACGCCCAGGCGGGGCTGGCTCTTGAGGGTCATGTCACGGCTCATAATGTTAGAGCCATGGCTGCGTCGGTAGCCCACTTGAAGTCAGCCTCCATTGAAGAAATTTGCAAAGCTGCGACGTGGTCATCTGTCCACACATTCACATCTCACTACTGCCTGCAGCAGGATACCCGACGCGACAGTCGGTTCGGGCAGTCAGTTCTTCAGAACCTGTTTGGGCTTTAGGATCCAACTCCACCCCCCCGAGGGCCCTGTTTGTTCTGTTCCAGGCTGCACTCTCAGTTAGTTGGTAAATTTTTTAGGTCAATCTCAGTTATGTCCTCGCCGTTGCGAGGCCCAATTGACCATGGTTGTTGTTTTGAGTGAGCCTGGGGGCTAGGGATACCCCATCAGTGAGAACAAGCAGCCTGCTTGTCCTCGGAGAAAGCGAATGCTACATACCTGTAGAAGGTATTCTCCGAGGACAGCAGGCTGATTGTTCTCACATAACCCGCCCGCCTCCCCTTTGGAGTTGTGTCTTCCCTTAAATGTATTGTCTTGCTACATACTGGACTGGCCGGCTCGAGCCGGTTTCGGGCGGGAAGACGGCCGCGTATGCGCGGTGCGCGCGGGCGCGCGAGGACTAGCAAAGGACTTTGCTAGTGAAGTTTCCGATTGGAGGGGCTGCCGTGGACGTCAACCCATCAGTGAGAACAATCAGCCTGCTGTCCTCGGAGAATACCTTCTACAGGTATGTAGCATTCGCTTTGTGTGTGTATGCTCATAGATCAATCTATATAATGTATTTCTTTATTGCTCTAGAATGTATAAAAACACCAGCTGCCACCAAACTTAGAAACAGAAAAAAACCTTCCAAAGCAGAGGAATCTGACAATGAAAGGTATGTATGTTTTAGAACAGTGATTATAGTTTATTAAAATTGAAGGGACCAAGATACCATCTAGTCCAAACTCTTTCTCCAAAGAGGTTCTATTTTATACCAATATTGTCCTGGGCATATGTTTATCTAATATTTAAGTAACATTAAAAAAAATAAATCCTTTCATAAGAGCTGAAGCGAGGAACTATACAGGAACCCCTGGGTTCAATTTCTGGACCTCAAGATGCTGTTTGACAGGGAATCCCATCATCACTTAACAGCAGTATCTATGGCTAAGATTCAGTCTGCATGTACTGAACAATCTGTTGTGCTTATAGACAAGGGTGGGCAATATCTGTCCTTGAGGGCCGCAACTCAGTTGGGTTTTCAGGATTACCCTGATGAATGTGCATGAGATCTGTTTGCATGCACTGCCTCCATTGTATGCAAACAGATCTCATGCATATTCATTGGGGAAAACCTGACTCGGTTGTGGCCCTATTCCCTGGTAATTGAATACTCCATCTGTACCTCAGCTTAGAGCATATACATGCTGTTTAGTCATAAATGCTGGTGAGTACGGTTCGGGCCGTTTGAAATGGAGCTGAGCTGTGGAGGGAAGGCCAAGACAGAAAACTCCTGCCCTCCCCCCTTCTGGAAAAAAAAAAAAAAAAAAAACTTCCAATGACAACTTACATTGCCTTTTTAGGCATCTTCTCCTAGTGCTAAACTATTCTTATTTTAGAAACATTTTCCAACTATTAATCCGGACAGCCCATTTTGTAATTTAAGCCCTTTTGTTTACATAAGTACAGAAGTATTGCTATACTGGGACAGACCAAAGGTCCATCAAGCCCAGTATCCTGTTTCCAACAGTGGCCAATCCAGGTCACAAATACCTGCAAGATCCCAAAAAAGTACAAAACATTGTATGCTGCTTATCCCAGAAATAAACAGTGGATTTTCCCCAAATCCATTTTAATAATGGTCTATGGACTTTTCCTTTAGGAAGCCAGCCAAACCTTTTTTAAACTCCGCTAAGCTAATCGCTTTTACTACATTCTGTGTCAACAAATTCCAGAGTTTAATTACACGTTGAATGAAGAAAAATTTTCTCAGATTTTTTTAAATTTACTACTTTCTAGCTTCATTGCGTGCCCCTTTGTCCTAATATTTTTGGGAAGAGTAAACAAACAAGTCATGTCTACCCGTTCCACTCCACTCATTATTATTTTATAGACCTCTATCATATCTCCCCTCAGCCGTCTTTTCTCCAAGCTGAAGAGCCCTAGCTGCTTTAGCCTTTCCTCATAGGGAAGTCGTCCCATCCCCTTTATCATTTTTGTCGCCCTTCTCTGCACCTTTTCTAATTCCACTATATTTTTTTGAGATGTGGTGACTAGAATTAAGCACAATATTTGAGGTGCAGTCACACCATGGAGCGATACAAACGCATTGTGACATCCTTATTTATTTATTGCATTTGTACCCCTCATTTTCCCACCTCTGTGCAGGCTCAAAGTGGCTTACGTTACATTATGAATAGTGGAAATCTATAAGACAATATACATTTGGTATTGCTTTAGGATCTTGGGTGACATGATAATAGTAATAGATAATAGTAGTAGATAATCTAAAGAAATTATACATTTAGTGTTGCTTAAGGATCTTGGGTAACATGATAATAGTTAAGCATGATAGTAGAGTAACGAACTAATTTCGTGAGTCGAATTTCTTTAAGCAGTTCTGGATATTTGTGCAATGGTTCATATTTGTTGATCTTTGTGGTACGCCTTGTCAAAGAGATGGGTCTTCAGTAGTTTGCGGAAGGTGGTTAGTTCATGGATCGTCTTCAAGTTGCGTAGCAGCGCATTCCAGAATTGTGTGCTCAAGTAGGAAAAGGTTGACGCAGGCGTTAGTTTGTATTTTTGACCTCTGCAGTTGGGGAAGTGAAGATTGAGGAATGTGTGGGATGATGTTTTAGCATTCCTGGGTGGTAAGTCTATCAGGTCTGACATGTAGGCTGGAGCGTCTCCGTGAATGATTTTGTGAACTAGGGTACATATTTTGAACGTGATGTGTTCTTTAAGTGGGAGCCAGTGTAGTTTTTCTCGTAGGGGTTTAGCACTTTCATATTTTGTTTTTCCGAATATGAGTCTGGCTGCAGTGTTTTGGGCTGTTTGTAATTTCTTGATTATTTGCTCTTTGCAGCCAGCATAGAGAGCGTTGCAATAGTCTAGATGGCTGAGTACCATTGATTGTATCAGGTTGCGGAAGACGGTCCTTGGGGAAGAAAGGTCTTACTCTTTTTAACTTCCACATTGAGTGGAACATCTTCTTGGTTGTGTTCTTCGCGTGGTTCTCAAGTGTTAGGTGTCGATCAATAGTAACTCTGAGAATTTTTAGGGTGTCTGAAATTGGGAGTTTTGGTGTATTGATGGTGGTGAATTTGTTCGTGTTATGTTGAGAGGTGAGTATTAGGCATTGGGTTTTTTTCTGCATTGAGTTTCAGCTTAAATGCATCTGCGCATGAGTTCATGATATGTAAACTCTGGTTGATGTCATTGGAAATTTCCTTTAGATCTTGTTTAAATGGGATGTAGATCGTTACATCGTCTGCGTATATGTATGGGTTGAGGTTTTGGTTTGATAGTAGTTTGGCCAATGGTATCATCATTAAGTTGAATAAGGTCGGTGAGAGGGGGGATCCCTGTGGAACTCCGCATTCAGGTATCCATGTGGCTGATGTAGTCGAGTTAGATCTAACTTGGTATGATTGTGTGGTTAGGAACCCCTTGAACCATTTGAGAACGTTGTCTCCAATTCCGAAGTACTCTAGGATATGTAGTAGTATTCCTTGATCGACCATGTCGAAGGCGCTGGACATGTCAAATTGTAGGAGCAATACGTTCTTCCCAGTTGCAATCAGTTGTTTGAATTTAGTCATAAGAGTGATTATTACTGTGTCAGTGCTGTGGATGGACCGAAATCCTGACTGGGAGTCATGTAGTATTGAGAATTTGTCTAAATAGATTGTGAGTTGTTTGGTCATTCGTTATTAAAGGAATGGATGCTACTGGCCTGTAGTTGGTTAGTTCACTGGCACTTTTCTTTGGGTATTGGGGTGAGTAGAATGTTTCCTTTCTCCTTTGAGAAGAGTTCATTTTGTAACATATAGTTCACATGGTTCGTTAGGTCTGTTATAAATTGTTGAGGGGCGGATGTCATAAGGTTATTTGGGCATTTGTCTAATTTGCAATGGGATTTGGCGAATCTTTTGAGCATTTGGGAGATGAGATCCTCCGATAGTACTTCGAAGTTGTTCCAGGTTCTGTCTGCTGGATATACACCAGGGTCTGGATCTAGACAGTCAAGGAGATCGATGAAGTCAATGGTGCTGACAGGGATTTTAAGTCGTAGATTTATGATTTTCTCATTGAAGTATCTTGCAAGATTGTCTGCTCCTGGTGTATCTTTGTTGTTGGTTGTGACTGGTGTGGTATCTAGTAGTTTATTCACGAGTTGGAAGAGTTTGTGTGTCCTTGTAGTTTGGTCCAATTTTAGTTTTGAAATATAATCTTTTAGTTTGTCTTATGGTATATTTATATTTTCTTCGAAGTTGTTTCCAGGCGTTAAGTGTGGGGTCATCTTTCTTTTTATTCCACGCACGTTCTAATCTTCTACTACTACTACTTAACATTTCTAAAGCGCTACTAGGGTTACGCAGCGCTGTACAATTTAACATAGAAGGACAATCCCTGCTCAAAGAGCTTACAATCTAAAAGATGCGTGAGCAGTCAGACCGATAGGGGCAATCAAATTGGGCAGTCTGGAATTCCTGAAAGGTAAGAGTTAGGTGCCGAACGCAGCATTGAAGAGGTGTGCTTTAAGCAAAGACTTGAAGATGGGCAAGGAGGGGGCTTGGCGTAAGGACTGAGGGAGGTTGTTCCAAGCATAGGGTGAGGCAAGGCAGAATGAGCGGAGCCTGGAGTTGGCGGTGGTGGAGAAGGGTAATGAGAGGAGGGATTTGTCCTGTGAACGGAGGTTTCGGGCTGGAACATAAGGGGAGATGAGAGGTAGTGAGGGGCAGCAGACTGAGTGCATTTGTAAGTAAGAAGGAGAAGCTTGAACTGAATGCGGTATCTGATTGGAAGCCAGTGAAGTGACCTGAGGAGAGGGGTGATATGAGTATATCGGTTCTGGCGGAATATAAGACGTGCAGCAGAGTTCTGAACAGATTGAAGAGGGGATAGGTGGCTAAGGGGGAGGCCGGTGAGGAGTAAGTTGCAGTAGTCAAGGCGAGAGGTAATGAGAGCGTGGACGAGAGTTCGGGGTGGTGTGTTCAGAGAGGAAAGGGCGAATTTTGCTGATGTTAAAGAGGAAGAAGCGGCAGGTCTTGGCTGTCTGCTGGATATGCGCAGAGAAGGAGAGGGAGGAGTCAAAGATGACTCCAAGGTTGCGGGCAGATGAGACGGGGAGGATGAGGGTTTTATTAACTGAGATAGAAAGTGGAGGAAGAGGAGAAGTGGGTTTTGGTGGAAAGATGATGAGCTCGGTCTTGGACATGTTCAGTTTCAGGTGGCGGTTGGACATCCAGGCAGCTATGTCGGATAAGCGGGCTTGATACCTTAGCCTGGGTCTCAGCGGTGATGGCTGGTGTGGAGAGATACAACTGGGTGTCATCAGCATAGAGATGATACTGGAAACCGTGAGATGAGATCAGGGAGCCCAGGGAAGAGGTGTAGATTGAGAAGAGAAGGGGTCCAAGGACAGATCCCTGGGGAACACCAACAGATAGCAGGATGGGGGTGGAGGAGGATCCATGAGAGTGAACTCTGAAGGTGCGGTGGGAGAGATAGGAGGAGAACCAGGAGAGGACAGAGCCCTGGAACCCAAATGAGGACAGTGTGGCAAGAAGTAAATCATGATTGACAGTGTCAAAAGCGGCGGATAGATCTTCTAACTTGTGTTTTAAGTTTTTTCAATTCGTCATTGAACCATGGTATTGAGTTCTTTCTGTGTGAGGTTCTAGTTTGAATTGGGGCAATATTGTCTAATATTAATCTTCATCTATCATCCCATTCTAGGAGAAATTGGTTTGTCTTTGCCTTTATTGTCCATCCGTTGTGGTCTATTTTTCCTCTCGTGGTGTAGGTTTTACGTTCTTGTTTATTAATTGCGTCTTTCGTTCGCCATTGTAGGGAAATGTGTGCTTTATAGTGGTCTGACCATGGTGTGGGTGTCCATTTTGTGTCTGTTAGTGTAAGGTTTAGATCTGGTTCGAATTTGTGTATTATGATATCTAGTGTGTGTCCTTTAGTGTGAGTTGGTTGCGTGTTTGGTCCGTGTAAGAATTCTTTGCATTTTTGGGTGCTTATTGTTTTCCATTCCTTTTCTAATAATACCTAACATTCTATTTCCTTTCTTAGCGGCCACCGCACACTGGGTAGGAGGTTTCAACATATCATCAATGACGACACCTAGATCCCTTTCTTGGTCAGTGACTCCTAACATGGAACCTTACATTATGTAGCTATAATTTGGGTTCCTCTTTCCCACATGCATCACTTTGCACTTGCTCACATTAAACATCATCTGCCATTGAGACGCCCAGTCTCATAAGGTCCTCTTGTAATTTTTCACAATCCTCTCGCGATTTAACAACTTTGAATATCTTTGTGTCGTCAGCAAATTTAATTACCTCACTAGTTACTCCCATCTCTAGATCATTTATAAATATGTTTAAAAGCAGCGGTCCCAGCACAGACCCCTGGGGAACCCCACGATCTACCCTTCTCCATTGAGAATACTGACCATCTAACCCTACTCTCTGTTTTCTATCTTTTAACCAGTTTTTAATCCACAGTAGGACACTACCTCCTATCCTATGACTCTCCAATTTCCTCTGGATTCTTTCATGAGGTACTTTGTCAAACGCTTTTTGAAAATCCAGATACACAGTATCAACTGGCTCACCTTTATCCACATGTCTGTTCACCTCTTCAAAGAAATGTAATAGATTGGTGAGGCAAGATTTCCCTTCACTAAATCCAGGTGGGCTTTGTCTCATTAATCCATGCTTTTGAATATGCTCTGTAATTTTGTTCCTTTTAATAGTCTCTACCATTTTGCCCGGCACCAACGTCAGGCTCACCAGTCTATAATTTCCTGGATCTCCTCTGGAACCTTTTTTAAAAATCAGCGTTAGATTGGCCACCCTCCAATCTTCTGGAACCACGCTTGATTTTAAAGATAAATTACATATTATTAACAATAGTTCTGCAAGTTCATTTTTCAATTATATCAGTACTCTGGGATGAATACAATCCGGTCCAGGAGATTTGCTACTCTTTAATTTGTTAAATTGCGCCATTACATCTTCCAGGTTTATAGAGATTTCATTCAGTTTCTCTGACTTGTGCTTTGAATACCATTTCTGGCACCGGTATCTCTCCCAAATCTTCCTCGGTGAAGACCAAAGCAAAGAATCCACTTAATCTCTCCGCTATGGCTTTGTCTTCCCTGATTGCTCCTTTTACCCTCGGTTATCTAGCAGTCCAACTGATTCTTTTGCTGGCTTCTTGCTTTTAATATACTTAAAAAATTTTTTTTTACTTTTTCCTATGTCATTGGTACTCACATGTACCAAGACAGCTGGCTCCTCCCCAGCACTATCTAAAGTCCTATCTAGGTGACGCGTGGGGTCCGCCACCTTCGCACCAGGCAGGCCACCCAGCTATCTACGTGCCTAATAATCGAATCACCAACTACAACAGCTGTCCTAACCCTTCCCTCCTGGGCAGTAGCTCCTGGAGTCACATCCTTGGTGTGAGAGGATATTGCAACACCTACTACTACTACTACTTATCATTTCTATAGCGCTACTAGATGTACACAGCGCTGTACACTTGAACATAAAGAGACAGTCCCTGCTCGACAGAGCTTACAATCTAATTAGGACAGACAAACAGGACAAACAAGAGATAAAGGAATATTAAAGTGAGGATGATAAAATAAGGGTTCTGAACAAGTGAACAAGGGTTAGGAGTTAAAAGCAACATCAAAAAGGTGGGCTTTTAGCTTAGATTTGAATATGGTCAGAGATGGAGCTTGACGTACCGGCTCAGGAAGTCTATTCCAGGTATATGGTGCAGCAAGATAAAAGGAACGGAGTCTGGAGTTAGCAGTGGAGGAGAAGGGTGCAGATAAGAGAGATTTACCCAGTGAACGGAGTTCCCGGGGAGGAATGTAGGGAGAGATGAGAGTGGAGAGGTACTGAGGAGCTGCAGAGTGAATGCACTTATAGGTCAATAAGAGGAGTTTGAACTATATGCGGAAACAGATAAGAAGCCAGTGAAGTGACTTGAGGAGAGGGCCAATATGAGCATAACGACCCTGGTGTGCTGGTCCTAGCTACAGGATTACTTCCAGCTGCACCAGAATGATGCTCTCCTTTTAGAAGACCTCCCTTCTCCAAGGCAGCACAGCGTCTGCCAGATTGGAGGTGGGTCGTCTCTACAACATTCGTGTAGGCGTCCTCTATTTACCTCTCTGTCTCCCTCAGCTTCTCCATGCTAATGTAGTAAAGCTAATGTAAATGAGGTCATTTTGTATTTCGCCCCAATGCTCAGAAAAGAGTGCCCCAAAACAGCGTGCCTTACTGCTGCAAAAAATAACACCAGGTCAGAGTGAGCATTAAGTTGTTGGAAGAGAGGATTTCTTATAATTCTTCCTTCAAAATCTGCTGGTTTTGCTTTTGGACACAGAAGGAAGCCTGTGCAAGCCCTTAAACGCCAGTCATGAGAAATGAATATGCGCAAGCTACAGCAGACCCAAAAGTGAAAGCACACATTGGCATCTGTTTCCTGCATTTAAATATGTGTCCAAGCTAAATAAATAAATATAACCACTTATATTTAGGTTGCAGAAAACAAGACGCTGATGTGTGCTTCACGTTCAGCTTTTGGCAGACACATGCGCACAGGCACCGAGCTTACCACAAAACTCCTCTGCTCATGCGCCAAGCACAGTCCTCCCACCGAACACTCAACGCTATGAGCTTGCATATATTTGCATCTCATTAGTGTTGAACATTAGGGCATCTTCTGCGCTGTTCTGGTGGTATTTTTATGATGCTGTTCAGAACAGCACCAGAGTTTTGAGCATTGGAGCCTGATTTCTTTATAACATACCTCAAACCTGTCAGTATATTTAAATTTAAATGGATGCTTGATCTGTGCAAGGGGGCGGAGTGTACAAATATGACTCAGAGTAGAGAACAGCTAATCAGTTGTTAATATTTAACCAGCTAAACAAGGTAGAAATTAAGGGCCCTGTTTACTAAGGTGTGCGCGTGTTTTGAGCACATGCTAAAAATTAGTGTGCACTAACGCTAGACACCCATAGGACTATATGGGTGTGTCTAGCATTGGCATGTACTAAAAATGCAAGAGCACCTACTGAACAGCTTAGTAAACATGGCCCTAAGGTGTGCATGTAGGATTTTTAATAGCTGTTTTTATCCATATCTATAGAAATTTAAAATTTCACAGGGCCTTGTGTAAGAACTATTTGCTAGGCTGCTGATTTATTTCAGTTTGATCAAGATAAGTCTTCATGAATGTTCTGTGGTGGAAATGAAAACAGTAACGGAATTCAAACATGCGTGGGATAAGCGTAAAGGAATCCTGTGCAGAAGGAATGGATCCTCAGGAGCTTAGTCGAGATCGGGAGGCGGGGCTGGTGGTTGGGAGGCGGGGATAGTGCTGGGCAGACTTATATGGTCTGTGCCCTGAAGAGCACAGGTACAAATCAAAGTAGGGTATACACAAAAAGTAGCACATATGAGTTGTCTTGTTGGGCAGACTGGATGGACCGTGCAGGTTTTTTTTCTGCCGTCATCTACTTTGTTACTATGTAACTATGTTCTTTTAAAATCTTTATTTTTTAGTGACCATCAGAAATTTACACAACCTGTTACACTGCCAAGTACCAGGCCACCACGTCGAGCAAAAACAGCGGCTCTAGAGAAAACAAAAATGAATTTAGCATGTCTTCTGAATGAGGCTAAGAAATAAAAGAAAAAAAGCCTGCCAAGGAATGTATCAACCTAAGATTAGGCTTTCATTTTTATTTTGTGTTTTTTTTAATAACTATATAAAAATAAAATAAAACAAATAATTTTATCTCATACCTTTATTTTGAATCCGTTCTGAAGAAAATGAACTTGAATCTAATCAACTATCTACTTTTATATTTGTATAATAAAAATGAATTATAAATTCAATTGTGGGTTTTTTTTTTTTACTTTGTTTTGGTAAATTATAGTGTTACACTCTTATCTTAGGGAATGGGATATACAATGTCTGATTTCACTTTGCTGTTTTATTTGTCTTTAAGGCCCCAATGCACAAATGTAGCTGTAAAATAGGGCTGCCTCGTTAAAATTTAGGAAATCGCTAACAGCCAGCGATGCACAATGGGCATTGCATGCAAATGAGGTGATGAATCCCCCTTTGTGCATCATCGCTGTTTGAGTTTGAACTGTCAAATGGGTTTGACACTGTTGTCAAATGCATTTGACAGCTCTGATGCACTGGACCTCCACTGTTATGTTTTGTTTTTTTTTTACCCTGGTGGTGCAGTGGACCCTGACACACACCCCGCCCCCCCCCCCCCCCCCCCCAAAAAAAAAAAAAAAATCTTTTTTTTTTTTTTTTTTTTTTTTTAATTTTCCCTGGTAGACCACAACCACACCCCCCCCCCCCCCCCAGTGGTCCTGTGGACCAAACCCCTTCCCCTGCATAGGCACACACCCCTCCCTCCTGCACTTGACCCCCACCCCTCCCTGTACCTTTACAACAAAGTCAAAGCAGGGCCTGCCTGGAACAAAATGATGGCACCCAGGCCCTGCCCAGTGCATTCTGGGATGCATTGGGCAAGCCTGTTTTTGCACGCTAGCCTGTTATCAGATCATGAGATTCTGGGTCTCACAGATGTCAATCTTGTCATTCTTGGCCTGTTTGGGCCTTACCTTATGGTTCAGACCTGTGCTCTTTATTATACAGTATTGCCTAATGGATGCTTGATCTGTGCAAGGGGGTGGAGTCTACAAATGTGATCAAAGTACCATACTCGAGGTCATTCTCACTTGCAATCAGCAAAAACTATAAATCAGTTTTCAGTAAATCATATCTCTGTTTCTCAGCATTCTGCAGTTAGTTCCTCTTTCCACTTGCTGTGCAAGCACTTATGGGAACATAAGTCACACTTGGTAACTGGCATCTCTGTGACTGTATTTTTGACCTTTAGTGAGGCTTAGCTCAACACACAACTAAGCAGGCTACATTTGTAAGCCACTTCTATGGTTCATATCCTATATAATAAAACGCACCTCCAACGTTCTGAAGCCTTGAAGCATTCCTGCAAATTTCCGGAACTTTTAGCTTCACTTTCTCGGCTTCAGACCGTTGGAGGTGCGTTTTATTATATAGGATGTGCTCGGTGCTTTTCTGTAGCACATGGGGGAAATTTAATATATGCTTAAAGTGGATGGGGGCAGGGGCGATAGGACAATTGCTGGGTGGCTGGAGGGGGGGCAGGGGAGAGGAGATTCGCTGGGTGGCTGGAGGGGGGCAAGGGAAAAAGAATCGCTGGGTGGCTGGAGGGGGCCGGGGACACAGGAGAATCACTGGGTGGCTGGAGGGGGGGCAGGGGAGAGAGGAGACTCGCTGGAGAGGGGGCAGGGAACAGGAGACTCGCTGGGTGGCTGGAGAGAGAACCAGGGGACAGAGGAGACTCGGTGGGTGGCTGGAGGGGAGCAGGGGAGAAAAGAGCATCGGTGGGTGGCTGGAGGGGGGCAGGGGAAAAAAGAATCACTGGGTGGCTGGAGGGGGAGCAGGGGCGAGAGGAGAATCACTGGGTGGCTGGAGGGGGGACAGAGAAGACACACTCGCACAAAGCAGTCTCACTCTCTCTCACACACACACACTCGCACATTCACTCTCTCTCACACACATACTCTCTCAAACATACACACTCCAAGGAAAACCTTGCTAGCTCCAGTTTCATTTGTGTCAGAAATGGGCCTGTTTTACTAGTCATTCCATATTTTAGCACTTTGATAAGTGTACGTTCCAAATAGAGCTGTACTTTACATTTTTTCATTGAAGGAAAATCAAGAATTTCTGAGTGCTTCTCAAATGTAACCTATTAATAGAGAATGTTAACAATTATATAATATTTTCAGGACCTACACAATAACATTTAAAAATTAAACATGCCTTCTTAAAATATAGACGAGATTTAATCTTAAACCAATGTAAATTATTCACAAGTGGAGACGCTGCACAAAACTTCCCCTCTTTAAAAATCAATCTGGCAGCTGTGTTCTGGAAGAGCTGCAATTTCTTTTTTAACTTCAGAGTAAGAACTATATAAGGAGTTACAATAATCCAAATAAGGAGTTAAAATTGCCTGAGCTATGATTCTAAAACTTATAGGACTTTGTGACAATCTAGTAGTTCTTAATTGTTGAAGATTGAAAAAAAAAAAATCTTTACAAGTTCGTGTGAGGCTCAAAAGTCAGATTTGAATCCTGTCATCTACTACAGTAATATAATGCTTCACAATAGCAAGAGTATCATCTAATGTTCCTTGCTCTGGGCAAAGGACTAAGATATCATCGGCATAGAGTAATGAAAACATATTTAAATTGGCCATAAAAGGGCTCATAAAAACGTTAAACAATTGGGATAAAGGTGGGCCCTTGGGGATCCCACAAACCTGAAGATTGTACCCCGCGCTTTCCCACTCATGGCAGGCTCAATGCAGCTTACATATTGTACCTGGGGCATTGGAGGGTTAAGTGACTTGCCCAGAGTCACAAGGAGCTGCCGGTGCCTGAAGTGGGAATTGAACTCAGTTCCTCATTTCCCCAGAACCAAAGTCCACCACCCTAACCACAAGGCATAACACTCTATGCCTTTGTTAAGCCTGCCGTAAAGACAATAGAAGGAAAAACGAGCAGCTGCGTGTCCAGCCGCAGCCTCCTTTTCTGCCGCTTGGTGCTGAAAGTAAAATTTGAACCATGCAGTTCAAATTTTATTTTCAGCACTGAATGGCAAAAGAGGAGGCTGCTGTTCGACACGCTATTATTCTTGTTCTGTCTCTAGGATGGACTGGACCTTGGTGGGGAAGAGTGACGTATGCCTGTACCTGTGGTCATCAGAGGTTCCACTTTGGAAGGTGAGAGGCAAAGTGATAAGGAGAGCCTGCTGTTCCTTCTGCAGCGCTGACTGAGCTGCAAACTGCTTTGTACTGGCAAAACCTAGGTGCCAGTTCTGATTTTTCAGTTGCCACGGTCAAGCCCTGGCCTACTGACCATATGTGGTCACATTTTTGCGCATGTCAGTGTCAATATGAGACACACACTACCCAGTGGAACTTTGTGAGGCCTCTCTGCTTCTGCATGGTGCTGCATCCTTCTGCAAGGAATTTTAATTTTTCAATCATCTGTTAAGTGGCCACTTTCAATAGGTGTCACTGCGCTGGGATGTGCCCCTGTTAATAGGAGAATATAGTAGTGTGGTCACTTTGTCCTCTTTTGCTGCATGGAATACTACTAATATGAAAAACAGAAATTAATTTATAATGTGCTAGCTCTCCACCCAGGAGAGGCCCCCCTCCTGTAAATATCTTTAAACCGTTATGGGGCTGCAAAACTGTGACATGCAGGTCACAGAGGGCACAATGTGGGGTCCTGCTGCACATATGCTTTGAGGGCTGCAGTGAGTTCAAGTTTCAAATTTATTAAAGGATTTACTATCCCCGCCCACCAAACAAATGTCTGAGCAACTTGCAGTCTAGAGTTAGAAACATGATAGCAGATAAGGGCCAAATGGCCCATCCAGTCTGCCCATCCTCAGCAATCACTTTCTCCTCCTTTCTCTGAGATCCCACATGCCTGTCCCATGCTTTCTTAAATTCAGACACAGTCCTTGTTCCGCCATCTCTACCAGGAGGCTATTCCATGCGTCTAACACTGTTTCCATTAAAAAGTATTTCCTTAGGTTACTCCTGCAGTGATCCTGTTAAGGATGCTTTACTGTTGTGCACTATCCCTTTTTAGTGACAGATTTGGATTGACAAAATATGCAGTACAACTAAAGTAATTTTCTCCTATACGCCTGGTTGGGTTAATATTTAATTGGTTTGAATGATATTTCAGTACTGTTTTACATCAGCCTGCTCTAGACTGGTGAACAATATGCAGATCCAGGTTTCTGATTAATGATATCTGTTAAGTAAGTGTGTTACTCAAGACTCACATTTATGGGTTTTGCAACTGTTAAAATAAATAAGACAAAATAAAGTGAGTTTGTAGAATCAAAATTAGTATTAGTCTAAAATCTTTTGGTGGCCCCTGGAGCTTTCTTGTGTCCACGTTGTGGCCCTTGACATGACAAAGATTGGAGAACCCTGATTTATATGGTTCAAATAATCCTTTTTGTCAGATAGACAAAAATAAGTTCTATTCAGCAGCAGCACATCATCACCTTGGGCACTGAACTGCAGGTTGCCACAGAGATCCATATTATCTTATTTAATATCTACCTCAGGCGTTTAGCTTAGCTGGTACACAAAATTCTACATCAATGCCAATAATATGCAACTACTCATACCCACTGAGCCAACAGCAACTCAGGAATGGGGGGGGGGGGGGGGGGGAGGGGGGAGGGAGGACACACAACAAGCTGCCTGAAACCAGGCAAAGCACAGAGTCTGTGGGTTCCTGACACAAGTGGACTTGGTTATCTTCAACAAACATAACATGTCTTACAGAATGCAGTGATCCATCTTTTGGGACATGCCCATAAAGTTTGATCATGATACCTTTATTTTTACAATACCGTTGACTACCAGTTCATTACTGGATTGAATTTAAAATGATCGTACTTGCACAAAGAGCATATTAAGAAAGCCTGAGGAATTACCCAAGTGTAATATAATATTGGCATCGCTCCAGCTGAAGTGTTTACCATCTGGGTAGTGCATTTATGATATGGGATGGGGTGGAGGGAGGAGTGAAATGAAAAAAGGAGGATTAATGGCATGGAAAATAGTTTAAAGTTTATTCATGTTGAAAGAAGGAAGCATTTAATAGCAGGCTTGGAGGAGCCAAGTAAAGTTAATTAATTTCTCCGAGGACAAGCAGGCTGCTTGTTCTCACTGATGGGTGACGTCCACGGCAGCCCCTCCAATCGGAAACTTCACTAGCAAAGTCCTTTGCTAGCCCTCGCGCGCCCGCGCGCACCGCGCATGCGCGGCCGTCTTCCCGCCCGAAACCGGCTCGAGCCGGCCAGTCTTCTTTTGTCCGCACTCGGTACGGTCGTGTTTTCGCCGTGTCGAGCCCCGGAAAGTCGACCTCGCGCGTCCAAATTATTTTTGAGCGTGTTTTTTCCTTCGGGAAAGCTTTGTTTAAGTCGGGAAGTGCTCCGGAAACCCTCCGCCGGGTTTCGTGTCAATCCTCCCCGTACTTCCAGCTTTTTGCCCCGGTAAGTTTTCTTTCGTCGTCGGGGTAGGCCTCTTTTCGGCCTCGGTCGAGATTTTTTCTCCCTCTAAATTTTTGGTGCTTCAAATTTCGCCATTTCGGCTTTTGATTTCGCCGGCGTGATTTTTCCGCCCATGACATCGAAGCCTTCCAGCGGCTTCAAGAAGTGCACCCAGTGCGCCCGGGTTATCTCGCTCACTGATCGACACTCGTTGTGTCTTCAGTGTCTGGGGGCCGAGCACCGCCCTCAGAACTGCAGTCTGTGTTCCCTGCTTCAAAGGCAGACTCAGGTAGCGAGACTAGCCCAGTGGAACGTGTTGTTCTCGGGCTCTTCGTCGGCATCGGCACCGGGATCTTCGAGTGCATCGACGTCGTCAGCGTCCAGACCATCTTCCTCGGCCGCCCCTGCATCGAGTGCATCGAGGCATCGGGCCTCTGCATCGGCGCCGAGACATCGGATAGCTGCATCGACGTCGGTGGTACCAGGACCTCGTCTGCTGATGTCGTCGGACGGTGGTGCATCGGGTGGAGTGCAGGTGAGGGCTGTCCATTCCCCTGCTGGTGGCGGTGAGCCCTCGGGTGGGTCTCCTCCTACCCTGAGGGCTCCTGCGGTACAGCCCCCCCGAGATCGACCTTCTTCAGTCTCGGCCCCGAGGAAGCGACGGATGGATTCGACGTCCTCCTCGTCGGTGCCGGGGAGCTCCGGTGACATGCTTCGGAAGAAATCGAAGAAGCATCGACACCGGTCTCCTCCCCGTGTCGGCACCGAGAGCAGGCATCGGCACTGAGAGGACCGCTCACCCTCTGTTCAGGAGGTGTCGATGCGCTCCGCTCTGGACAGCCCGGAACAGCCTCCACGCCCGGAACAGGTACTGACGTCGACGCCTGCATCGACCTCCATGCCTTTCTCTGCAGCCGCTCTGAACGAGAGCCTCCGGGCCGTTCTCCCAGAGATTCTGGGGGAGCTGTTGCGCCCTACCCCTCCGGTACCGGCGGTGCTTGCGCCTCCGGTACCGTCGAGCGTGGCGCCGGCTGGCCCATCGCCCGGGGTGAGGTCCCCGACGTCGGTACCGCGTGCGGTGCCGACTGTGGCCACCTCCCAGGAAGGCTCCCCGACTACGTCGGCGGAGGGAGCTTCGCCGATGCGGGCGAGGGAGTCTACCTCTCGACGCCCCCATCGTGGACGTGGCTCCACGGAGTCGAGCCGGGCGCGGTTGCAGACGCAGGTCCGTGAACTTGTGTCTGACACCGAGGGTGAGGCCTCGTGGGAAGAAGAAGAAGATCCCAGATATTTCTCTGACGAGGAGTCTGAGGGTCTTCCTTCCGATCCCACTCCCTCTCCTGAAAGACAGCTTTCTCCTCCCGAGAGTCTGTCTTTTGCTTCCTTTGTCCGGGAGATGTCTACGGCCATCCCCTTCCCGGTGGTTGTGGAGGACGAGCCCAGGGCTGAAATGTTTGAGCTCCTGGACTATCCTTCTCCACCTAAGGAAGCGTCCACGGTTCCCTTGCATCATGTCCTAAAAAAGACATTGCTTGCGAACTGGACGAAACCGCTAACTAATCCCCACATCCCCAAGAAGATCGAGTCCCAGTACCGGATCCATGGGGACCCAGAGCTGATGCGCACCCAGTTGCCTCACGACTCTGGAGTTGTGGATCTGGCCCTAAAGAAGGCTAAGAGTTCTAGAGAGCATGCTTCGGCGCCCCCGGGCAAAGACTCTAGAACCTTAGACTCCTTTGGGAGGAAGGCCTACCATTCCTCTATGCTCGTGGCCAAAATTCAGTCTTACCAGCTCTACACGAGCATACACATGCGGAATAATGTGCGGCAGTTGGCGGGCTTGGTTGATGCTCTTCCCCCTGAGCAAGCCAAGCCTTTTCAGGAGGTGGTCAGGCAGCTGAAGGCGTGCAGAAAATTCCTGGCCAGAGGAGTTTATGACACTTTTGATGTTGCGTCCAGGGCCGCTGCTCAAGGTGTGGTGATGCGCAGGCTCTCATGGCTGCGTGCCGCCGACCTGGAGAATAGACTCCAGCAGCGGATTGCGGACTCGCCTTGCCGTGCGGACAACATTTTTGGAGAAAAAGTCGAGCAGGTGGTAGAGTCTCTCCACCAGCGGGACACCGCATTCGACAAGTTCTCCCGCTGGCAGCCTTCAGCCTCTACCTCTACAGGTAGAAGATTTTTCGGGGGAAGGAAGACTGGTCCTTATGCTTCTGGTAAGCGTAGGTACAATCCTCCTTCCCGACAGCCTGCGGCCCAGGCTAAGCCCCAGCGCGCTCGCTCTCGTCAGCAGCGTGCGCCTCAGCAAGGCCCCGCGGCTCCCCAGCAAAAGCAAGGGGCGAGCTTTTGACTGGCTCCAGCAGAGCATAGCCGACATCCAAGTGTCAGTGCCGGGCGACCTGCCAGTCGGAGGGAGGTTGAAAGCTTTTCACCAACGGTGGCCTCTCATAACCTCCGATCAGTGGGTTCTCCAAATAGTCCGGCAAGGATACACCCTCAATTTGGCCTCAAAACCTCCAAATTGTCCACCGGGAGCTCAGTCCTACAGCTTCCAGCACAAGCAGGTACTTGCAGAGGAACTCTCCGCCCTTCTCAGCGCCAATGCGGTCGAGCCCGTGCCATCCGGGCAAGAAGGGCTGGGATTCTATTCCAGGTACTTCCTTGTGGAAAAGAAAACAGGGGGGATGCGTCCCATCCTAGACCTAAGGGCCCTGAACAAATATCTCGTAAAAGAAAAGTTCAGGATGCTTTCCCTGGGCACCCTTCTCCCCATGATTCAGCAAAACGATTGGCTATGCTCTCTGGACTTGAAGGATGCCTACACACACATCCCGATACTGCCAGCTCACAGACAGTATCTGCGATTTCAGCTGGGCACACGCCACTTCCAGTACTGTGTGCTACCCTTTGGGCTCGCCTCTGCGCCCAGGGTGTTCACAAAGTGCCTAGCTGTGGTAGCAGCGGCGCTTCGCAGGCTGGGGGTGCACGTGTTCCCATATCTCGACGATTGGCTGGTGAAGAACACATCCGAGGCAGGAGCCCTGCAGTCCATGCAGATGACTATTCGCCTCCTGGAGCTACTGGGGTTTGTGATAAATTACCCAAAGTCCCATCTTCTCCCAGTGCAGAAACTCGAATTCATCGGAGCCCTGCTGGATTCTCGGACGGCTCGCGCCTATCTCCCAGAGACGAGGGCCAACAACCTGTTGTCCCTCGTCTCACGGGTGCGAGCGTCCCAGCAGATCACAGCTCGGCAGATGTTGAGATTGCTGGGCCATATGGCCTCCACAGTTCATGTGACTCCCATGGCCCGCCTTCACATGAGATCTGCTCAATGGACCCTAGCCTCCCAGTGGTATCAGGCCGCTGGGGGTCTAGAGGACGTGATCCACCTGTCCACGAGTTTTCTCGAATCCCTGTTGTGGTGGACGATTTGCTCCAATTTGACTCTGGGACGTCCCTTCCAAATTCCTCAGCCACAAAAAGTGCTGACCACGGATGCGTCTCTCCTGGGATGGGGAGCTCATGTCGATGGGCTTCACACCCAAGGAAGGTGGTCCCTCCAAGAACGCGATCTACAGATCAATCTTCTGGAGTTGCGAGCGATCTGGAACGCTCTGAAGGCTTTCAGAGATCGGCTGTCCCACCAAATTATCCAAATTCAGACAGACAATCAGGTTGCCATGTACTATGTCAACAAGCAGGGGGGCACCGGATCTCGCCCCCTGTGTCAGGAAGCCGTCAGCATGTGGCTCTGGGCTCGCCGTCAAGGCATGGTGCTCCAAGCCACATATCTGGCAGGCGTAAACAACAGTCTGGCCGACAGGTTGAGCAGGATTATGCAACCTCACGAGTGGTCGCTCAATTCCCGTGTGGTGCGACAGATCTTCCAGGCGTGGGGCACCCCCCTGGTGGATCTCTTCGCCTCCCAAGTGAACCACAAGATCCCTCAGTTCTGTTCCAGGCTTCAGGCCCACGGCAGACTGGCGTCGGATGCCTTCCTCCTGGATTGGGGGGAAGGTCTGCTGTATGCTTATCCTCCCATCCCTCTGGTGGGGAAGACTTTGTTGAAACTCAAGCAAGACCGAGGCACCATGATTCTGATTGCTCCTTTTTGGCCGCGTCAGATCTGGTTCCCTCTTCTTCTGGAGTTATCCTCCGAAGAACCGTGGAGATTGGAGTGTTTTCCGACCCTCATCACGCAGGACGAGGGGGCTCTTCTGCATCCCAACCTCCAGTCTCTGGCTCTCACGGCCTGGATGTTGAGGGCGTAGACTTTGCCTCTTTGGGTCTGACGGAGGGTGTCTCCCGCATCTTGCTTGCTTCCAGGAAAGACTCCACTAAGAGAAGTTACTTCTTTCATTGGAGGAGGTTTGCCGTCTGGTGTGACAGCAAGGCCCTAGATCCTCGCTCTTGTCCTACACAGACCCTGCTTGAATACCTTCTGCATTTGTCTGAGTCTGGTCTGAAGACCAACTCCGTAAGGGTTCACCTTAGTGCAATCAGTGCATACCATTACCAAGTGGAAGGTAAGCCGATCTCAGGACAGCCTTTAGTTGTTTGCTTCATGAGAGGTTTGCTTTTGTCAAAGCCCCCTGTCAAGCCTCCTACAGTGTCATGGGATCTCAATGTCGTTCTCACCCAGCTGATGAAACCTCCTTTTGAGCCACTGAATTCCTGCCATCCGAAGTACTTGACCTGGAAGGTCATTTTCTTGGTGGCAGTTACTTCGGCTCGTAGAGTCAGTGAGCTTCAGGCCCTGGTAGCCCAGGCCCCTTACACCAAATTTCATCACAACAGAGTAGTCCTCCGCACTCACCCTAAGTTTCTGCCAAAGGTCGTGTCGGAGTTCCATCTGAACCAGTCAATTGTCTTGCCAACATTCTTTCCCCGTCCTCATTCCTGCCCTGCTGAACGTCAGCTGCACACATTGGACTGCAAGAGAGCATTGGCCTTCTACCTGGAGCGGACACAGCCCCACAGACAGTCCGCCCAATTGTTTGTTTCTTTTGATCCCAATAGGAGGGGAGTGGCTGTAGGGAAACGCACCATATCCAATTGGCTAGCAGATTGCATTTCCTTCACTTACGCCCAGGCGGGGCTGGCTCTTGAGGGTCATGTCACGGCTCATAATGTTCGAGCCATGGCTGCGTCGGTAGCCCACTTGAAGTCAGCCTCCATTGAAGAAATTTGCAAAGCTGCGACGTGGTCATCTGTCCACACATTCACATCTCATTACTGCCTGCAGCAGGATACCCGACGCGACAGTCGGTTCGGGCAGTCAGTTCTTCAGAACCTGTTTGGGCTTTAGGATCCAACTCCACCCCCCGAGGGCCCTGTTTGTTCTGTTCCAGGCTACACTCTCAGTTAGTTGGTAAATTTTTTAGGTCAATCTCAGTTATGTCCTCGCCGTTGCGAGGCCCAATTGACCAATGTTGTTGTTTTGAGTGAGCCTGGGGGCTAGGGATACCCCATCAGTGAGAACAAGCAGCCTGCTTGTCCTCGGAGAAAGCGAATGCTACATACCTGTAGAAGGTATTCTCCGAGGACAGCAGGCTGATTGTTCTCACCAACCCGCCCGCCTCCCCTTTGGAGTTGTGTCTTCCCTTGAAGTGTATTGTCTTGCTACATACTGGACTGGCCGGCTCGAGCCGGTTTCGGGCGGGAAGACGGCCGCGCATGCGCGGTGCGCGCGGGCGTGCGAGGGCTAGCAAAGGACTTTGCTAGTGAAGTTTCCGATTGGAGGGGCTGCCGTGGACGTCACCCATCAGTGAGAACAATCAGCCTGCTGTCCTCGGAGAATACCTTCTACAGGTATGTAGCATTCGCTTTATGTGCAGCTGCTGGGTATAAAATTAAAATTATATTAAAAGAAATTGGAATCAAATTAAATACATTTAAGAGGAGGTTTGGAGAACATAGGTGCTCTTTTACTAAAGTGCACCTAAAAGTGGCCTGTGCATTGTAGGTGCATGTTTTAGACGCACGTAGGTCCATTTGCTTAGCGAGCCTGGGAAAAAGGCTTTTTGTTTTGTGCCAGAAAATGGACATACAGCAAAATTAAAACCAGTGCGCGTCCATTTTCAGCCTGAGACCTTACCGCCACCCATTGACTTAGCGGTAAGGTCTCACGCTAACTGGGTGGTAAGCGGCCAGTGTGTGTAAATTGCCTATTATTGCCAGGTAAACGCCAAGCAGTAGAAAATAGAAAATATTTTCTACCGCATGTTTTGGGCATGTCAAAATTGGAATTACTGCCCGGGGCATGCGGTAGCGCCAATTTGACGTGCGTAGGCACCTATACGCCTTAGTAAAAGGGCTCCTTAATGTGGAATTTAATTAAGGGTATTGGATTGTGTGCTGAGAAGGAAAGGGTTCATGGAAGCCAGGATGTGATTGGAATTCTGGGAAGGTGGGAAGGAGACATTCTGGGGCCCTTTTATGAAGCGGCTTACCGATCGATTAAAGGGAAGTACCACCAGGCTACCGCAGCAGCCTGGTGGTAGTTCCCTCCCCCAGTGTGAGCCATTTCCTTTGCTACAAAATTATTTCAATTTTTGTAGTGGCAGTGTATACCCAGCAGTAATTGGTTACCACTACAAAGTGCTCCCCCCGAAATGGCTGCATGGCAAGTGCTTCACTTGCCCCATGGCTATTTCTTGAAAAAAGCAAAGACCTGCCTTTTACCCGCTACAGTAAAACATGCACTCACACCAGAACAGGTCCCCTTTTGCTGCAGGTTCTTAAAATGTGGATGCCTGTCAAAGTGCCTTGCTCAGACAAATGGTGACGGAACCCACAAGGGAAGGGTCGATGCTGGATCTAGGGCTCACTTATGGAGGTAGTGTTTCCGATATCCAGGTGGGTGCCTACCTATGTAATAGTGATCATCACACCGTATGGTTTGATATAAGGGCAAAGGCGGAGTGCGGACGCACAAAACTCAAAGTACTGGATTTCAGACGTACTGGTTTTGATAAAATGGGGGAATACATGAAGAAGGAGCTGTTGGCATGGGAAGGCGTAGAAGTGGAAAAATAGTGGTCCCAGCTAAAGGCTGCTATAAATATGGCGACTGATCTTTTTGTGAGGAAAGTAAACAAATAGAAGAGAAGCAGGAAGCCTATATGGTTCTCCAAACAAATACCTGAAAAAATAAGAGCAAAAGAGGCTTTGTTCAAGAAATACAAAAGAATGCAGC